>NC_137235.1:30878564-31478564 GCF_949987685.1 Ammodytes marinus
CAGACTTTAAAACAGCTATTTCCACCTGAATCTGCAGCTCCCATAGACTTTACAGAGCTTTGCCATGTGTTTCAACTCATTGTTTTGCTGGCCGGCAACTTAGCTGTTTTAGTTCACTCCGCTCTGATAGTAAAATGGTAAATGGTAAATGGACTTGACTTGTATAGCGCTTTTTAGCCGATTTTCTCTGCCCCAAAGCGCTTTACATTTCTTAGCACATTCACCCATTCATACACCGATGGCAGTAGCTGCCATGCAAGGCACTCTCTGAACCATCGGGAGCAATGTGGGGTTCAGTGTCTTGCCCAGGGACACTTCGACAAGTGGCCGGGAGCCTAAGAACTTTTTGCACTACCGTCTCATTCACTGCGTGGCAGTCTGTGTTGTCCAAGTCTTTTCTCTTGTAAAGTCATGGAAGTTTGAAAACACTTCAGTCCAAGCATACATCTCCCCTTTTTTTTTTTTTTTTTTTTTTTTTTAACCTTTATTTATACAGGTAAATCCCATTGAGACCGGAGACTCTTTTACAAGGGAGACCTGTTCCCATTTACACGTTACCATTCACACACACATTCATACACCGATAGCAGGCTAACTATCAACATTCACACGAGGCAAGGTGGGTGAAGTGTCTTGCCCAAGGACACAACAACTATGACACAGGTGGCAAGGCGGGGATCGAACCTCCAACCCTTTGATCAACGGCCGACCCGCTCTACCAACTGAGCCACAGTCGCCCAACTGTGTCGACCCTTTGAGTCTCTTGTTGAAGTTTGCATTTGAGTGTGGAAAGGGCTTGGTGTCCACTGTGGCCTTTGAGAGAAGAAAAACCCACTAAAATCATGGTTCTCACTAACCATCAAGCAGCAGTGGGTGTTCTTGGCTTTGAGGCCTCAGGAGGCAGTAAAGAGCACTTTACGGCTTAGCACACCAGAATGAGGCCAATTAAGGCATCACTAAGAAAACTTATTTGGACGAGCGACACACACAGTAGAGATTTTTGCTTTATCAGAGGTGTTTGCAGAAAATGTGGTCACAAAATGGGGTTATCAAAACCAGCAGCGCACCACCTGATCAGCACCAAACAGCGGACAGTCACAGTGAATGACTAGCTCGTGGTGAGTGGAGTAAAGATCTAGATATTACCCACACAAGTTGGTGGAGACTAAAAAAAGGGGTAAATGGAAGAGAATTTTGGCCATGGTGCCAGTGAAACAACTCCAAGTGAGTGATAAGTTTGCCACCGCAGCTTTAAAGGTACTACTTTTTCAACGTTGTGTTCCCAGCTTGATTCTGCCGCCCCTCCAGTGGCCAAACAAATCAGTTATTGGAGGTTTAAAGACCCCCTAACACAGTGCTATCATAGGCCTAATATAATACTTACAGTTAAAGGAGGAGGGAGACCCTCTGGAGCGGCTGAACTCCTCCCCGTATAGCACTGCCATGCTGGGCTGGCTTGTTCGCCTGCCTGGGTGGTAAGAAGGCGGTATGCCTCCGTAAACACCCCCACCTCCGCTGCCTCCCCCTGCCATCCGCTCCTTGGTCTTCAGGGCCTGGCTCCTCTCCTGCCGAAGCCGCTCCTCGTCCCTGAGGAGACACACCAGTTGGCGGGCTTTCTCTCTCACGTTGGACCCCTGGTCTCTGCCGTCGCGGTCCACGTACTGGAAGTCACGTAGCGTCTGAAGAGCACACAGGCAAAAAAAAATAAAAAATGTGTTTTTCTTTTGAAGTTTAAAGTGTGAACTTTTAAAACAATCTACAATTTCAACATTCTAGTTTGATTTCATTCCAGGAGTATTTCGAGTACACATTAGGATTTGTTCATTTTGTTTATGGTTATTTCACATGTTTGTATCGAAAGCTGTGCAAACAATATTTAATTCTTGACACTACAATGTTATCTCAGGCAATAGGAGAAAACCCAGAGTATTCTCTGATTTCCTAATTGAGAATTTTTTTTCCTTTTTTTTTTTTTTTTTTTTTTTTTTACTGTATGTAGTTTCACCCCAGGAAGAGCAGCGGTTGTCACGGTAACAACTAATGACGACCCAGATGAACAACAAACACTATGATGTTGATGAGGCCCACAGTCTGCTGAGGTGCTCCTCTGGCTGCAGTGTGCACATTCTACCTGAATGGTGAAGGCGTTCTCCCGGCACTGTTGAGCCACTCTCTCTGATCCTGTCTTCAGCAGGTAGTCCAGCAGAGTCAGGGCCTGGAGGCAAACGCTGATTAGCACACTGATACTCCAACATTAGTATTGTTCTACATCTCTATTTCGTATGCTGGAGTGATTGAAATGATACTATCCTATTAATAAACAGAACTACTGTGTATGGATACATGCAAGAGTGGTGAAACACGACTAAGCGTCTACGGAGGGGATTTAGAAATGAAATGCCAGGTAAAAATCTAACAAAAAACCAGTGTCTGTGTTTGAAACGGGCTACAAACGTCATCCCTCCTACATACTCAACATGAACATACTGTCTACTTAACGGTCAATTGTGTATGTGAGGTTCGTCGGACCGGTTACACTAAAGTATAGAAAAGCGATAAAGAATTTTTAAAAAAAAGCTTCCGTGTCGTTTGAAAAAGCGCAATACATTGTGGGGCGGTTGAGTAGGAAAAGTATCCTATCGATCCATACAGAAAAAATCTTCCCGGAAGTACTCATCTGGGCATTTCTCGCCTACACAAACTCGCATATGCAACCACAACATACTCAAATTGACGTCAAAATTAGTATGAGTAGGACGTTAGTATGGCTGTTAGTATGAGTAGGACGTTAGTAGGGCTTTTAGTGTGAGTAGGACGTTAGTAGGGCTTTTAGTATGAGTAGAACATTAGTAGGGCTTCTAGTATGAATAGGACGTTAGTAGGGCTTTTAGTAGGAGTAGGACGTTAGTAGGGCTTTTAGTAGTAGGACGTTAGTAGGGCTTTTAGTGTGAGTAGGACGTTAGTAGGGCTTTTAGTATGAGTAGAACATTAGTAGGGCTTCTAGTATGAATAGGACGTTAGTAGGGTTTTTAGTAGGAGTAGGACGTTAGTAGGGCTTTTAGTAGTAGGACGTTAGTAGGGTTTTTAGTAGGAGTAGGACGTTAGTAGGGTTTTTAGTATGAGTAGGACGTTAGTAGGACTTTTGGAACACAGCCAGTGTCTTCCCTGAGGTCACCTTGTAGACATGTCTCCAGTTCTTGCCGCTGTCGTTGAGGCGTTTCCACACCATGCCCATGACCTCGGCGAAGGCCACCACGTTGAAGGTCAGGTCAGCGATCTCTGACATGAGCGAGGAGGACGGGCCCCATGGATCGTTGGAGGTGGCCTCACGAACCTACGCATGCGGCCAGCAGAGGAACAGTGAAACAGTCTAGTTTATTCCCATATTTACATTCTATGCATACAGCTCGGGAAAAAATGAAGAGACCACTCCAAATGTTCAGTGTCCCTTGTTTTACTATTTATAGGCATATGAAATTTTTTGGTTTTATTCTACAAACCACTGACAATATTTATACCAAATTCCCCCCAAACATATAGTAAATTCAAGCATTTTCACTAACTGATTCAGAGATAAAGATTGAAGAAAAATCCAGACTGGTCTCTTAATTTTTTCCGGAGCTGTATAATGTTCTTCTACTCCAGAGTAATTTAGCTATAACAAAAGGGAAAAAATGACACCAAGCAGTGTGTGTGTCAATGTTAACCTAGCGCAGAGGTTACCTTTCATCAAAGTCAATGACATCAGTGACACGTTACAGGTGAGCACTTCATTTATCATACCTTGATTTCTGCTTCGGAATAGTTGTGCACAATGTTTTTCACCTGCCGGCGCAGGGCTGAGGTTGTCATGGTGACGGATGATGCGGGATGAGGAGGGATAGAAAATTAAAAAAACAACAACGCTGAAGAGGTGAAGAGAGGGAGGGGTGAAAGAGGAGAGGGGGGGTAGCTATGGAAGTGAAGGCTCCTCATCTCTGGACGCCCCTGAGAGAAAGAGAAACAGACCATTTATTAGCAAATCAATCTAGAAGTAACGTTATGTCATTCTAACTCTTCTATGGTGGATTTAAATAGCACGGAACACTTCGGGGTCTTAAGTTTAAGTCCAACATTTTGGCAAACTGGCACAATAAAAAAGGCAAACCTTTATTTATACAGGTATTGGTAAATCCCATTGAGACCGAAGACTCTTTTTCAAGGGAGACCTGTTTTCCTTTCCCACGTTACCATTCACACACACATTCATACACCGATAGCAGGCTAAGTATCGACATTCACACAAGGCAAGGTGGGTGAAGTGTCTTGCCCAAGGACACAACAACTATGATACAGGTGGCAGGGCGGGGATCGAACCTCCAACCCTTTGATCATCGGCCAACCCGCTCTACCAACTGAGCCACAGTCGATTTTTTCTGCCTTGCTCAAGGGTACATTGGCAGTGCCAAGGAGCTGAACTGGCATCTCTTTAAGCTACCAGTCCACACTCTTAAAAGTGTCGGGGGCGCCCTTAGCTCAGTTGGTAGGGCGTCCGCTTTTTAAAGTTTTTTTATTTCTGGGTGCCTCAGTGCTTCCTCTGCAGCTAACAAGACGTTTTTCTCTGAACAACAATAAAAAAGAACACGTAATGCATTGATCACAGCTTGAATACCAATGCATTTCATAAGGGGTCATTAAATGGGGTTTTAAATTCAAGATTAAACCACTTTAAAATCTGTTACAATCAATAGTGTCAAGAAAATATTCTTGCCAATAAATTTCCAAAAGCTACAGAGTTAGCGTATCACAGGTGTAAATATTGCTATACAGTATGTGTACATCTCGGCCCGTAAGTACAAATCTTGCTCAGAATTCATAAAATAGGATGGGAAGTTTCATTGATGAGGTCACACAGACCTTTACAACACCTTTCCTCTGCTCGCCGCTGTTTGTGACATTTTTCTGGTGTCCTAATGGTAAAGTTTTTCCAGTTCAACCACAATTTAAAAAGTGCTGCTGCAACTTACATTCATATATTGTTTTTATCCTCTCAAGGAGGAGGACAAAAATGTTTATGGCCCCTGTGAGAGGCTATCGCTTGTTGGCCCCCCCTGACATATTGTCCCCTGAGTTTTGGGGCCCTGTAGGTCCGTTCAGTACTTCATCCATGCATTAACACTACTGCTAACTGCTGCAGTCATGTATAATAACAAAAATGTCACTTTTGTATTATTTTAAAATCAATCTTTTTCACGTGTATTTATTTGATGCTGCTTTGTGACAGGAGGGCCCCATCCTGCCTGGAGAGCCATCATTAGAGGGAAACACAGTGAAATTGAGGCACACACAGCATGTATACAGACAGAAAAGTAGTTTGTGTACAGTGTGCGCAAGAGGGACATAGATGGAGAGATAGAGAATGAAGGGCATCCAGAATAAAGCGAAGCTCAGCAACATATCACCTTTCTGCAATATCATCTTCATCTCTATGTTTGGGCTTGGACACACACACACACACACACACACACACACACACACACACACACACACACACACACACACACACACACACACACACACACAGAGGCTGGTGTGTGGTCTACAGTGTGAGGTGGTTGGAACTATAGCATCTTTTTATCCCTTCATCTGACCCTCACACTACTCCAGGGGATTCACATTGTGGAAGTAATACAGGTGAAACTCATATAATTAGAATATCATGGAAAATGAATTGGAATCGAGGCAAGAATTCTTTGAAAAAGGGGCCCAAACCAAGTACTGAGTACATATGCATGATTATACTTTATAGGGCCCACATTTCTGTATTAAAAATACCTTGTTCATTGATTTTATGTGATATTAAAATGTTCTGAGATTTTGCATTTTGGGGTTCTCATAAACTGTAAGCCATATTAATCAAAATGATAACAAAGAAAGGCTTGAAATATCTCACTTTGCATGTAATGAGTCTATATAATATATTAGTTTCACCTTTTAAGTGGAATTACTGAAATAAATGAACTTTTGCACGATATTCAAATGTTTCGAGTTTCACCTGTATAATCTCTCTCTGTGTCAGAGTGTGCATGACATCTCTCAGAACAATTCAGCTGAAAGAGTGTGTGTGCGAGAGACAAATGAATGTGGCTATTTATGTGTAGCTATACAGTATTGGCCTTTATTCAAAATTCATCCAACCGTTGCAACAAAGGAAGTCCCCCATTTCTGCATCATTGTGCAGCCCTGGACCAAGCATGTACTGCTGGCCCACACCAGAAGTCCAGGGAAGAAAAAGTAACTTTAGCAACAATATGTTCCAGTGTCAAAAGCAATCATGTGTCATATTCCATCAGCACCATTGCTGCATTGAGATGAAGCCACACTGTAATGTATGTAGTCGCTCGAGGTGGAGTGAGCACCAACCAATACCTGCACTGATCAAATATGATAAGATCAAGTATTTTTTATGCAAATCTTAATCTGAAAAATAACTAGTCTGATACATGTAGATGAGTAAACATTGCAACATCTCCGTCTGAAGTCTGAAGTATAGTTGAGTAGCAGTAAAAGTTGGCTTCAAAGTCAAAATAAGTTAGTAATGAGTATTTCAAAGTTATGCTTGAGCAAATGTACTTAATTACTTTCCAACACTGCTATTTGACCTGTGCATCTAGGCTCCTATAATCCCCTTCTATCTGTCCAAGCCAACCACTCCAGGAAACATCACATCAGATATAAATATTTATTTGAATTTCTGAAATGATGTGCTGCTCAGTTTCAGTGTGTGTTTGATCAAGTCTCCTGCAGCACAGAGACAGACGGAGGTGGTGAAGTCCTCCAGGGACAATCTGTGACAACAGCACCCATGGTGCTTATACATCCATATGACTCATCCTTACTTCAGAACACTATCCCTGCCTTCCAATTCACATTCTTTTTACAATAAAATGTACTGAAGTATTCTGGTTTGCATGCTGCAGAATGCAATTGAAAGTATTAAGGCATCCTGGTATTTTTGGCATAGGCCTACTGCATTTGACATTCATGTATTGGGACATCCTAGATATTTTTTTGACATACTAAATTCAGTATGGCCGAATGTGGATTTGAACGCAGGGTATGAGCCAGTCAGAATACCTGATGAGGTCATCGTCTCATGTCGTGAAGCATTACCACGGAGACACTAATAATAATAATAATAATAATAATAATAATAATAATAATAATAATAATAATAATAATAATAATAGAGAGCGGCTCATGCAAATTCAGCTTGAACTTCATGTTTAACTTTAAACACTACTCTACCGTCAAACTATGCGTCAAATTGCTCAAACGCAGAGAAACTTACGTCACCTCGTCATCCACGTTTGTGGATGCGCAATTGCGCATGCGTGTTGTAGAAGCAGGTGTACTGTAATTTTTCAGGTGGCGATGGAGAGCAGGAGGAGGGCTCCCATGGTGGGTCTGCATAATGCAAACACACGTGCGCGCGTGCACACACACACACACACACACACACACACACACTACCTCTCTCTCTAGCGGGAAGATTCCTTGAGCTGGTTGCCATGTGTATTAAAGATTCCTGTGCAACTACCACTGGTTGTATAGCCTCTGTAGGTCGGCAACAAAGCACAATACATTGTGGTGTGCATGTAGTATGTGCATATGGATATGTTTACCGTTATAAGGGGAATTATTGGCGAGAAACAGCAAATAACACCCTCAGTCATCTTAGCAACATGCAGCAGCTTACCTTACCCATCGCTCATCTCCCGCCTTGTTCGCTGAGCATTCTCGCCTCTCTGCTGCCTCCTCTCCAATTCCCGATAATATCCCCTCCCGCTGGGATCGGCTACGCAAGGCAACAGCAATATTCCCCCTTCAAACGTGAGAGATGGGTGTTTTCAGGAAACCTTGAATGGGAATGTCAGCGTCTAAATCCCGGCCTAGCCTGGATGCTGCGAGCCTCTCGGGCAGGCAGTCAGTGGTAAAATCCGCATAGGACAAGGATAAGCCACAGTACTCGCTCACTCACTCTCTCACTCACCCAGGCAGCCCCTTCCTTCCACACGCGCATACGGCACCGGCCGGGCCACGCACTCACGCACACACGGCGATCACAACGTGGAGCGTAAATGAAAGGCAAGGACCGGGGAGCGTCGTTTGCAGAGTCAGCGCGGAACTGTTGTTAACCCACTATTATCACCATCATGAAAGAGTGTATGAGACAGGAAATATTACTCCAGAACCACGGTGCCAGAAGAACAAAAGCTTTTATTCATGTGACAAACAATCCCTTTTTCTATGTTTGTATATTTATTACATTGAGTGGTGCACTGTTTGTACTGCCTTTGATGTGTTAATGTTCATCTCCCTCATTCATCTCATCCATCATGTCACACAGGTTGTCGACCAGGTCTTCCATCAGAGCATAAACCTGCCAACAAACATACATATATGGATTCATATTAATAGTATGTACATAAGACTGTGGAAAATCTTAAAAATGCACTGGAGTGAGGCGCCCTTAGCTCAGTTGGTAGGGCGTCCCCACCCCCCACCTCCCCGGGCCGGGCCCATGCAGCAGACCCGGGTTCGATTCCCGCCCGCGGTCGTTCTCTGCATGTCACTCCCCTCTCTGCCCCATTTCACCTCTGCCTCTCTGCACTATCAAATAAAGCATAAAAATGCCCAAAAAATATCTTAAAAAAAAAAAAAAAAAAATGCACTGGAGCACCCTGACCAGTATATGTTATAGTAAGGGACAAGCTCCGCAAAACACAGAATCCTACATTTCCCATAACGCAACTGAAAAGTGTCTTTCATAAAACCCCTCCTCCCTAAGGCCCACTTTTTTCTGTCAAGCTTCACACCTTTGTTTAATAATTCAGTTGTATTCCATTGAAAGGTATCCAGCCTAACCTGAGATAACTCCAACGGCAACATCAGAGTTATTTTATCAGTCTACGGAAAAAAAACTCGGGAAGCAAAAGCAGATGTTTCACAACTGTTGCCACAAGTTGAGTAGTAGTACTATAATATTCAAATATATTAAATGTATAATTAAATGAAATGTGCCCTTATACAATAAAGATAAAAGACTTGCCTTAGTGTGCAGGAGCCTTGTGTAAATGGCCTCCAATTGACCGATGCTCTCCAGGTTGTCACTCAGCGAGAACGATCCCTTCCTTTGCTTTTCCTTACTGCGTTTCCCCACCTCCTCCTTTCTTTTCCCCTTCTTTTTGCTGTCCTTTAAACCGAATGGACGGATAAAAGAGGGACAGAGTTAGATACAATGAATGAGAGAGAGGCATTACTATGAACTACTGATGAAAGACAGTTTTCACTGAGCAAAAACTGGAGAAAAGAAACAGCTCCCACACATTTAATGGCGTTTAATATAGTGGATATCCAGTGCTGTTTGAGTTAACGTATAGTTGTGTGTGTGTGTGCTACAGATGAGTCCAGGTGCACATTTTCTAAGCAGTATTCTGTAAGGTACCCTGTGAGTAATAGGCTGTACCTTACCTATGAGTCAACCATCACACTTAATACAGTCATTAATGAAAAAGTGAACCATTAAAAGAGATCTAACTGGTCCCGGGTCCCATTAACACCCAATGTGGTATGTATGTGATGACCAACTGAGCTACCAGAACACAGCATCTTGTCTATATCTGAACAACACAGGACACACATGAAGCTTCTCTATCCCTGTGATGACAATAAGAAGTTTGTGAAATTCAAATTTGTGAATCAGTGGCTGGGTTTAACAAGGATGAGTGTACAGTGGATGTGATCAGGAAAAAAATCATCTGCATTTGAAATAAATTGTGCTAAGAGACGCACGCACGCACGCATGCACGCACACACACACACACACACACACACGCACACACACATATTGAAACACAGGCACTAGGTGGATAGGCCGTGTGGAGGCTGTGTCAGTAGTAACAAGAAATCAAGAGTTGTCTTGTTGAAAGGCAGCTGACTGAATGAGTGACTGACAGCTTGTTTGAAGTGGTGGTGATACCCACTCAAGGTCAGCCCAAAGTCTGCTGAAGTTATATGTCTAATGAAACATTGTTCTTCATTCATGCTCAACATTCAAATACTTTTGAGTGTGCTGCCACTAAGTGGCAAAACATATTATGTCAGGCCTTCCTCCCCCCCTCACCTCAACTGATTTTTCATTGGCTGCTGATATGAACTCCACTTTGTTTTCCTCTTTCATTTTGGACTTCAGTCCATTCTTCTCCTCTTTAGCAGCTCCTCCTCCCTTCTTCTCATTCTTCTCATCTATGTTTTCAGCCGGTTCTGTGATGGAAGAACGCTGTAGTTAGCAGCATGAGCTCAAACTCTTCATCAACCTTATGTGCTGAGTGAAAGTCTGTCTGTGAGTCTCACCCATGGTCTCACTGGCATCACTTATAGGAGCTTCCTCTATTTTATCCATCCATGTGTCATTCTCTGGAAGGTCCAGCAGGTTTCTGAGGCACATGGCCTCACCAGCCATCGTGTCCAGTAGTTTCCTCCACAGCTGCAGCCTGCAGGGGGCAGCACATACCACCATAAGATGGAGCTTTACTGCACCTGCTCTGCTGGATAGAGCTAGGGCCTCTACCAATAGTCCAATATAAGCCTCCTTTCCTATACCTTAACCCTTAAACGTCATCGGGGTTAAGGAGAGATGAAAGGTGCTTCCTATCGGACATAGGAAAAGACAGCACTGTTTCAAATGAATTCGACTCCACTTTTCCTAACCAACGTCATTGCCCGGAAGTACTCGGCGGATAGGTGATTCGAATTCTCAAAATGCTTAGGAAAGGCATAGGAAAGGAGCCTCGATTCATTCTTTAACCCTCCTTTAGCATAGGTTACTCCGGACTAACCTATGCTAAAGGAAAGGAGATAGTGGTATCCCATAATCCTTTACGGCGGCAAGATTTAAAGCAACAGGCCACCGCCGGAGTTTACCGACTCTACACGAATACGAACGAGAGGTAAAACAGAAGAGAGGAGAGGAGAAGAGAGGAAGATTTAACTCGGCTAAAACAAAATACCCCCCCCCCCCCCATAAAGATAATAAAGAACTCATAAAAGACCAACATCATAATAGTTATTTTCGTAGCACATAATTTACACCATAAGAAAATAAAATACCAACTTCACATTTAATGAAGTTACTGGGAGCAGTTCATTTCAACATCAACATAAGTGTAGTCTCTTTTTATTCCACATGTGAATTGGAATTAAAGTGGCCTTAAATATTCCCCTTGGCCAAGTCTGACCTAAGTGATTATCACTCTGTTGGCGACAACCTGATTAAAATCAATATGAAAAGAACACATGGATCAAACGAGCGCTTGTTTTAGTCCATTTACGGAACATAGTGTAGTTTCACGCTAGTGACTCACGTCAGCAATACTCGCCGCCGCGCAATGACGTTGGTTAGGAAAAGTGGAGTCGAATTCATTTGAAACAGTGCTGTCTTTTCCTATGTTCGATAGGAAGCACCTTTCATCTCTCCCTAACCCCAATGACGTTTAGGGGTTAAGGTATAGGAAAGGAGGCTTATAGGTTAGGAGATTGGACTATTCGGATTGGCCCATGGTTGTTTATGCCTCATTGCCTCACCCTGTTGCTGCTGCTGTGAGACGTGGTGCTTGCTGGTCAGAAGGCTCAGAGAGCTTCAGAAGCAGAGAGTTGAGCTGGGCCAGGCTGTGTTCCTGAGCTGACTCTTGCTCCGGCAGGGCCAACACAACCTTAAGCAGAGGGTCAGATGAATCGTCAGATAATCTAACATCTTTTATGCATCATCCTGGTTTAAACATGTTAAAGGAAAAAAGGGGTGATTCAAACAGGCCCTTGAGACCATGACTTGCTAAAAGGATCAACCTGCTAAATCAAAACGCTACAATCAATCATTTGATACTGATTAGGTGTTGTTATGCTCCGTAACACTGCATAACGTTTGTACCTTTCTGAGTTTATCAACAGAGAGGTCCCAGGTGCATCCTGGTTTGGCTTCTTGCCACAGTGCCTTGAGGTCCTCCACTGGCTGATGAAGGTACTGCAACTAAAACCATGTGTAGAGAAGCAATGTATGTGAGGAGTGGAAACGTGAGCACAACACACTCGGATATTAGTCACGCTAGAAGATGACAATGGCCACCGATGATAGTTATCCTCCCCCAGCAAACATGATGCATGTCATCATCTGTTGTTATTACTTATCACAGGGAAGGATACTTTTAGGACACTATTATTCATATATCTAAGGTTGTGTTCAGACCAGCCTTGTTTAGTACGGAGCGTTAAGCCCCCTGGTGCCGTTGTTTTGGGTAAGTTTGAACACATTACCAGACATGTGGTGCCAACTAAACCACCCGGACTCTGCCATAGCCTACAACGCCAGGTCCCACCAGCATTATATTATATATAAACCGCCATCTTGTGGCACTACCTTTAATAGACTCTGGCTGTTACAATATGCTCTCAACATTAAGATCAGCATGAACATAACCAGCTTATGATCCATGATGTAGGCTATGGTAGAAATAGCAAGGGATTTGCCTTTTTTCCCCTGTCTACTGTATGGCCAACAATTGAACAACATTTCAGTGCATGTGACTTTTGTTTACCATTTATAGCCCAAGTGAGTTTTGCCTTCTTGAACGCGAACGGAAACATCTAAAAAACAAAACAATGTATACAACTCACATCTGGTGTGTGCACCTAGGAAGCAAACTATAAGGTGTGAATATGACCTAACTCTATTCACTACACCTATCTAGTCAGCTTCTCAGTTAACCCAGTTAATGGTAGCATACTGCAGTGCCATGGCAACATAACCTCTTTTGTACAGTGAAGAGGCACTAGTGACTGGTTTAAGATTATAGCAGTTATGATCTATTTTTACTTAAAGGCATCATAGGAGATTATCTGCAATATGCACTTTTTAATATGTTGTGAAAAGTGCTTTTTACACCCCAACAGCAATAAATGACTTATGGGCAATGAAAAAGAAACGAAAAACCCCCAAATTCTGTACCTTCTATAAACCTGTTAAAATGCTGACCAATCGGAGACGATGGACCCGTATCTAAAGAACCAATCACAATCCTGCGCGTTCTCTCCCCTCTGTGTGCGAGCCTGAGCGCGTTCACGGAGGGCAGAGAAAGCGTTCGTGCCATATCGTAGTAGGCTACCTGGCAGTGGACTAGACCTAGTGGAAGTAGCATAACAAGCTTACACAATGGAACCTACACAGAAGTTACCAGAGGTGTGGACTCGAGTCACATGACTTGGACTCGAGTCAGACTCGAGTCATGAATTTGATGACTTGAGACTCGACTTGACAAAATGTAAAGAGACTTGCAACTTGACTTGGACTTTAACATCAATGACTCGTGACTTGAGCCTTTTGACTTGACAAGACTTGCTACTTTCCCCAAAACCCAAAGATTAAATAGTAGGCTATATTTTTAAGTAGGCTACTGCTCTGTATCTTTCATCATGTAGCCTAGTGTAGCGGAGGAAACTGGTGGATGTCGCCTACCGGTACCGCGCTGATCTGCTTATCACTGGTTTCACTTCAGAGGTGTCGGCCAGAACACCACTTAAGGCCAAAAACGTCAGACTATAAGCATGAGAAGAGGAGTATGGTTTTTCCGCTCTTTATTTTCCTTATTTCACAGGCACAGCAGCATAGATCGCAGGAAAAGAGACACAGGCTTACATTCCGCTCGTGAGGAGACGTTAGAACAGCTGTTGCCACCTGCGAATCGCGGCCATCAATAACATCCAGAAACTGTAACTTATAACAGCGATCGGGACTGCATGTACTTACTCACACACGGGTGATTCACATAAACACGTTTCAACTGTGTCGACTACTGCGGCAACATGCGCGCTCACACACCTGACCGAGAGAGAAGAGAAAAGGAACTTACTAGACAGACCCTCCGGCCGACTGACGTCACGGCCACTAACTGACAGCTATAGCCTACTGTCATCCACACTGAACAAAACTCATCTCAACACTCTATAAGAAATAACAACACTGTAACCTATAAACTTTGGGGCCTTTTCTGCATGTAGCCTATGTGTGAGTGTTTGTGTGTGTGAGTTAAATGTTAACAATCACTGGTAAACAGTGCAATTGGGAAGTGCAGCCAGCAGCGCTCGTGCACGGCTGTGTGTCGAGGGGTGGGGGAGGGAGTCCCGAGGGGAGAGGGAGGAGTTAAACGGAACTCCGAGGACAAGCTAATTTCAAATCATGCTAGCTCTCTCAGATCGTACAGTATAGCTTTAATGAGCTACAATGAGTAAATCATGATGGCACTCATGTCACTGTGGAGAACAAAATGAATGGGAAATAACAAAACAATCCAGGTAGAAAAGGGTTAGCCGTTATGGGCTTAACATCATCCCGCCTCCAGCCAAGGAAATGTACTAAGGGACAACACGCTGAACACTTTTACTCTACATCTACTCTATTCTACATCTACTCTACTCTACATCTACTTTTCGTTAGCCTAATAGCATAATTGCCTAAGTCATATTTTAAGGGTTATAAAGTACGGTAAAGTAGATGTAGAGTAGAGTAGAGTAGATGTAGAGTAAAAGTAGAGTAGAGTAAATAAGATTTAGGCAATTGTGCTATGAGGCTATAACGACATTGCATAGGGATAACAAAAACTCCACTGATCACAATGAAAAGTGTGAGGCGCTTGAAGGAAATGTCTTCCACCTGTTGGATTTACCTTGGGGTTTTTGCTTAGAAACGCTTGCTCTTCAGTGATGTAGCGTTCTGGAGGAGAGGCGGGTCTCTCCGGGGTGTGAATCCCCTGCAGCAACCCGTACACTATCGACCGACAGAAATTGACCACCACTATCTTTTCCAGCTTTGTCTGCTCTTGCACACACCAACAGACACAAGGACAAATGGGTTTCTGTTTAGAAGAACCTCAGGGGACATCTCTCCAATGTGTGTTTTTTTTTCTTTCTGTCTAGGATACAGTTTTAATTGTACACCACCTCTAAGAAAAGCCTCTTATCTGCAGTCTTGTCCTGGTACAAGGCCACTCCCCTCAATGTGACCTGCATGGAGGCTCCTTGTAGCAGCACAGGGTGGGTGTTGAGCTGCCACAGTTCAGTTGTGATGCCTGGCTCCTCTGACTTAAATATGACCTCCAGACGCTTGCTGTCGCCCGGAAGGATCACACCTGCAATGGGAGGAGGGGGAGGGAGGGGGAGGGGGAGGGGGCAGAATGGAAAACATAAAGGCCAGTTGAGTACTCGTTGACAGCTAGAGTCTGATGGGCCGATACGGTGACAAACAGTGGATGACGTGAGAGCGGCCATGCCTGACTGTGTTTGTGTGTGTACCAGAGCCGCAGTTGAAGTAGAAGTGCGGCGTCTTTGTTTGCGAGCGCCGGTTGGGAAAGCTGTGTCGCACGGGAAGACGCTGCCAGCTGTAGAAGATGGCCGCGCTGCCCTCATTGTGCAGCTCCAGGTGGGATGACACTCTCTCTGCGGTCAGGGCCTCCAAGATTATCGTGGCTCCGATCCCGACTTCTCCCTGGGTCAAAGAGTGTTGGAGAGTGAGAAGGTGAGGCCAATCAGAGCTATACCAATCTCAAATTGTCAAAGGTAACACAAAACAACATATACAATACTGTACACCAAGCCATTTGTTTGTGAATGTGTGCGTGCAGAGCTGTAACGCTGGTATTCTAATAATCTCAGGGTCTAAAACAACAGCCAGAACAAATGAATAAAGGCCAGTCTGCTTAAGAAATAAAAGCATGTCTCTAATGTAGGTTAGTCATTTATTTTCGCCTACCAGGATACTGTTTATTATATAGGCCGTGCTGTACCTGGTTAGTGTTGGAGTTTCCAGTCCAGCTAGCAAGTTGACCACATAACCTCAAGGCAGGAATGAGCAGAGCATCTGACCGGACATCATCATACATGGCCAGAGGATCACTGTGCAAGACAACCACACAAGCAGCACAGCTCACTACATGAGCTACACAAAGAGTGAAGGGACGATTTTCATGACATAACGTTGATAGAACATGCCTGGAGATTTAACTTCACCACATTGAGTCCAATGCTAATATTCTCATGTTAAAGGTGCAGTGTGTATTATGACATCATCAAGAAAGTTCTACAGAGTTCTAGAATGCAACACTCCCTGGGTAACCCCACCCCTTTCGAATAATAACAGAAGCTACAGTGGCCTTCAAGGACAAGAACAATTCTAAATTTTAAACAATGCACCTGATGACATTCCAACTATGACACTTTCAAGATGGCGGCACTAGGCCTTGGTCCAAGATATGCAGAAATATGGACATATATGAGACCCTTTCTAAGGGAAAAAGAACCAATTAAAAAAAAAAGAATTCAACTATTATGCACTAAATTAAATGTACTTATGGATATTATAATTACTTTCTACAAAATCTGCTAGGAAATAAAACCCAAAATTATACACACTGCAGGTTTAAGATTGCTTTCAAGAACAATTACGCAAACAACTGGGAAATACAGCATGGTCACCTATAATTACCCGCCTTTACGAGTTTACTAAATGCACCGTTGAGTTATTGCATTTTGGATACACTGATTGTGTTTGCTAGTACCTTTAAAATAGGGTAAGATTGTTGGCCTGATCATGACTTCTCAATCTATAAAACGTTGTGCTTTGGTAAGTGAAAAAGGCAAATATATCTGATAAATTGATGAATGTTTTTGTCTCACATGTTGTCCTGCTCCATCTTCTCCTCTTCCTCCTTCTCCAGTAAGGGACTACGACACACTGTGACAGAAGTCAATGGCTTGCCAATCACCTCCAGCCCATCCATGTCCTGCAATCAAAGTGACAGAGTGCTTGGTTTTGAAGGAGGGGGCCAGCTTTGCCTGTCCATTCAACAGCCTGGCTCCTGTTATTAAAAGGTCCATTTCAATCCAACATCAACTAGTACTTAATGTCCTGTCCACTTGCCTTAAAGGTGCTTTAAGCGGAATGGTTCTTTTAGCTAACTTCCTGTCAGTTACTGCAGTTAGCAGTCCCCTCCCTCGTCCCTACGTCACCACATTAATGCACTGTGGTCTTCAAAGAGCGAGTTATCTAGCACCATCTCAGATAAGTAATTGTGATAAAACATGATAAAAACCATCAAAACAGACATTGGGAAGGATCTTTACCTGCTCCGCCATTGTAGGTGCATACACATTCACCCATGTGTCGCTCTGGCGTGCACTAGCAGTGAGACCATGAGTGAGACGTGTGTCGGTTTGTAGCGTTCTCTCTTGTTTTTGTTAATTTAAGATATTTTTTGGGCATTTTTTATGCTTTATTGATAGTGCAGAGAGACATAGGTGAAATGGGGCAGAGAGGGCAGTGACATGCAGAGAAAGACCGCGGGTGGGAATTGTACCCGGGTCTGCTGCTGGGCCCGGGGGGGAGGGGGGACGCCCTACCAACTGAGCTAAGGGCGCCCCTGTACCGTTCTCTCTTGTGATTGGATATTAATTTCGGGATCCGACAAAAAGTTTATTTGCCGATTACATGTAGAGCAGCGGACTGAGAGATCGGCTTTATAAAACGTGCACATTATGTAAGTGATCACTGTATGAATAAACAGCGATGTAACACTTATATTAACATAAATAAATCACTTACTTCACCTTTAAGAAATGACAGCCAGAGAGGACATTAGGTGTTAATGTAAGCTTTCATATGATTGGACGAGGCATTGTGGACCACACTGTACGTGGACAATTTAGACACATATTGGCTCTATACGTTACTGTGATTGCTTTGCCTTCATTCCCCTGACAACATGATGCATCATCAGCAGGGACAGAGCTCTTCCAATATGTTATGTAATGAAAAAGGCAGATTCAAACAAACAATGCAAATGCATAATGTTGCTCTCCTGTAGTTCAAACTCCTCAGCATTGTTAAGTTAGCCTGGAAATCCAGACCTGCCGCTGAGCCTGTTGGTCTGAACACCATCCATTGGAGCTCATTAACTATGTAGGAAAATTCGGACTTACCAATCAAATGGTTCTATCTGTTATGGGGCTCTAGGGCGGACATAACCGGATGACGATAGTGCTGGGCATGAAAACAACAAAGATTGATGCAAATACGTTGTTTCAGTTTGAAACGGCTTTCGGCCTCGACATTTAACGAATTGAAAGACGGCACTCAAATCTTTCATTAGCAAGAAAGAAGAATGTATAGTTTTACCGAACACGGCAAAAGTTTCATTTAACAGTTAACCGCACTGTTAGCGAAATGAACGGGGCTTAATACGTCACCTTGTTCACTGCTCTGATTGGTTGTAGTGCTATCCAATTGCGTGCAGTGGTATTTGAAATACACATGTAGGTGCCGCCCCTTGAGTTGGGAAAGGTCTACTGATCGAGGCCAGACCCTCTATCGTTATAGATATGGGTCTGGATTTCCAGGCTTTGAATGTTACACAATACTGTCGGCTTCATTTCCATTGGCCACTTTCTCTCCTTCTTCCCATACCTATTTCTCTTCCTCTCCTAACCACCCTTCCCAGTCCCCATCTTCTCTCTGTCTGCGTGCACTTATGTCAATGAGCCATGGATTACATGACAGGACGGTCTGTCTCTGTCTGTGTGTTTGTCAGAAGGCACTTCAGACCCCAAATCACAGTCACATTAGCAGCCAACACAACATAAGGACATAACACACTGATAACACCTCCTCGTATGTCAGTGGCACAGATGTGTGTGTGTGTGTGTGTGTGTGTGTGTGTGTGTGTGTGTGTGTGTGTGTGTGTGTGAGAGAGAGAGAGAGAGAGAGAGAGAGAGAGAGAGAGAGAAAGTGAGAGAACGACAAGGAGGAAGCAATGTGAAACCCGAAAAATAGAAAGATTGAATTGTAATAAGCCTTCCAATAATCTGCACCTGTTAATTAGGGTGTTAATAGGATTAATCATGAACTGGCTGTGCAAAGAAGTGCATATGTGTCTAAGTGTTAACTCCGCCACCTCCTGTTCCCGCTGATAGAGTCATTGTAATGCGGAGAGAGGCAGGTTGGCACCCTTCCCCTTTGGCTCTGTTACCCCACGCATCTCAACAGTGTAATTCTATGACTGGACACGCTCCAGATTTCATAACTGTGCCTTCTGTGTGTGACCACGTATATGACCAGGCTTCAGTGTTCACCAATGGGCTGCCGTGCTTCAATAATCTCATTATGCGCATGTGTACTGAATATACATTTTACGAATGAAAACAACAACTATTGCACAACCATATATGAACAGATTTTGTGTGTAATTTCCTGTGTGTGCCTCCACACATACATGTAAGAAAGAATGAACAAATAATGAACCTGTTTGTCTTAAAACATAATATACACAATCTAGATCTATGTTTTTTAACATTAAATTAGTGCCTTGTACATTGAGGGACATAACAGAAAAGAGAAGTTTTTAAAATGTGAGGCACGCCTCACCCATGGAAGGTAAAGGGACAGGTGCATGCCGATGTTCTGAAAACAAGGGGAAGTTATTTGTTGCAGTTTGGACTGCTGATTTGGTTGGTCCACTCACCTAAACATTCAGCAGTCGGAGCTGCTGCAGTAGCTGTGATACACAGCCCCCACGGAGGAAATTAAAGTACTTAAAAACCCTTAGCATCAAAATAGCACTACTTCACAGCTCAGTCCGATGTGAACACTCTGACATGATATTTTCATCTCAAACAAAGGAGCCAAAAATCCCCTCAGAAATCATAAAATAGGACACCATTTATAACTCCAGTACTTACCAGAAAATCATTGCATTTTTAAACTTTGCTGGGTATGAATGTTGCCAGTGATATTGTCTGTATCGAAATGTGGCACATTACAAACAGCAGCTACTAAGGAGTAATTCGGAAAACTATTAATTGTGCGTGATCGCCAAATTGTAAACTTAACCAAGTATAAAAAGTGGTGTGCAGAGCTTGACTTTGTATAACGGAGGGCCCACGGGGCAGTCCTCCAAAAGACCTCTAGATTAAATCAAATCAAAATCAAATCAGTTTTATTTGTATAGCCCAAAATCACAAATACATTTGTCTCAGTGGGCTTTACATTTCATACAATATGATACAATATGATACAATATGACACCCTGCCCTTACACCCTTAGCTTAGAAGAAGGTATGTTGGAGGCATCATACATACAGTAATAGGTCCAAAAGTGTTGTTGCATCAGACAATCACCATTCTAGCCGAAAGTAATACAATACAAAACTACAGCTTTGAGAATATTTTTTCGATAACTTGGATCCTAAAGATCCAGTTGACGACACGTGATACAAAAAGCCTGATGGAGGTTGATTTGTGGATTTTCTAACATGTGAACTCTCAATGGTCTAGCTCTACGTAGAAGGAACAGAGTCCGACTGCAAAGCTACTATAGGAGTGTATTGTTAAAGGGCTACTGAGCCTATGCTGCATTCAATGGGATAGTTTGTGAGCTTGTGTTACCGGCTTTTTGATGTCCATGTCCCGTAGAACCGCTCCTAGCTCCTGGCACTGGTTTTGCAGGTAAGAGCTTTGGTCCCAAGTCCGAGAGGCCGCACGAACAGTCTCAGCACATATTATTCCTAGAGGATAAAACATTTACTGTATTGAGCAATTGTGCAATGCAATTAGTGCCAACTGTTGTTATAAATTTTTTTGACATCTTAACTCTCACCTCAAAGAGCATTTTTTATTTTGTTTTGTAATTTATTTAACACCAAATTTTAGGTGATTGCATAATCAGAAGGAACAGGGTCGTGAACAGGGGCCAGCAAAGAAAAATTGGGACGTCGCCTAAGTGTCCTGACCTGATTCCTGGCGTATGCTGCGCGGTTGACGTACATGTGTGATAGGTTTCAATCTGCCCTGCTCCGTCTGTGTCAGAGTGGCTGTGATGCCACTCATTTCATCTCCATAACGCTGGGGGAGACTCCAAAACTCGCTGCCCACGCGATAACCCTGTGACATAGAGGCAGAGAGAGAGAGAGGCGCTACAGGATCGTCACACAATTCAGTTTATTCTAGCACTTTAACAAGAGATATGAATCTGACAGATGTCTGTAGACAAAAAATGCGAATGTGTCTCGTACATATCCAGAGTGGACGAGTGGCATGACGTTATTGAGAAATTCCCTCTGCTCCTGAGTTTCTCTGAAGCAGTCAGCCTGGTTCATCAGCAAGTTCTCAACCGGCGTGTCGAGCAGGTCTTAAGACAAAAAACAAATAGGTTAGACATTAAAACATCAATTCAAAAAGTTGATTTTAAATGAGCAACTGTTGTAGTTTGTAGTGAGCAATGAATGTACTTAAAAAAAAATGCATGGACTTGAATTTATCGTGACTTTCCATACAGAATAAGATTAAGTTCAATGAATGAAGAGTTTGGCCAGGTTTAAGTGTGAAAAGTAGGTTGCATTTTGTTTTATTCAAAATATTGTTATAACCGAAAGTCAGCACAGAGTGGTTTTCTGTTGCCTGCCTGTGGCACTAGTTTAAAACAGAGGTCAGTGCATTATCTAGCGATGTTGGCATGGAAATCATTTGCAAGTTTTTTGATTTCAGAAAGTGATCCAATATTTTTTTTTTTAAAGTTAAAATTGTATTTATTAAAACAAATAATTGTGTAGAACGCAGCAATAGATTACATATTTCTTAAAGGGGAAGTAAGCGATTTATTTATGTTAATATAAGTGTAAAATCGCTCTTTATTCATACAGTGATCACTTGCATAATGTGCGCGTTTCATAAAGCCGATCTCTCAGTCAGCTGCTTTGCATGTAATCGGCAAATAAACTTATTGTAGTATGCCGAAATTTTTATCCAATCAGAAGAGAGAACGCTACAAACCGACACGCGTCTCACTCATACAGTATACTATATACACTCCATGGTCTCACTGCCGGTGCACGCCAGAGCAACAGATGGGTGAATGTGTATGCGCCTACAATGGCGGAGCAGGTAAAAATCCTTCCCAATGTCTATTTTGATGGTGTTTATCATGTTTTATCACACTTATGGATCTGAGATGATGCTAGATAACTTGCTGCTTGAAGACCGCAGTGCATTAATGTGGTGACGTAGGGACGAGCGAGGGGACTGCTAACTGCAGTAACTGACAGGAAGTTAGCTAAAAGAACCATTCCGCTTACAACACCTTTAATGATCTTGTAGATTTGAAATGGACTTGAGCTATCAATCCATTATTTTGTGACTTAGTGGATTCATTTTCAGGTATTTTTTTTTGTCTGAAGAGATACATGAGCTTCTGTATGTATCAGACAGGTTAAGAGCTTGAGTCCATTGTTGTGTGATGTATTGTGTTGCTTTTGTTATGTTGTATGAATGCTATGTACTGTATGTAAGTTTATGTTTTTGTTGTACCTTTAATGTATGTTTTACGTTTATGTTATGAAATAATACAGGCCCCGGGAAGAGGGTGCAGGGTTAGCTACTGTTGAAGACAGACAGAAGCTAATGGGTACGTATCTTAATAAACAAAACAAAACACATCTTCTCTCACATGCATGTACACAGGTTTAGGCTATACATTGTAATGATGCAGTATGTGACAGGAGGATGCTGTGCCCTCTTATCAGCTCACCAGATAAGACGCCCTGCTGCCATCTGCGCTGCCTCATATGTGTGTGCCAATGGTGCAGGGCGTTACTCTGGCTGTCTCTGGAGCCTGAAGGGGTCTTGTTCTCCACAGCCTCAGACTGATGCCTCTCTGGGGCCTCCAGTGGAGGATCCCTCGGGGACTTTGGTATTAACTGCACCAGCTGAATAGTGGAGGGAGGATAAAAAGAACACGGTCCAATCAGTATTCTCTATTGCATCTGCTATTAGTTTACACTGTGTTCAGCTGCTGTTCAGCACTGTGTTCAGCTGCTTTTGGCGGAAAACATTTCAGTATGTGAACAATCATTTTCTTAACATTTGTTCTCATTATAGCTGTCCTGCATTGACCTCATTCTCCCCTTTGGCCTCCAGATAGCTTCTGAAATCCTCTAAACTGCCCAGAATGCTGTGCGGAACAACCATTCCTTGGCCATCAAACTGAAGCACTTCAGGGCCTGAGAAGAGATGAATGGGGACAGAAAACACAGCCTGGAGGATGCATATTGTGACTAGGACAACAACCTCTTTTTTTAATCTAGTTTGTTCTTATTCAAGGGCAAATCAAAAGGACTTACTGGTGTTGTCCAGAGGTTGGGGGTGGAGGTCCAGGTTCCATGGATGAAGATGAGCATCTCTCACTCCATCAAGTGGCTGTGTCTTACGCACACAAGCCATACGCACTGCTTTTTGACGGTCCTTGGGGGGCTTTGGTATACGAAGCTGCAGTTAAAAATCACATGCTCGGTTATACATAAAAAAAGGTTTCAATTGGAAGTACTTTGGTGCCATACACAATTTGTTTGGTTTTGTATTGTATTTTTTTTTATATTGAGAAATGTTCCAACTACTGGTTAATATCGTATGTGGATGAAGTTGGCTTACATTATCAAGGTCCCGTGGGTGAATGGCTAAGGACTGGATACCCCTGTCGCAAAGAGTGGACTTCTTAGACTTGTCACCACCAAATATGTGCAGCTCCTCTGATGTTTTTGTCTTCTTGCTTTCTGGAGGAGAGTAAAGAACCTGTAAAAACAATGTATTTATGGTGGACTAATGCTATCTCATGTCAAACTGTGTGCTTCAGGCTCTTCCTCTGTGGTTCTACACACACAGATTATAAGGTATTCATGTTTCTTGTTAGCACTAGACTCCCTGATTTTAACATTAAAAATAAATAAGTGAAAAGAGGCTTGGCTTTATTGTGCGCAGAGTACATCACACACACACACACACACACACACACACACACACACACATGCAGAGAGATACCTCTTGATCCCTGAACACTGTCATGGTTATGCAATTAAGTTAATGTGTCTTTATCGAACAGCGCCTGATTAGAGTTTCCATGGTCACAGCGACAATTATTAGTCCTTGGCTTTTGTAAGCGTTTCTCCCCACGTTGTTTTTTCCTTTACAGACTCAGTTCATTCTTTCAAAATAAGTGCTTTGCTTTTGTCGGGCGCAAGAGATGCCCTTGGCCCCTTGAGGAAATAAATTGTTGCAGGCAGCGCGTTAATGGCTTTTTAAAAAATGAAACTATCAAAAGACTGCTGAAAAGAAGGCTATTCAAACAGTTTTAAGGAATTTTTACTCTACTTAGTCTACTTAAAATACTTGCATTTTACTTTTACACCACAACATTTCAGAGTCACTAGTAGTTACTTTTTACTCTCTTTCTTTATTAGATACATTACTAGTTATTCTGTAACTAAACAAAATGTAATCAACAAAAACATATTTATGTATTAGGCCTATTATAAGTTAACACTCTGTTGCTGTCTGTGGACATTTAACCACCACTAAGTGAAATGAGACCACTGTTATAGCTGCAGCATTGAAGTCACATGAACGCATCATATTGATCAAATGGGCTATTCAGGCCTTTACATGAAATTGTGCGATTTGCATCGATTCGAGGCTAATGAATAGGCCGACACAGGCGGAGAACAGACAGAAGGTGGTCGCTGACCTGTTTAACTTCTGAACTCCTTCTTCGGTGACTCACCGTGGCTCATTTGGTCAGACAACCCTCAAAGCAATAGTCACGCAATACGAACGAATGAATCATTAGTTAGCAAAGCTAACCAAGCTAGCTCTGCGCTTCAGCTGCAAGTTTGTTCCTATAACCGTAACTATGGCAACGGACGCTTCTACGAGGAGTGACGAGGTAGGCTACTCTTTCTTTCTTTGACGTCAAAAAAGGTAAACAGCAACATGCTCCGTAAAACAAATGGCACAAGAATATAAACTGGATGGCGAAAAAGAAAAGAAAAAGAAAAGAAAAGAAAAGAAAAGAAAAGAAAAGAAAAGAAAAGAAAAGAAAAGAAAAGAAAAGAAAAGAAAAGAGGGAAGGAGCCAGGCACAATTTGTAATTATTATAAACATTAGGCTAGGCTATTGTTTTGAAAGGAGGGTTAAAACATTATGGTGGTGAGAGGTTTCAAACTATGCAGCCTTACAAATCACAGATTATTAGCCATACGGTAGCCTAATTTAGATATGGTAGGCTAAACAGTTCATAAGGGTGCTACAGATGCATTTAAAGGATAGGCTTTTGTTTTTGAATATAGACTTGTCTATAGACTATAGGCCTACTTGAGCTGAATAATAGCCTATATGGATTATTGTAAGCTATATTTCAGAACAATTAGCTATTGTGTATTTATTTATTTTACGTGTGTTTTGTGTCATTGTAGGCCTATTTGTAGGCTTTCACTTGTAGGCTATTTAACTTGTTCAATGTATTTTTTCCCAATTGTTTTCCTGAGGACCCCTCGAAAACGAGATCCTGCATCTCAAGGGGGTTTATCCTACAATACAATTTTGAAATGAAATGAAAGCCTACACAGTCTTTCTTTCAATGCATAGCCTATCAGCGTGCTTTCTATTGAGTAAAACAATTGAAAATAAAATAAGCCAATACGTTTACTGAAATAGGTAGATTTGTATTGCCAATAGGCTATGTTTCCTAAAAAAACGGTGTTCTGTGACACAACAAGCCCTTCTGCCAATCAGCATGACGCATAGGCTACAGACCACGGGGTTGTTGGACATATGGAGATTGTCATCAGCCCCCGCAAGCTTGTGCGGGCCTATAAAACGTCCGATCACACAATCTTTCCACTCACGTAAAAACGATGGAGAGCAGTGCACAGCCCGCTGCCATCGTCATTGATCGTCCCAGGTTTCAGGTTAATATGGACGAGCAATGCGCCGGATCTTCCCAAGTCTCATTAGCGTACAAAAACGCATCACAGCACATGAGTTCATCAGGAATCAAAGCGGGCTTGGGGCTGTTTAAAGTGGCCACGTTTCAGTGGAAACAGGAAAAGAAGACGCGCTCAGGGGCCGCTCCAAGGCAACTGTCCAGTGCCAACAACAGCAGCAGCAGCAGTAGCAGCAAGAGATCCCCCCTGGATCAGCTGGCAGCTCTGGTGCTACATGGTCAAACCCGGCAGCGCCAGATTGGCCAAAAGCACAAACAACAAGACCCCCTTCACTCCACCAAGCCACAGAACTGTAAGCGCATCGTGGTCCTCGGTGCGCCACGGGTTGGCAAGAGCTCCATCCTAAGAAGATACCTTCGAGAAGGATTTGTGGAGGAGTACAATCCCACATCCGAAGATTTCCTCAGGAAACTGTTTCTTATTCGCGGAGAAACCTACCAAATAGACGTCCTGGACGCGTCCGGCGAACGGGATTTCCCAGCCAAGCGGCGGCTGTCTATCCTCACTGGTGCGTACCGGCTCAGTCATAATCTCTGCTTGTGCGTTATTTTGTTTGTCCACAGAGTAAACAGTGCAGGTGATTAGTGCATGCGTAAATGCTCTCTTGAATTATGCATTGTAGCCCATGGTTAAAGATAAACTATTTGAAGTGAATCATTTATCCAACCCTTCCATTTTTTGCAGGAGACATTTTTCTTCTAGTATTTAGCGTCGATGACCGGAGCTCTTTCGAAGAAGTGTGCGCCCTGCGAACGGAGATCCTTGCGGCTAAATCCAAGCTCACCAAGTCCTCTGTAACGGCGCAGTGCGAGCGGCCGCGGGTTCCTCTGGTGGTCTGCGCCAACAAGGTGGATCTCCTGGAGTCTGAGAGAGGAATATCCAGGGCACAGGCGCTCCAAGTCCTCGGTAATGACTGCACCTACTTCGAAACATCGGCAAAGGACAGCACCAATCTGGAGAAAGTCTTTGAGACTTTGGCGAAGCAAGGCGGACTTCCAACTGAAACTGGCCCATCGCAGCACCGCAAGGTCTCCCTCAGTTCGTACCAGGCAATGAGGACGGAGCGAGCGTGGGGCAGGGGGCTCGATAATGCCTGCGGCGCCCTGCACCCACTGGTCCGACGGCCGAGTTTCAGCACGGATCTCCGACAAGTCATTGGGCCACACACGTCGAGGAAGCCCGGAAAGACACTGGAAAAATGTCAGATTCAGTGATAATGAATTTAACGTTATTAAAGAGCGAAAACTAAAATAATAATTTTCCAGTTAAACAAGAAAAAATTAACCTTTTTTTTCTTCTGTAATTACATTCGCTTGAGATGTTTTTCAAATAAAATATTTTTGTAATACAATAAACAATAATGGGTTGATTATTAAAAGCTGCATAGTGCGTGTGTATCTATCTATGTGTGCTACATTCACAAAGCTGTAGAGGAGAAAGTGGGAAATATATAACCTACAGCCCAACCAGAAATCTATTAGATAGTAGCACTTTCTCTCCCCCACTTCCAATGTGCAAAGGCTTTATGTTTGTGTTTGTTATGCTGGGCTTGTCATTGCCAGAAGTCCACAGTCTGAATCCAACACAATTGAAGTCTATAGTCTATAGTTGGCATACCTTCACATCCTTCACCCCATAAATGATTTCTCAGACAGGCTGAGCCCTTGTTTTTTTTTTTGCTTGATAACAACGACAGCTTGCACACATAGCCTTTGTGAATAAGCTTAGTGTTTTTGGTGTATGCTGCACTAAGCCAAGGACATCATACTGGAGGTACGGTACATTTGTCACCAGGAGCACTGCTTAACAAATCTTTAATGCACACATTTATAACTGACATCACTTGAGTCCCAACATTCCCTTTATGCCTATTTGTTATGAGCAAAATAAAGTGACACTTCTTGCTTTGTTCTCATGTGCAATAATACATGGATAAATGACAGTGTGGGAAGGGTGTCACCTAAATGTAGTGAAAAAAGTGCTGAATCAGATTTCTTCCTTCACGCAACCAATGTGATAATTACTTTATTTATACTTTTCCAACAAAGAAAACGTGTGAGTATAGTGTCTGTACTCACATAGCTGTAATTGGGCACCACTGTAAGGATGTGTGGTGTTCATATGTGAGTCATGATGCCTGAAAGCCCCAGAACAATGTCTGTGTGACGGTCAGGCAGACCTCAGAGAGTTTTAGGGACCACACATACAAACCCCTGAGTAAAAGGAACGGATTTCAGGGAAGAATCGGGCTAAAATCCAATCAAACTTAATATCCAAATTGGCCAATTTCATTCTAACATAACGTTGTATTGCTGCTTCTTTCATATATTTTCACCTTTACACTACTCTACACTAGTAAGAATCATTTTTGACATCAATATTGTTTTAAGAAGATGATGCGTGTCTCCGCCAACTGTGCTATTAATTCAAGGACAAATTCACCAATTTTAAAACTCAATAGTTGAATTAACATTGTTTGATTGACCTGTAAATATTTTTTCTTTGTTCATTTTTCCTGTCTCTGCAGTGAGACGGTCTGAACTTTGCCTCTCTGGGTGCTGCTGTGTACTGGGAAAGTCCACATTGTGGGAAACTGCAGTCATTTTCCCTCCTGTCAATATCCTTTAAGTATCCTGTGTGTATATATGTAAATGTATTTACAAAGCTAGGAATATTTACAAACCATGTTCTTATTATTATCTACAGAGACCTAAGGAAGATGGCCCACCAGCGTGTTCTGATGATCCCGAAAGACCTCTCGTCTCCACAATGTTGCGCCCTCTGGCCTTTTGTACCGGGCTTCAATACGACCTGGTAATCAAAATTCACATGGATGGGTGGCGGTAGAGCCTAATGATGGCCACGGGACGCTGCAGGCAGGAGTACCCTCCATCACCCAGCAAGAAGTAGGTGGGTACAGGGCCTAATTGTAGAACGGGGAACGCCGGAGCACGAGCACATCATGCACGGACCCCGGGTTCCCGATGTAAATGTCTATACATTTGCTCTTAGCATCACAGATACCCTGCAGGATGATGGAAGTGAAGAACTTCCTGTTAAAGTAGCTCTTCTTCTGTTCTGCAGAACTCTGACATGGCACCCATCAATGGCCCGGCAGCAGATCTGAAGGCCGAGCAAAGCCTGCCCCCACCTCCTCCATCTCCTCTGGCTTGGGGAAATGGATGACCCGATGGAGGATGGCCTCCACCACGCCATGGACCGTCACCCTGCACGACGCACCACAGGCCAGCTTGTATTTGGAAGGCTGCTGGCCTTGCTGCCCCGGAAGAAAGCCCATGGATGGAGCCATGAGGTCGAGGTGCTGATGGGGGTAGCCTGTTGAAGCTATCCCTGGAGAGCCTGAAGGCTGGCTTCAGGTCCCCTCCAGAAAAGAAGACAGCCAGGATAGGCACAGGGGTGTTGAGCTGTGTGTACAGCCGTGAGCTGCTTCTAAAAATAATAATAAATATATTTTTAACATTTTTGATTCAGTTATTTACTATTTATATTATTTATGTTTATTGTGTGTGTATATATAGCCCTGGAAAAAAATTAAGAGACCACTCCAAATGTTCAGTGTCTCTTGTTTTATTTTTAAGAGACATATGTTTGACTTAAAATTAACATTTTGATTTTATACTATAAAGTACTCACAACATTTCTTCCAAATTCACAATTAAAGTATTGTCATTCACAGCATTTTCAATAAGTAATTTAGAGATAAGAAGTTTTAAGAAATAGAGATAGATAGATATACCAGTATATGACATGCTTATTTGTTTATGTTACAGTACGATCAATTGCAATTATGTATTTAATATGTATTGTCTGCTAAGAATTGTTAAGGTCTAGCAGAATTAAAAATCCATTAAACATTTTACTTGTTTGATCAGTAAAAGATGAAGGTAAATTCACTAAAGGAATCTTTCCTAGGCCTATGAATCATTACATGCCTAGGATTTTTTTAAATACATTTCAGCCTGTTATATAGGGGAGAACGGGGTAATCTGAGCCACTTTTTACATTTGCTCCCCTCTAAGCGAGCTAAAATGATTTATCACTCAAATGTACACATTTCCCATTAATTCAGGATGTTTCCTAGAAATGGGCATTAGCAGAATTTTTTCAAGACAAAAGGGCAGTGAAAATATGATTGTTTTAAAAAAAAGTTGTCATGTGGCTCACTTTACCCCAGCTGTGGGGTAAACTGAGACAGACCAGAAAAATCAAGGGGGTAAAGTGAACCAGCTGGGGGTAAACTGATTCACTTACTTTTTCCACTCTGAAACTACCATAACAACACATATTGTAACAGTTAGAATCCTGAAAGCTAGCCACACATTCCAGAACTAATGTCAGACTAGTAAAAGAATGATGGGGTTTGGTCAATTAAGCAAAGCAAGTTTTCTAAACACTTGAAAGTAACTCTGAACAAATTCAAATACAACATATTATAATTCAAAAGGTTTTAGTAAGATTCAAATGACAGATAGAACCAGTTAGATTAGAACACAGTCTGGGGGTCAGAACACAGGACCCTTGGAGCCAGCTTGTGTCTGGGGGTCAAAGCATAGGAAAATCAGAACCAACAAGAACAGCCTGGGACTCAGAACACAGGAGAAGACCCAACTGGATTATAACATCAGCCTGTCATACTCTAGGCCTACTCTACATTCCAGCCCTGAAGATTACAGGGAAAGATGAGAAGGTGCTCTTTCCGTGTGGTTGCCCCAGGTCGTCTTCCTGGTGTATTTCCTTGGCATGATGGCTTTTCTAAAATGTGTATGCCATTAAAATAAAACATGTTATGTAATATTACATTAAAATATGTTTAAGACTAAACTTAACTTGTGCCTCATGGTGGGGGAAAGTGACAGTGTCTCACTCTCCCCCACAGCATTTGGCTCACTTTCCCCCACCACCACAATTTGAGAAAAAACTACCTCTCTTAGCATTTCAGGCTAATCTTTAGCTAATATCATCACATGGTTTTTATATGTTGGTAGTTCATCAACACGTATGATAGAAGTTTTTCTAGTGAATCAATTTGCTTTGGCACAACAGTTGATTAAGTTGACAGCAAGAAAATTTACTTTTATTCATGCACTTTTTCAAAATACCTATTTTGGTGAAAAAAACATGCTTACCACAGCACCATGAGGTCCTCTTTTTCAGGGCCATGGGGAAATGAGAGGGGCTTGAAAACATATATCTCACATGACCAAAAATGTTTTCCGTTGCCTTGATACAGGGGGTGGCTCACATTACCCTATGCCTCAGATTCCCCCGTTCTCCCCTATGTTGTGTGTAGCTTTGAGGGGCTTCAACTTTCAACCCTGTGGTAAAATGATAATTCACTCATTACAGTCAAGAGTATTTATCAATATTAACCGATAAATTGAAAGGTTAAAAACAAGCCATAACACATAAAACACATACGTGACGTGAGATAGACAACTGAGGAGGGCTCGTCGACCGCATCCCAGCTCTCCGCTCAGTGATCCGCCTCCTCAGTCGAGCTGCCTCCGCTCGCTGATAGAGGAAACCCATCGCGAGGGCAAAGGAAATACTGGTCGGATCCATCCGATCGTGTGTTTGTGTTTCTATTCTAATCTGTGTATAATTTCTATATAGGAACAGTTAAAAAATATAACAAATGTAGGCCTATTCATTCAACATATTTATATACTATTTTAAAATGAAAGAGGCTAGGCTAGGGCTGTAGCACAGTTAACAGACGAGACGAGCTGATGATGACGTCATAGAGTCCGCTGCCGTTCCAATTGCACAAGTCCGAACTTTGCGTACTTGGAATTGAGAAACGGCTTAAGACTTGGTTACACGTGCTCTGAGTCTTCGTCTTGTTCTTTGTTAAAGCCATTATTCTACAACCACACACACCCACCCACCCACTCACACACACACACACACACACACACACACACACACACACACACACACACACACACACACACACACACACACACACACACACACAGAGAAACACTTATGAACAGATGCTCCTGCCTCTGCACGTGCGGAAGATTCACGTATGCTCTTCTTGTATTGTCCGTCTTCTTTTTATCTTACACATGCACACGCCCACACACGCACACACAGACACACACACACACACACACACAAATTCCGGCTTTCTTCTAAACACGGACAACTGAAACCTGATGTGTTTTTTTCCCACACAGCCTTGTACTTCGCTGGGAGAACTTTTATTCAGCAACTCACAATCATAACTCCCAAGTTTAACAAACTCAAAAGCCTTGCGTTTGTTATTCACTTATTGTGGATTCAATGTTGTTGCACACACCAAGGTCGGTCTATGAGCGGAGGCCGGAGGTTATGGAGTCAGCAGCTCAGCCGTTAGATAAACTGATGTTGTATTACAATTTTCTGTTCAGTTCTTGTTAATGTAAAAGGAATTTTATCTCCTTTTCTCAAATCTTCCAATTTCTCTGATGTTCTTAGATATTTGAGTTGCTTTGTTAAGGGCTGGTTTAGGAGCTGATGTTGGTGTGGCCTGCAAAGCCCACTGAGACACAAAGGGTTTTATACAAATAAACTTAACTTGTCTACAAATATGTAAATGTGACTTCCTCATATATATGATTTCAGATTTCCTTATGTTGAACTCACACAAACGGTGGGATCAGAACACCCACTACTGCTGCTGTCACATCATTCCCTGACTTTCCATGACTCCAATCATGAGGGGGCAATGTGAGCATGTCTGCACCTAGTGTATGGAGAGCTGTGTTTGTCAACGGTCCAATCAGGCACTGGTTTACAGCAGCTGGGGGCGAGATCATGCCACAGCGATAAGGAAGGATGATGGAGAAAACAGCTTGTCACACTATTAGACAACAGAAAAATGAAATAATTGATGTGCGATGGAAAAAGTGCACACACGGAGCACTGGCCTCCAGCGGATAGACTCACACAGCTGAACACTTGGTAGATTAAATATATGCATATGTTTGCTGTAGTCGAAGAAGTTTGCTTTGCCTACGGTGCCAAGTCATGTGACCAAACATACTTGGGCCATGAAATATTCCTTCTAATTGTAACTTTGACTGCAATTTCTTTCATATATTGATGACTATGTCTTATCTACATTACAATAAAAGTTAAATGTTCCTTTTATAAATGCTTGTTCTTCTTAGATTTTTCCCCAGAGATGACCGTTTTGGAGATGCTTACAAGGGGAAGCTTGGATCCCAGGTTGCACCCTGCTTATGCTGGACATATTATGCAGCCACATCAGGTGCTCAAAACCAAAATCCACACAAAGGTAAAAAAGTACTTTACACATAATGTATGGGTGTTCTCACAGTAATACATCACTTTGTTATGGGACAAGCAAACAAAGTAAAGCACACTCTCTCTCTCTCGCTCAACGGAGAGCGAGAGAGAAAGAGAGAGAAACAAACCTTTGCAGGCTATACAGCTGTTTATAAACAGGTATAAAAGTGTCATAAAAGAATGCGATTAATTTAGATGAATTAATCACAGAGCCTGTAATTAATTAGATTATTTTTTTTAATCGCTTGACAGCCCTAGTATATACGTAACATTACATTTCAGAGAGTTGTAACAAATAATAATAAAATTAATAACATTTTATGCATTTTATTACTGCAAAATACAGTGGTCAATATGAAAAAAGTGTATAAGGAATTATATCCGAAAGCATTTTATACTTTAAGAATTAGCTTTATAGCTTATAAAATTGACCGTGAACTCGCATTACGCAAAAAAAAAAGTCGGTTAAATTCAGTTTTATTGTCTTTGTAATTACTGTGTTTACTTTTTAATCAGCTAAGAAAGATGCAGCTGTCATTCTACAGAAGGAATAGGGAAATAGGGTTCATCAAATTACAAAATGAGTTTCTGTCAGTTTAAACTCAACAATAACATTATAAACATAATGAATTAGAACTGAAGTAGAAGAAAGACAAATAAATATAAATAGGCCTACAAATGAATGAACTATGGATGTAATGGGTCTTGGCTCTAGTTAGGCCTATAGTGAATGTGGCTTGGAGTGTTGTTCTGGTTCAACCTGACAAATTCAGAGGTTGTCATTTAAACCAAGTTGCAGTGTCCCCAGAAGCTGGTATTTGACTCTAACAAACACAGTCACTGTGCCTGTATAAAAGGCTCTGACTGTCGCTTTAAGAGCAGTTGCTCCCAGTCTATAGTGTATAAGTTAAGTTTCGTTTTCTGACAGTTAGTGCGAGAGAGAGATTCATGCAAGCCAGCAGGTTGCTCATCGTCCCTCTGTTACCTGCCTTATTATTTAATTCTCCTGTATTGAGTTCATGAAAATGTAAGTGCCTGTTACCTTGTTCCTTTATTGTGAGTGTCAATAATGTGTATGTGCAAGTTTGACGTTGGTTGTTAAACAGTGGTGTAGTCTATCTACGTGATACGCAGGTATACGCAGTATACCCACTAAGAAAGCTCCAGCATTTCCGTATGCCCACTAAAAAATGCGAAATGACACGTAACAAATTCGATATAGTGACAAAACTCAACTGTCATACTTTCATTCATAAATTCAACCTGTGCGCTGTGTCCCTGTGGAAGTCGCAACGGACTTATAATAGATAAGCGGGACCAGGCATTACCCCACGGCCCGTTTCATTGCGAACGGTTGGGTAAAAGAAAGGGCGATGCCCAACCCGAAAATACTGGCAGTGCGACGCAACATTCAGCTCAGTAGTCCCCTCGGGAGACGCGCACGGTGCTGTCGGAGCACACCAAAAGCGCGCAGGGACTTATTTTCTCTCAATGAGGAAAAAGTAATATTCTCAGTTTGCATAACCGGTCTGAAATTCATATTAACTTTTGCGAGCACTTCAAGATCGGATCAACAGTGCAGTTTTCATAGGCTTAGGTGGCGATTGATTCACCCTGTCAACTCATGCACTTTTTTTTTTTTTTTTTTTTTTTTTTTTTTAGTTTGTAGGCTATGTTTGATATCAACATCATATTATGCAAATGTAATGTACCATACAAAAAAATGTGGAATACAATGTGTTGGTCTGGATAGTTAATAGTCTAATACTTGAATCAGTTCATCTGGGAGATAATCCGAGGTTAATTGATCACGTCACGTTCACGTCCATGCACAGTGTGTATTGAGTTTATTTAAAAAAAAATGGAAATGGGACTGCCCTCAGTTGCACATGCACTGTATAGTCTATAGCCTATTTCTGCCTCGTCTGTGGAAAAAAAGATAGCTGGACAACAGAGTTCTACTGCTTAGTTCCTCTCACTGCATTTAAATGAATTCATTATATTACAGAGAAATATGTCCCGTAAAAGAAAAAGAGCACCACGCCCATCCCAGAGGACCCTGCATAATATTTTATTTTAAATTAATATTTTTATGGAAAATCCAAGTGTCTTTCTTCAATAGCTTCTAATTCACCCGACCCAGTGTCTCCAAATTCTTTGTTCACACAATTCTGCAGATTTAGCCTCTTAATTTTCCTCTCAAAGTACACCAGATTCATGCATTTCACTTAAAAAAGGTAAAAAAAATCTCCCGGGGGGGCATACCCCCGGATCCCCCTACAAGGGCCTAGAACAGACTTACTGATTTTTGTGTTTTTCTATTGTGTCACCAGAGGGCGGGAAACAATGTATTTTAATATAAAAAAAATCTGGGGGAGACCCCCATTCCCCCCCAATTTCATTTGGTAATAGAAATCCTAAACTCTGTGTTTCTAAAGGCAGGCTAAGGTGTAAAATGTGTTTTGCCTTTGCTGCACCTAATGCAGAAACAACAAAATTGTAAACTAACCACGGTGTAAGCCATATGTTTAATGTACAAATGCTATGCTGCATATTCAAGAAGAGGCTAGGAGGGAATCATCACAGTATACCCACTACAAAAAACTAGACTACACCACTTGTTAAGCTAAGTTAAGCAGCGTCGTTTGGTTGCTATGGCAGTTGGCTTATCACGTGAAAGGGAGATGTCCTGCACATGCAGTGTAGCCGCTCAGCCCCATGTCTGCTCTTTGGCGCGGCCATAGAGTCCCTTTATTTATCTGAGTATATTTTGTGTATGACCTTTTCCTGTATAATGAATGTTTAGTTATACCAGCCTGCTATACTGTATATGTTTAGCCAATAGGTATTTATTTATTATGCCTTATAAAACTAATGGTGTTTTATTTTACTGTTTTATAGAAAACTGGAAGACAATACAGAGGATTTAAATAAATACGTCTGAAAATAATATAGTCTAAAGAAAGCAACGTCTCATCATCATCATTCCTTGCACTCTGATCGGTGCACCATTCCTGGATGCTATTCATACCTTTGATCTAGCCCTCCTGCATTATCACTAAAACAGTGCCAGTGGTTTGGTAGGTGGCTGTTACTTGCAGGCATGCATGGTTAAACAGAGATCTGATGGCATAGACTTCTACGTAGCTTCTACAGTTAACCTTAAATTCTCAATTTCTAAGTTAAACATTTTCATAATTAACAATCGTACAAAAGGAAATAGCCTGCCGTCATAAGTATCAAACTTATGTTATCTGAGAGTTGAAGAAAAGCTGTCACAGCTTTGTCCATTTCCGTTCACTAGTTCACAAAGAGGGTTACTGTGTAGGCTACTGACTATGTGACAAAGAGGCAGAATGATAGGAACATGAAAACTATAGTTAATGCAATGGGACAAGTTCAGACACACAACCAGGTTTAGTAATGCAGTCGGGTTGAGACTTGTGACTCAAAGCCAGTGAAATGAAACTATCCCAGTAAACAAACAGTTGAACATTGTTATTTGAAAAGTGGGTGTGTTCTGTACGGTGGCGCTGAGCATTCACCAAATAAAAAAAAGTTTCAGAGCAGGATCTCGTAATTACGAGATAATATCTCGTAATTACGAGATAAGGATCTCGTAATTACGAGATAAGGATCTCGTAATTACGAGATAAGGATCACCCTCTCATTCATCAATAACGATGTGTGTGTGTGTGTGTGTGTGTGTGTTTGTGTGCAGACGAGGTGAACCTAGCCATAGGAAAACGTAGGCAATAGCCTTGGTTTCCGGACTACAATGGGCCCCATAATCAATACAATTATTTTAAATATTTGTTTACTGTTCATTCATTAATCAGCGATCGCATTGGGAAATGAGGGACACACTTTCACTTTGTATATGCAGTTTGTTCATTATGAGCCACCGGAGCCACCGTACTGTGTTGCCTCATCCAATCACAATGCCCGGTGGGCTAGTTCACTTTTACCTCCTGTTTGTTACTGTATCGGAACGCAGTTTTATTGAATGCTTTGATTAAATGCAGTCGTTAAACTCGGTGTAATCCATGACTCATACAAACACATAAGAACTTTCTACAAGGAGGGCATGACAATGATAGCCATGTCAACTTTGTGCAGATATGCAGTCACTGGGACTATTCAGGAGAAAAGCCCAGTCGGACCTCAGCAGCTGATCACGGGCGTAAAGCCGAAAGTGTGTCCCTCAGTAGCCTACCCGATGCGATCGCTGATTAATGAATGAACAGTAGCCTAAACAAATATTTAAAATAAGTTTATTGATTATGGGGCCCATTGTAGTCCGGAAACCAAGGCTATTGCCTACGTTTTCCTATGGCTAGGTTCACCTCGTCTGCACACAAATACACACACACAGACATCGTTATTGATGAATGAGAGGGCGATCCTTATCTCGTAATTACGAGATCCTTATCTCGGAATTACGAGATCTTTATCTCGTAATTACGAGATCCTTATCTCGTAATTACGAGATAATTATCTCGTAATTACGATTACGAGATATTATCTCGTAATTACGAGATACTTATCTCGTAATTACGAGATCCTGCAGTGAAACTTTTTTTTATTTGGTGAATGCTCAGCGCCACCGTAGTTCTGATAGTTTTGCTATAAAAGACTCTCCACTTGTCAACATAACATTCAGCTGAGGAAACACTTGTAAAGGTATGCTGTTTAAATTGAATGTAAGAAGAAAGCTTTGACTACATTGACTGATTATGTGACCAAACAATCTATGTTACCATTTATTTGATCAGTACTTGTTTTGATAGACTTTCTTCGTATTTTTCTTTTTTTTGTCTGTGAAGTTTTTGACAGAGATTACTGTTATGGAGATGCTACGAGGAAATGCTTGGATCCTTGGATGCACCCTGCTTCTGCTGGTCACATTTTGTGGTCAAAGTGCTCACTGCCAAAATCAACACGAAGGTATGTGACATAAAGACAGCAGCGTGACAGGCACAGTCAGGCCCGGATTAAATGGAAAGATTACACTAGGCATACCGCATTTTTTCGGTCCCCCTCCAAACGGATACTTTTTGATTTGGTGAAAAAACGACATACATTTGAACTGCCACACTGGTAACACTTTACAATAAGGTACACAAAAAAGAGTAGTTTCTGTTTTAAAAAGAGTAGTTACTGTTCCTAAAAGAGTATTTAGAGTAGTTACTGTTCCTAAAAGAGTATTTACTGTTCCTAAAAGAGTATTTACTGTTCCTAAAAGAGTATTTAGAGTAGTTACTGTTTCTACCTTATTGTAAAGTGTTACCGCCACACGATTATTATTATGCTCATTTATTTATTTAGGTATTTTCATGCAGCTTTCAAGCTTTGTTTCACTGTTTATATACAAATTGTTATATTGTTCAATAGTTGAAAGCATATATTCTAGGGATTCACCGAAAGTTCGGCCACCGAAATGGCAAAATAAATCATGTTCAATTACCAAATATTGACGAAATACTGACGAAATATTTGTTTAAGAGTTGTGCGTTTGTAAACAGGAGTAAAGAGAAACGTAACCGTGTTTGCGAGTTCACTTCTGTTCGTGAGCTCACTGCAGAAGCAGTTCTGTAAGGTGCGTGCAGAGTCTAGTGTGGGAGCAATTTTTCAAACTGGATGAAAAACAGTGCAGTGCAATGCTTTAATATATCATAAAGTTAAAACGGGAGATTTTTTTACCTTTTTATAGTGAAATGCATAAATCTGGTAGCCTGGAAATCCTGACCCTGATATCTTGAACGATAGAGGGTCTGGCGACGATCAATAGTAATTTCCAACTCTAGGGGCGGCTCCTACTCGTGCATTTCAAATGCCACTGCACGCAGTTGGATAGCACTACAACCAATCAGAGCGATGCACAAGTGACGTAAGCCCCGTTCGTTTAGCGAACAGCTGTTAAACTGTTCAATTAAACGTTTGCCGTTGTCGGTCGGCAAAACAGAACATTCCACTTACTTGCTAGTGAAAGCTATGAGTCCCGTCTTCCAATTCGTTAAGGGTCGAGGCCAAAGCAGTCTCAAACTCACACAACATATCCGCAGCCATCTTTGATGTTTACTATCACAGCTTCGACGTCGCATGCACGTCACTGTCGTCATCCGGTTACGTCCTCCCCAGAGCACCATATAAAGGGCTCTGGCGCGCCCATATTAGATAGAACCAATTGAAACGTTATACCAGATTTCTGGTAGTCTTGATAAGCTTCAACGGAGCGTCTCCAGACCAACACGCGCAGCAAATTTAATTTGCCAGCGCCTAGTGGCAGGTCTGGGAATGCCAGGCTATAAATCTGGTGCACTTTGAGAGGGAAATTAAGAGGCTAAATCTGAGGGATTTTGTGTGAACAAATATTTTGGAGACACTAGGTCAGATGAATTAGAATTAAAATCTATTGAAGAAAGACACATGGATTTTCCATAAAAATATTAATATTACAAAATAAAAATTCAGTGTCCTCTGGGATGGGCTTGGAGCTTTTTTATTTTACGGGACATATTTCTCTGTAATATAGTGAATGCATTTAAATGCAGTGAGAGGAACGAAGCAGAAGAACTCTGTTGTCCAGCTATATTTTTTTCCACAGATGAGGCTGAAATAGGCTATATACTATGCGAGGGCATAGGCGAGGGCAGCCCATAAACTCAAAACCGAGTGATAAGTTAACCTCGGATGAACTGATTCAATTATTAGGCTATTAACTATCCAGATGAAATCTTACATTTGCATAATTTGATGTCAATATCAAACACACATAGGTACTAAAATGTTATTATTTTTTTTTATTGCCTCTCACTGGGCCCCCAAGTGGAAATGGGCCTTAGGCACGTGCCTAGAATGCCTATGCCTAGATCCGGCCCTGGGCACAGGTGTGTCATGAGAGGAGAGCAAAACGAGTCCATCAACTGACAAAATATTTCTAAACAATACACTGCAGTTTGCCATTCTTTTCAGCATAAATGCACTGATACACTAAACATAGCAGGGTTTGATTTGAAACACAGTACGGGTACTGTTTTCATTAAAGAACACAATGGAAATAAGTTTAAATAAAAAACCTCTAAGTTGCCTCAGTTAGTTGACTTTTTTATAATTTGCTTATCATGCTTTGGCTACTTTTACAACAATGTATTGAGTAATGTTAAAGCAGTATGCATACTAGTATGTGGAGGATTCACTGGCTGGTGCAGCCTTTTATGATTAAAGTTACAAATCAGCTTGGCTGAAGTAAAATATACAATTGATTCTTGAAAAATGATTTGAAATATTCATACACATTCATCACACTTCTTGAAATCAACAACTTGAATCAATGACACCAATGTTTTATCAACTGTCCACAGATCCTGACTTGAGACTCATTCTGGTTGGAAAAACTGGGACAGGTAAAAGTGCTTCTGGGAACACCATCCTGGGTCGTGAAGACGTCTTTAAAGAGGAATGTTCTCCTGAATCTGTGACTAAAGGCTGTCAAGTAGAAGAGGCAAAAGATGGCAAGAGGAACATCGTTGTCATCGACAGCCCAGGGCTGTTTGACACAAACAAAACACAAGAAGAAGTGAAAGCGAATATTGAGGAGTGTGTTGACAAGTCAGTTCCTGGACCCCATGCTTTTCTGTTAGTGATCAGTCTCAAGTCAAGATTCACAGAAGAGGAAAGGTCCGCTGTGAAGTGGATCCAGGATAATTTTGGCTCAGATTCTTCCATGTATACCATTGTCCTGTTCACACATGCTGACTGGCTAGAGAAAGAGGGTAAATCTGTGCACGAATTTCTGAGAAAGAGCGAAAATCTGCGAAGGCTGGTAAACGAGTGCGGAGGAAGATACCATTCACTCAGCAATGACAAGAGACAAAACAGATCACAGGTCAGAGAGCTTATGGAAAAGATAGAGAAAATGGTGAAGTCCAATGGAGGAGGACACTACACCAATGCCATGTACCAGAAAGCCCAAGAGAAACTTGAAAAGGAGAGGAAAGAGAGGGAGGAGGAAGAGGAGCGAAGAGAGAAGGATGAGGAAGAGAGAATCAGAGAGGAGGAGAAAAAGAGGGCTTGGTGTAAATATGCAGCTTATACTTCCGTGGGACTTTTTTTAACAGGACAATGGTATGCCTCAACCGCTATCAGAGCAGCGGCTGTAGCACTTGGACTCAGTGAAGGTTATGATTGCACAAAAGAAATGTTTACTTAGTTATGAGACCTGTGTGAACAAAAGAAAATATGGAGGAGTAAATAATGGCTACACCTGAAAGTAATTGCCTCCACTCAGATTCATGTTAACTAAATCCTAACTTGATGTACAGCAGTGTGCATTTTACTTTTCTGTTTCCATTTTAACCTGTACTTTTTATTTTATTTAAATGTTTTACTTCTTTTCATTCGCTTTTAAATGTCTTCTAATGTGTTTTATGTATTTTAATCTTGCCCCTGTAAAGCACTTTGAGTGGCCTTGTGTTTGAATTGTGCTATATAAATAAACTTGCCTTGACTTGCCTTGCCTTGCATGCATTATTTGATATTGGAATGTATTTCAAGGTTTTCAATTGTGAGGGCCGAAAAATATTTTCAATAAAGTTTTAAATTCGCCTTGGATTCATTGCTAATTTTATTTATTCACTTTTTTGTATTTTTGGTTTTCTTTATGCCATAGCTTCAATGGCTTTCTGAACAAACTTTTAATGTGAGACAGAGTACTCCGTCAAATCCCAGAAATAAATTAGTAGACAACGACATATTCCTATGAAAATCTAAGAAAATCATGACTGTGCCAGGCCGTCAAATGTTAACCGTATTTGAGCCATCTGTGTTTTAGAAGGAAAAACTCACATTAGTATGACTAAAGGCTGATAGGTATAACTATATCAAAAGTGCATGCATTGTTTTTGGTATGTTGGAGATATTTAAAGCTCCCATATTAAAGTGTAACTGAACCCTTTTACTTGTTTTTTGAGATAGAAGCTGAATTAAATCACTATGTTGTTAAGGAACACTTATATGCTGGTGTTAACATTGAAAACAATTGCAATATGTTAAATATCGGCAATTTAAGAAATGTTTTGTATTGTAAATCATTTGAGAACTTTACTAAGATTTGAAAAAAACTTTTTTCCATCGGGTTCGAAAAATGACGTACTACTGTACTTTTGGTTCAGTAGTACGTCATCACGTCGCCGCAAAGCCGGTCACGCTCTTCATAGGTCCATGGCTGATCCATGAGCTACTACTGTTATACCATCCCTCCAAGGATGTTATTTCGGGGGTTAACACACTTCACTTCTATCGGCAGTGTGTCTGCATTATCTCACACTGTATAACACACACACACACACACACACACACACACGGACCCGGACTTGTTCATTACTTCACTTGATTGACACACGCTACCGCTCGCTCGCTCACACACAGACACACACAGACTGCCGCTCGTTCACTTGCGCTACTCGGTCTCCTAACACTACGATAGAAACACCCGCCAACAATTTAGAATAAGAAAGTCCTCCACCTCAGACGACCCATCTGTGTGGCATATGAGCTCACTGTGTAGCGATAGTGCCGTTAGACTTTGTGTCACTCGATATTTCAATGAAGTCATGTCATTCAGATCTTCCTGAGTGACAGCTACTAGCAGCTAGCCCCCTCCTTCACAGACATCGCGCGCCCCCTCCCTCCCGAAAGTCGGCCGGCTGATGTCGGAATGTTTTAAAACAATGGTTCTCAAACGGAATTCAGAATCCATGGTCTGAAAGCATTTTTCAAAATCGTGCAGTAGCTCAAACAGGGGGTTCAGTTACCCTTTAAACACTTTTCGGTTCTATTATACACCATATTATATGGTCTTAGTGGTCCCTAATACGTTTTTCTTTAATTGATTGCTGAAAAAAACTTTCAGATAATTTATTGTACTATGCTGATGTTCAGCTAATCTCACAATGGCCTATTTTTTAAAAAGAGCTGCAGCTCCCCTCGTAAATATACAATCTTTGAGCTCCCCCCGCCCCCTGTCCGGAAGCGAAGCCAGATACGCCTCGCCCTCTGTCAGTCGGGGCCGTGGACCAATAAGAAATAAGGGTGTGGGCTGCACAGTGGAAGCTTCTGGCTTTCCAGTTCCAGGTCAGAAACGAGGAGAATTCTGACTGGAGTATATTGGGGGGGAGGGGTGGGTGTTTCAGAAAGGGGGAGAGTGAGAAAAGGAGAGATTGTTATTTTTTAAAATATTTTGGCAGTCTCTAGGCACTAGGGTTGCTGAAATTTCCCGAAATGGCCCCTTTTCAAATCCCGGGATTTCAGAGCTCCTCACGGGATTTCCCGGGATTTCCCGTTGAAACCATTATTGCCCTTTAATACTACTTTAATGGGACTAAATCAATGCCAATAGATAAATAAATGCAGCAGAACAACGCTGTATTACATCACGTTTTATTTCTACTTAAATAACATGAAGAAAAGCCATTCAAATTAGGCAAAATATTTTCCAGAAGATGCCTATTGAAAACGGTGTTTTTATGAAGAAAATACGAAAACATTTTCACAGAGGTTCAATATCAAAACATGGCCAAAAAACGGTGTTTGGCGAACAAATGTATTTCAAACAATCTATTTTTATTTCTATGAACGAAATCAGTTTAAATTGAATATTTTCCAAAGGATAGGCAAATAACAAAAAATGCACTACCGATTGCTCTTAACGTGTGAAATAAGACATGACAGAACTAACAGCCTATTCAAACTGACACGCTAAGCAAGATTACTTTCCAGCTTTCCTTTCTTTTATTTTCATGAAGTGTGACTTCAAGAAACACTGCTCAGCCTGTTTCTGAGCTTTGTCACGAACTGACCACACCGAGAACGCTCTTTCTTCCACGGACGTCGGCTGTATGGTGGAAAGTGCAGAGTAGAGCTGCTGCAGGTGTTTGGGTCGCTCTTTGGTTGCCTCGAAGAGCGCAAACTCTTTTGAAATTATTTTGTGGAGGTCATTCCCATACCTCTGGTCTGGCTCGGGACATTGCATGCAGTCATTAGCCTCGTTCGACTTGGAGCCGTCTTGCTCAGACCTGCGCAACTATGAAGCCCGTCTTGCTGAGCGCACAACAAAAATGCTGTGCGCTCAGCAAGCCGAGCGTCATAATTGCGCAGGTCTGAGCAAGACGGCGACATCTCTAACGAGGCTAATGACTGCCTGCTGCAGATGTGCAGTAAGGCTCTGGGTCATCGTCTGCTCGCGTGGCTCTGGCTGATACGCATATTCTTGGGTATCATCAGACTCTTCCTCGGACACAGCACTTTCAGTATTGTAGAGGCGCTGGTATTTCGTATGCCTGCCTGTCTAAATAATATTTAAAAATATATCCCCCCTCAAAAAAAACTAAAAAAAAAAAAAAACGGGAGGACGGGTCCCGCGGCCAATTTCCGGTACTCCCGGACTGACTCATTTCACGGGAATCCCGAAATCCCGGGACCCGTCCAGCAACCCTACTAGGCACCCCGTCAACTCATGCACTTTTTTTTTTTTTTTTTTTAGTTTGTAGGCTATGCTTGATATCATATTATGCAAATGTAATGTACCATACAAAAAAATTTGGAATACAATGTGTTGGTCTGGATAGTTAATAGCCTAATACTTGAATCAGTTCATCTGGGAGATAATCCGAGGTTAATTGATCACGTCACGTTCACGTCCATGCACAGTGTGTATTGAGTTTATTTAAAAAAAAATGGAAATGGGACTGCCCTCAGTTGCACATGCACTGTGTATAGTCTATAGCCTATTTCTGCCTCGTCTGTGGAAAAAAAGATAGCTGGACAACAGAGTTCTACTGCTTAGTTCCTCTCACTGCATTTAAATGAATTCATTATATTACAGAGAAATATGTCCCGTAAAAGAAAAAGAGCACCAAGCCCATCCCAGAGGACCCTGCATAATATTTTATTTTAAATTAATATTTTTATGGAAAATCCAAGTGTCTTTCTTCAATAGCTTCTAATTCACCCGACCCAGTGTCTCCAAATTCTTTGTTCACACAATTCTGCAGATTTAGCCTCTTAATTTTCCTCTCAAAGTACACCAGATTCATGCATTTCACTTAAAAAAGGTAAAAAAAATCTCCCGGGGGGGCATACCCCCGGATCCCCCTACAAGGGCCTAGAACAGACTTACTGATTTGTGTGTTTTTCTATTGTGTCACCAGAGGGCGGGAAACAATGTATTTTAAAATAAAAAAAATCTGTGGGAGACCCCCATTCCCCCCCAATTTCATTTGGTAATAGAAATCCTAAAGTCTGTGTTTCTAAAGGCAGGCTAAGGTGTAAAATGTTTTTTGCCTTTGCTGCACCTAATGCAGAAACAACAAAATTGTAAACTAACCACGGTGTAAGCCATATGTTTAATGTATAAATGCTATGCTGCATATTCAAGAAGAGGCTAGGAGGGAATCATCACAGTATACCCACTACAAAAAACTAGACTACACCACTGGTTGTTAAGCTAAGTTAAGCAGCGTCGTTTGGTTGCTATGGCAGTTGGCTTATCACGTGAAAGGGAGATGTCCTGCACATGCAGTGTAGCCGCTTGGCCCCATGTCTGCTCTTTGGCGCGGCCATAGAGTCCCTTTATTTATCTGAGTATATTTTGTGTATGACCTTTTCCTGTATAATGAATGTTTAGTTATATCAGCCTGCTATACTGTATATGTTTAGCCAATAGGTATTTATTTATTATGCTTTATAAAACTAATGGTGTTTTATTTTACTGTTTTATAGAAAACTGGAAGACAATACAGAGGATTTAAATAAATACGGCTGAAAATAATATAGTCTAAAGAAAGCAACGTCTCATCATCATCATTCCTTGCACTCTGATCGGTGCACCATTCCTGGATGCTATTCATACCTATTGATCTAGCCCTCCTGCATTATCACTAAAACAGTGCCAGTGGTTTGGTAGGTGGCTGTTACTTGCAGGCATGCATGGTTAAACAGAGATCTGACGGCATAGACTTCTACGTAGCTTCTACAGTTAACCTTAAATTCTCAATTTCTAAGTTAAACATTTTCATAATTAACAATCGTACAAAAGGAAATAGCCTGCCGTCATAAGTATCAAACTTATGTTATCTGAGAGTTGAAGAAAAGCTGTCACAGCTTTGTCCATTTCCGTTCACTAGTTCACAAAGAGGGTTACTGTAGGCTACTGACTATGTGACAAAGAGGCAGAATGATAGGAACATGAAAACTATAGTTTATGCAATGGGACAAGTGCAGACACACAACCAGGGGTGGACTGGGACAAAAATTCAGCCCTGGCATTTTTGGCCATGGCAGCCCAACATGATTATTTATACGATATATGGAGGCAGGGGCGTTGCTCCAAATTCTGGGCCCCTATACAGGAAGTCCTGATGGGCCCTCTGATAGGCCTTTCACACCGCCGCAAAATCGGAGCTAGTTCTGGGCTTGTTCGGAGTTAGAGCCAGTGTTTTGGTTTCACACCGCCAGAGAGCCTGCTCCGGGCCGTAAAAACCGGGGGAACTCATACCCCAGGATTGAGCAGGGTTTGATAAGAACTGCTTGCGCGAACGGTTGGGGGAGGGATTATCCTGACCAACCAGAGCAACTCAAACCTCATGCCCGCCATATTTAAAAACACCGCTACTACGAGACGTAAACATAACATAATTACCGAACGTAGCGATCAAATTGACCGGCGAGAATACGCTGTATGGGTCCTGTTTGCTTAAGAAAGCAAAGCGAGAGCCAACAAGTGTAAAAATAAGACGTATTCGCCGCTGTTGTTGTGCTTAAAGCTAGCGGTAGCTTTAGCGTTAGCCACAAGAGCAGCGGCGTCGGGTGACGTACACACACGTTTACAGTGACGTCATGACGTTGCTCTCTTGCCGGCTCCATGGCTGTCTCCGGTCGATGTGAAACCAACCGGTTCATAACTGGGATAAGGCTGTAACCAGTTTTGAACTGACCCCAACACCAGCCTGGAACTGACTCTTGGTTCATTTTGGTGTGAAAGGCCTATGAGAGGCAGTCTTACAATACAAACATGTAAAAGCTATGTTTGTCTATAGTCCAAAACGTATGAGTGACTGGTCACTCTCTGAGCCAGATAACAACACAATGTTTCTATTGATGAATGACCAAATCATTACGCGTACTTGAACACAACCCCTGGTCTAATGACTCTTAATAACCATGCACACACACAGTGTTTCTCACAGGAATTTGGGAGACTGTGTCGTGGACCCTGGACCTTCTAGAGCAGGGGTTCTCAACCTTCTGCAAGCTGGGCCCCCCCAAAGCTGGGTCATTGCAGTTGGGCCCCCCCACCGACCCTGACACCCCCCCCCCCCCCCCCACACACACACACACCACCCTACACAGATAGATAGATAGATAGATAGATAGATAGATAGATAGATAGATAGATAGATAGATAGATAGATAGATAGATACTCTATTATTGTTATTATCACAAGGGCTAGGCCAGTGGCGCACCTTTGAGTTGAACATTGGGTTTAGGGTTGGGGTCCGGAAATTTCTTATAATTTAACGTTAAATTCTGGTGCACTTTTATGTGACACTGAGGAAATGTTTTTTTTTTAAATCTCCTTAGAAGAGAAGAAAATAGTAGCCTAAATAGAACATACACAGAATACATTCTACAATAGGTATACCTGTTATGAAAAAGCTTCACAAAACAAAGTCTATGATCAATGGGAAACACTGCTGTCTGACAACCCAGTTCAGAGAATGTTTCAACTATTGAGTCTTGGATTTGGAAAGTGGCCAGATTTAGCTCAAAATGCTACCTGCGATTAATGTGCTGTGCAGCCTGAACGCGGAGTTGTGTGTGTCTCAGTGGCGATTCCAGGAAATTTTGACTGGGGGTGGCCAAGGTGGGCCACAGAGCTAGAGTGGGGTGGCCATCACACCCCTGAATGAATAGCATGTGATATGCTGTACAACCAATTCAAAGATGATTTATAATCCCAAATGCCCAAATCATGTTAGTATCCATTGTAATGTTTGTCAGAAAACTAAACCCCTGAAGGGGGGTCTGGGGGCATCCCCCCCAGAATATTTTTTTGTGTTTTTAACATGTAATCTAAGCATTCTGGTGCATTCTGGCGAAGATAATAAAGGAAAAAGTCAATATTCATTTCAGTTCAGATGAATAGTAAAATTAGCAAGACAACATAACTTGCTAGCAGCCAGATGCCTAACAACTGGACAGAGGGACGGATGACCACTAGCTTTTGACCAAATATCTTGCTAAAAAAATAAACCTTTATTTATGAAATTCTGCCCTAAGAACATGTTACACTCGCTAACTACAAACTTACATTTTTTTATTCAGATTTCAAAAATCTGCTGGGACACGTGCCCATACACATGCATGGGTGGCACACATGTCACAAGCACACTTATGCTGTTTTCAAGACCTTTGCTGACCAGAGACCAGTTCTAGTGGCCACAGTCCTACCATTAATTCAGTACTTGAAAATTGCAAACTGATCTCATATCAGTGGATTGGAGTGTTTGTGTGATGAACTTGGCAACTACCTATCAAAAAAATTTAAGAAAGAAAAAAAAATACATATCATCTCTGAACTAGGCTACATATCAGGAATAAAATTTAAATTACAAAAAATAAAAAAAAAATAAAAAAAAAATTAAGATTAAGATTTTTTTTTTGTGGGGGGGAGCGCGCCCCACCGGTTGAGAACCACTGTTCTAGAGGGGTCCGGGGGAATGCTCCCCCGGAAGATTTTTTTTTAAATGTTAAAGTAAAATTCATCAATCTGGTGCACTTTGAAGAGAAAACTAAGGATAAATCAACTGTTTCCTATGTAAGCTATTTAGTAGGCTATTATTTGCTGGAATAATGTATAGACACAGATGACCAAAAAGCAGAAAGAAGAAATGTATGTACATGTTTAAAAAATCCAGTCAGTTTCGGGATTTTTTTTCCTTTGTTTGTATTTTTTAATGGCCCAATATAGGCCCCTGATCTTCGTAGCCCCGAACAATGTTATTTAAAAAATAACATAAATGTACTGACCGGGGCATACCGGGACGATGCCCGGTATGCCAGATGGCCAGTCCACCCCTGCACACAACCAGCTTTTAGTAATGCAGTCGGGTTGAGACTTGTGACTCAAAGCCAGTGAAATGAAACTATCCAGTAAACCAACAGTTGAACATTGTTATTTGAAAAGTGGGTGTGTTCTGATAGTTTTGCTATAAAAGACTCTCCACTTGTCAACATAACATTCAGCTGAGGAAACACTTGTAAAGGTATGCTGTTTAAATTGAATGTAAGAAGAAAGCTTTGACTACATTGACTGATTATGTAACCAAACAATCTATGTTACCATTTATTTGATCAGTACCTGTTTTGATAAACTTTCTTCGTATTTTTCTTTTTTTTGTCTGTGAAGTTTTTGACAGAGATTACTGTTATGGAGATGCTACGAGGAAATGCTTGGATCCTTGGATGCACCCTGCTTCTGCTGGTCACATTTTGTGGTCAAAGTGCTCACTGCCAAAATCAACACGAAGGTACGTGACATAAAGACAGCAGCGTGACAGGCACAGGTGTGTCATGAGAGGAGAGCAAAACGAGTCCATCAACTGACAAAATATTTCTAAACAATACACTGCAGTTTGCCATTCTTTTCAGCATGAATGCACTGATACACTAAACATAGCAGGGTTTGATTTGAAACACAGTACGGATACTGTTTTCATTAAAGAACACAATGGAAATAAGTTTAAATAAAAAACCTCTAAGTTGCCTCAGTTAGTTGACTTTTTTATAATTTGCTTATCATGCTTTGGCTACTTTTACAGCAATGTATTGAGTAATTTTAAAGCAGTATGCATACTAATATGTGGAGGATTCAAATGGCACTGGCTGGTGCAGTCTTTTATGATTAAAGTTACAAATCAGCTTGGCTGAAGTAAAATATACAATTGATTCTTGAAAAATGATTTAAAATATTCATACTAGGGCTGTCAAGCGATTAAAAAAATGTATCTAATTAATTACAGGCTCTGTGATTAATTAATCTAAATTAATCGCATACTTATATGACACTTTTATGCCTGTTTATAAACAACTGTATAGCCTAAGGTCTCTCTCTCTCTCTCAACTGCCGACTCGTTAACCATCGTCCTACTCATAGCCAAAAATAGTGACACACACACACACACACACACACACACACACACACACACACACACAAAAGAGGACAAAAAGGCAGGCTGCATATGCTAGGAAGAGTGGCGGGGGGGGGGGGGGAACGACGACGACGAGGCTGCTAACAAACAAAATAAGATAACTTCCTACCTTCATGCTTATTTGCCCGAAGCTTCCCATAAAACGTCCATAGAGCCCTCTCGCTTCTTTCTTTACTCTTTAATCCCGTGCAGGCCGTGTCCGCAAACTAGGTGCAGCTCCGCTATCGTCTCACCCCTTTTGCACCGGGTCAAAGGGCACTATAGAAGTGCGATTAATCTGCGTTAATTTTTTTAATCGCGTTAATTTTTCTGTGATTAATTAATCGATATTAACGCGTTAATTTGACAGCCCTAATTCATACACATTCATCACACTTCTTGAAATCAACAACTTGAATCAATGACACCAATGTTTTATCAACTGTCCACAGATCCTGACTTGAGACTCCTTCTGGTTGGAAAAACTGGGACAGGTAAAAGTGCTTCTGGGAACACCATCCTGGGTCGTGAAGACGTCTTTAAAGAGGGAATGTCTCCTGAATCTGTGACTAAAGGCTGTCAAGTAGAAGAGGCAAAACATGGCAAGAGGAACATCGTTGTCATCGACAGCCCAGGGCTGTTTGACACAAACAAATCACAAGAAGAAGTGAAAGTGAATATTGAGGAGTGTGTTGACAAGTCAGTCCCTGGACCCCATGCTTTTCTGTTAGTGATCAGTCTCAAGTCAAGATTCACAGAAGAGGAAAGGTCCGCTGTGAAGTGGATCCAGGATAATTTTGGCTCAGATTCTTCCATGTATACCATTGTCCTGTTCACACATGCTGACTTGCTAGAGAAAGAGGGTAAATCTGTGGACGAATTTCTGAACGAGAGCAAAAATCTACGAACGCTGATAAACGAGTGCGGAGGAAGAAACCATTCACTCAGCAAAGACAAGAGACAAAGCAGAACCCAGGTCATAGAGCTTATAGAAAAGATAGATACAATGGTGAAGTCCAATGGAGGAGGACACTACACCAATGCCATGTACCGGAAAGCCCAGGAGAAACTTGAAAAGGAGAGGAAAGAGAGGGAGAAGGAAGAGGAGCGAAGAAAGAAGGAGGAGAAAGAGAGGGCTTGGTGTAAAAAAGTATTTTATACTTCCGTGGGACTCTTTTTAACAGGACAATGGTATGCCTCAACCGCTATCAAAGCAGTGGCTGTAGCAATTGCACTCACTCAAGGTTATAATTGCACAACAGAACTGTTTACTTAGATACCTTAGAGACCTGTGTGAACAAAAGAAAATATGGAGGAGTAAATAATGGCTAAACCTGAGTAATTGCCTCTACTCAGATTCATGTTAACTAAATCCTAACTTGATGTACAGCAGTGTGCATTTTACTTTTCTGTTTCCATTTTAACCTGTACTTTTTATTTTATTTAAATGTTTTACTTCTTTTCATTCGCTTTTAAATGTCTTCTAATGTGTTTTATGTATTTTAATCTTGCCCCTGTAAAGCACTTTGAGTGGCCTTGTGTTTGAATTGTGCTATATAAATAAACTTGCCTTGCCTTGCCTTGCCTTGCCTTGCATTATTTGATATTGGAATGTATTTCAAGGTTTTCAATTGTGAGGGCCGAAAAATATTTTCAATAAAGTTTTAAATTCACCTTGGATTCATTGCTAATTTTATTTATTCACTTTTTTATGTTTTTGGTTTTCTTTATGCCATAGCTTCAATGGCTTTCTGAACAAACTTTTAATGTGAGACAGAGTACTCCGTCAAATCCCAGAAATAAATTAGTAGACAACGACATATTCCTATGAAAATCTAAGAAAATCATGACTGTGCCAGGCCGTCAAATGTTAACCGTATTTGAGCCATCTGTGTTTTAGAAAGAAAAACTCACATTAGTATGACTTAAGGCTGATAGGTATAACTATATCAAAAGTGCATGCATTGTTTTTGGTATGTTGGAGATATTTAAAGCTCCCATATTAAAGTGTAACTGAACCCTTTTACTTGTTTTTTGAGATAGAAGCTGAATTAAATCACTATGTTGTTAAGGAACACTTATATGCTGGTGTTAACATTGAAAACAATTGCAATATGTTAAATATCGGCAATTTAAGAAATGTTTTGTATTGTAAATCATTTGAGAACTTTACTAAGATTTGAAAAAAACTTTTTTCCATCGGGTTCGAAAAATGACGTACTACTGTACTTTTGGTACAGTAGTACGTCATCACGTCGCCGCAAAGCCGGTCACGCTCTTCATAGGTCCATGGCTGATCCATGAGCTACTACTGTTATACCATCCCTCCAAGGATGTTATTTCGGGGGTTAACACACTTCACTTCTATCGGCAGTGTGTCTGCATTATCTCACACTGTATAACACACACACACACACACACACACACACACACACACGGACCCGGACTTGTTCATTACTTCACTTGATTGACACACGCTACCGCTCGCTCGCTCACACACAGACACACACAGACTGCCGCTCGTTCACTTGCGCTACTCGGTCTCCTAACACTACGATAGAAACACCCGCCAACAATTTAGAATAAGAAAGTCCTCCACCTCAGACGACCCATCTGTGTGGCATATGAGCTCACTGTGTAGCGATAGTGCCGTTAGACTTTGTGTCACTCGATATTTCAATGAAGTCATGTCATTCAGATCTCCCTGAGTGACAGCTACTCCTTCACAGACACCGCGCGCCCCCTCCCTCCCGAAAGTCGGCCGGCTGATGTCGGAATGTTTAAAAACAATGGTTCTCAAACGGAATTCAGAATCCATGGTCTGAAAGCATTTTTCAAAATCGTGCAGTAGCTCAAACAGGGGGTTCAGTTACCCTTTAAACACTTTTCGGTTCTATTATACACCATATTATATGGTCTTAGTGGTCCCTAATACGTTTTTCTTTAATTGATTGCTGAAAAAAACTTTCAGATAATTTATTGTACTATGCTGATGTTCAGCTAATCTCACAATGGCCTATTTTTTAAAAAGAGCTGCAGCTCCCCTCGTAAATATACAATCTTTGAGCTCCCCCCGCCCCCTGTCCGGAAGCGAAGCCAGATACGCCTCGCCCTCTGTCAGTCGGGGCCGTGGACCAATAAGAAATAAGGGTGTGGGCTGCACAGTGGAAGCTTCTGGCTTTCCAGTTTGTGAGGTCAGAAACGAGGAGAATTCTGACTGGAGTATATTGGGGGGGAGGGGTGGGTGTTTCAGAAAGGGGGAGAGTGAGAAAAGGAGAGATTGTTATTTTTTAAAATATTTTGGCAGTCTCTAGGCACCCCGTCAACTCATGCACTTTTTTTTTTTTTTTTTAGTTTGTAGGCTATGCTTGATATATTATGCAAATGTAATGTACCATACAAAAAAATTTGGAATACAATGTGTTGGTCTGGATAGTTAATAGCCTAATACTTGAATCAGTTCATCTGGGAGATAATCCGAGGTTAATTGATCACGTCACGTTCACGTCCATGCACAGTGTGTATTGAGTTTATTTAAAAAAAAATGGAAATGGGACTGCCCTCAGTTGCACATGCACTGTGTATAGTCTATAGCCTATTTCTGCCTCGTCTGTGGAAAAAAAGATAGCTGGACAACAGAGTTCTACTGCTTAGTTCCTCTCACTGCATTTAAATGAATTCATTATATTACAGAGAAATATGTCCCGTAAAAGAAAAAGAGCACCAAGCCCATCCCAGAGGACCCTGCATAATATTTTATTTTAAATTAATATTTTTATGGAAAATCCAAGTGTCTTTCTTCAATAGCTTCTAATTCACCCGACCCAGTGTCTCCAAATTCTTTGTTCACACAATTCTGCAGATTTAGCCTCTTAATGTTCCTCTCAAAGTACACCAGATTCATGCATTTCACTTAAAAAAGGTAAAAAAAATCTCCCGGGGGGGCATACCCCCGGATCCCCCTACAAGGGCCTAGAACAGACTTACTGATTTTTGTGTTTTTCTATTGTGTCACCAGAGGGCGGGAAACAATGTATTTTAATATAAAAAAAATCTGGGGGAGACCCCCATTCCCCCCCAATTTCATTTGGTAATAGAAATCCTAAACTCTGTGTTTCTAAAGGCAGGCTAAGGTGTAAAATGTTTTTTGCCTTTGCTGCACCTAATGCAGAAACAACAAAATTGTAAACTAACCACGGTGTAAGCCATATGTTTAATGTATAAATGCTATGCTGCATATTCAAGAAGAGGCTAGGAGGGAATCATCACAGTATACCCACTACAAAAAACTAGACTACACCACTGGTTGTTAAGCTAAGTTAAGCAGCGTCGTTTGGTTGCTATGGCAGTTGGCTTATCACGTGAAAGGGAGATGTCCTGCACATGCAGTGTAGCCGCTTGGCCCCATGTCTGCTCTTTGGCGCGGCCATAGAGTCCCTTTATTTATCTGAGTATATTTTGTGTATGACCTTTTCCTGTATAATGAATGTTTAGTTATATCAGCCTGCTATACTGTATATGTTTAGCCAATAGGTATTTATTTATTATGCTTTATAAAACTAATGGTGTTTTATTTTACTGTTTTATAGAAAACTGGAAGACAATACAGAGGATTTAAATAAATACGGCTGAAAATAATATAGTCTTAAGAAAGCAACGTCTCATCATCATCATTCCTTGCACTCTGATCGGTGCACCATTCCTGGATGCTATTCATACCTATTGATCTAGCCCTCCTGCATTATCACTAAAACAGTGCCAGTGGTTTGGTAGGTGGCTGTTACTTGCAGGCATGCATGGTTAAACAGAGATCTGACGGCATAGACTTCTACGTAGCTTCTACAGTTAACCTTAAATTCTCAATTTCTAAGTTAAACATTTTCATAATTAACAATCGTACAAAAGGAAATAGCCTGCCGTCATAAGTATCAAACTTATGTTATCTGAGAGTTGAAGAAAAGCTATCACAGCTTTGTCCATTTCCGTTCACTAGTTCACAAAGAGGGTTACTGTAGGCTACTGACTATGTGACAAAGAGGCAGAATGATAGGAACATGAAAACTATTAGTTTATGCAATGGGACAAGTGCAGACACACAACCAGGGGTGGACTGGGACAAAAATTCAGCCCTGGCATTTTTGGCCATGGCAGCCCACCATGATTATTTATACGATATATGGAGGCAGGGGCGTTGCTCCAAATTCTGGGCCCCTATACAGGAAGTCCTGATGGGCCCTCTGATAGGCCTTTCACACCGCCGCAAAATCGGAGCTAGTTCTGGGCTTGTTCGGAGTTAGAGCCAGTGTTTTGGTTTCACACCGCCAGAGAGCCTGCTCCGGGCCGTAAAAACCGGGGGAACTCATACCCCAGGATTGAGCAGGGTTTGATAAGAACTGCTTGCGCGAACGGTTGGGGGAGGGATTATCCTGACCAACCAGAGCAACTCAAACCTCAGGCCCGCCATATTTAAAAACACCGCTACTACGAGACGTAAACATAACATAATTACCGAACGTAGCGATCAAATTGACCGGCGAGAATACGCTGTATGGGTCCTGTTTGCTTAAGAAAGCAAAGCGAGAGCCAACAAGTGTAAAAATAAGACGTATTCGCCGCTGTTGTTGTGCTTAAAGCTAGCGGTAGCTTTAGCGTTAGCCACAAGAGCAGCGGCGTCGGGTGACGTACACACCCGTTTACAGTGACGTCATGACGTTGCTCTCTTGCCGGCTCCATGGCTGTCTCCGGTCGATGTGAAACCAACCGGTTCATAACTGGGATAAGGCTGTAACCAGTTTTGAACTGACCCCAACACCAGCCTGGAACTGACTCTTGGTTCATTTTGGTGTGAAAGGCCTATGAGAGGCAGTCTTACAATACAAACATGTAAAAGCTATGTTTGTCTATAGTCCAAAACGTATGAGTGACTGGTCACTCTCTGAGCCAGATAACAACACAATGTTTCTATTGATGAATGACCAAATCATTACGCGTACTTGAACACAACCCCTGGTCTAATGACTCTTAATAACCATGCACACACACAGTGTTTCTCACAGGAATTTGGGAGACTGTGTCGTGGACCCTGGACCTTCTAGAGCAGGGGTTCTCAACCTTCTGCAAGCTGGGCCCCCCCAAAGCTGGGTCATTGCAGTTGGGCCCCCCCACCGACCCTGACACCCCCCCCTCCCCACACACACACACACACACCACCCTACACAGATAGATAGATAGATAGATAGATAGATAGATAGATAGATAGATAGATAGATAGATAGATAGATAGATAGATAGATAGATAGATAGATAGATAGATAGATAGATAGATAGATAGATAGATAGATAGATACTCTATTATTGTTATTATCACAAGGGCTAGGCCAGTGGCGCACCTTTGAGTTGAACATTGGGTTTAGGGTTGGGGTCCGGAAATTTCTTATAATTTAACGTTAAATTCTGGTGCACTTTTATGTGACACTGAGGAAATGTTTTTAAAAAAAAAATCTCCTTAGAAGAGAAGAATGTATTCTGGCGAAGATAATAAAGGAAAAAGTCAATATTAATTTCAGTTCAGATGAATAGTAAAATTAGCAAGACAACATAACTTGCTAGCAGCCAGATGCCTAACAACTGGACAGAGGGACGGATGACCACTAGCTTTTGACCAAATATCTTGCTAAAAAAATAAACCTTTATTTATGAAATTCTGCCCTAAGAACATGTTACACTCGCTAACTACAAACTTACATTTTTTTATTCAGATTTCAAAAATCTGCTGGGACACGTGCCCATACACATGCATGGGTGGCACGCATGTCACAAGCACACTTATGCTGTTTTCAAGACCTTTGCTGACCAGAGACCAGTTCTAGTGGCCACAGTCCTACCATTAATTCAGTACTTGAAAATTGCAAACTGATCTCATATCAGTGGATTGGAGTGTTTGTGTGATGAACTTGGCAACTACCTATCAAAAAAATTTAAGAAAGAAAAAAAAATACATATCATCTCTGAACTAGGCTACATATCAGGAATAAAATTTAAATTACAAAAAAAAAAAAAAAAATTAAGATTAAGATTTTTTTTTTTTTTTTCATCCCCCTCGGGGGGATGAAAAAAGAGTGGGGGGGAGCGCGCCCCACCGGTTGAGAACCACTGTTCTAGAGGGGTCTGGGGGAATGCTCCCCCGGAAGATTTTTTTTTAAATGTTAAAGTAAAATTCATCAATCTGGTGCACTTTGAAGAGAAAACTAAGGATAAATCAACTGTTTCCTATGTAAGCTATTTAGTAGGCTATTATTTGCTGGAATAATGTATAGACACAGATGACCAAAAAGCAGAAAGAAGAAATGTATGTACATGTTTAAAAAATCCAGTCAGTTTCGGGATTTTTTTTCCTTTGTTTGTATTTTTTAATGGCCCAATATAGGCCCCTGATCTTCGTAGCCCCGAACAATGTTATTTAAAAAATAACATAAATGTACTGACCGGGGCATACCGGGACGATGCCCGGTATGCCAGATGGCCAGTCCACCCCTGCACACAACCAGTTTTTAGTAATGCAGTCGGGTTGAGACTTGTGACTCAAAGCCAGTGAAATGAAACTATCCAGTAAACCAACAGTTGAACATTGTTATTTGAAAAGTGGGTGTGTTCTGATAGTTTTGCTATAAAAGGCTCTCCACTTGTCAACATAACATTCAGCTGAGGAAACACTTGTAAAGGTATGCTGTTTAAATTGAATGTAAGAAGAAAGCTTTGACTACATTGACTGATTATGTAACCAAACAATCTATGTTACCATTTATTTGATCAGTACCTGTTTTGATAGACTTTCTTCGTATTTTTCTTTTTTTTGTCTGTGAAGTTTTTGACAGAGATTACTGTTATGGAGATGCTACGAGGAAATGCTTGGATCCTTGGATGCACCCTGCTTCTGCTGGTCACATTTTGTGGTCAAAGTGCTCACTGCCAAAATCAACACGAAGGTACGTGACATAAAGACAGCAGCGTGACAGGCACAGGTGTGTCATGAGAGGAGAGCAAAACGAGTCCATCAACTGACAAAATATTTCTAAACAATACACTGCAGTTTGCCATTCTTTTCAGCATGAATGCACTGATACACTAAACATAGCAGGGTTTGATTTGAAACATTCATTAAAGAACACAATGGAAATAAGTTTAAATAAAAAACCTCTAAGTTGCCTCAGTTAGTTGACTTTTTTATAATTTGCTTATCATGCTTTGGCTACTTTTACAGCAATGTATTGAGTAATGTTAAAGCAGTATGCATACTAATATGTGGAAGATTCAAATGGCACTGGCTGGTGCAGTCTTTTATGATTGAAGTTACAAATCAGCTTGGCTGAAGTAAAATATACAATTGATTCTTGAAAAATGATTTAAAATATTCATACTAGGGCTGTCAAGCGATTAAAAAAATGTATCTAATTAATTACAGGCTCTGTGATTAATTAATCTAAATTAATCGCATACTTATATGACACTTTTATGCCTGTTTATAAACAGCTGTATAGCCTAAGGTCTCTCTCTCTCTCTCAACTGCCGACTCGTTAACCATCGTCCTACTCATAGCCAAAAATAGTGACAGACACACACACACACACACACACACACAAAAGAGGACAAAAAGGCAGGCTGCATATGCTAGGAAGAGTGGCGGGGGGGGGGGGGGGGGGAACGACGACGACGAGGCTGCTAACAAACAAAAGTGAGACGGAAGATCGAGAGATACTGAGAGTTTTGAACCTACATTGTTAATTAGGCACCCACTAAATCAATAATGCACAGACACTGCGGAGAATAACATAAGATAACTTCCTACCTTCATGCTTATTTGCCCGAAGCTTCCCATAAAACGTCCATAGAGCCCTCTCTATGCTTCTTTCTTTACTCTTTAATCCCGTGCAGGCCGTGTCCGCAAACTACAGGTGCAGTTGCGCTATCGTCTCACCCCTTTTGCACCGGGTCAAAGGGCAATATAGAAGTGCGATTAATCACCGGTAATTTTTTTAATCGCGTTAATTTTTCTGTGATTAATTAATCGATATTAACGCGTTAATTTGACAGCCCTAATTCATACACATTCATCACACTTCTTGAAATCAACAACTTGAATCAATGACACCAATGTTTTATCAACTGTCCACAGATCCTGACTTGAGACTCCTTCTGGTTGGAAAAACTGGGACAGGTAAAAGTGCTTCTGGGAACACCATCCTGGGTCGTGAAGACGTCTTTAAAGAGGGAATGTCTCCTGAATCTGTGACTAAAGGCTGTCAAAGAGAAGAGGCAAAACATGGCAAGAGGAACATCGTTGTCATCGACAGCCCAGGGCTGTTTGACACAAACAAATCACAAGAAGAAGTGAAAGTGAATATTGAGGAGTGTGTTGTCAAGTCAGTCCCTGGACCCCATGCTTTTCTGTTAGTGATCAGTCTCAAGTCAAGATTCACAGAAGAGGAAAGGTCCGCTGTGAAGTGGATCAAGGATAATTTTGGCTCAGATTCTTCCATGTATACCATTGTCCTGTTCACACATGCTGACTGGCTAGAGAAAGAGGGTAAATCTGTGGACGAATTTCTGAACGAGAGCAAAAATCTACGAACGCTGATAAACGAGTGCGGAGGAAGATACCGTTCACTCAGCAAAGACAAGAGACAAAGCAGAACCCAGGTCATAGAGCTTATAGAAACGATAGATACAATGGTGAAGTTCAATGGAGGAGGACACTACACCAATGCCATGTACCGGAAAGCCCAGGAGAAACTTGAAAAGGAGAGGAAAGAGAGGGAGAAGGAAGAGGAGCGAAGAAAGAAGGATGAGGAAGAGAGAATCAGAGAGGAGGAGAAAGAGAGGGCTTGGTGTAAATATATAGCTGGTACTTCCGTGGTACTTTTTTTAACAGGACAATGGTATGCCTCAATTCCTATCACAGCAGCGGCTGTAGCACTTGGACTCACTCAAGGTTATAATTGCACTTCAGAATTTTTTCCTTAGTTATGGGAACTGTGACCCCAAGAAAATATGGAGGAGTAAATAATGGCTAAACCTAAGTAATTGCCTCCACTAAGATGCCTGTTAACTAAATTGTAACTTGATGTACAGCAGTGTGCATGTTTTGTTTGTTATAGGAATGTGTTTCTAAGTTTCAATTGTGAGGGCCGAAAAATATTTTCAATAAAGTTTTAAATTCGCCTTGGATTCATTGCTAATTTGAATTAATTCACTTTTTTATGTTTTTGGTTTTCTTTATGCCATAGCTTCAATGGCTTTCTGAACACACTTTTAATGTGAGACAGAGTACTCCGTCAAATCCCAGAAAGAAATGAGTAGACAACGACATATTCCTATGAAAATCTAAGAAAATCATGACTGTGCCAAGCCGTCAAATGTTAACCGTATTTGAGCCATCTGTGTTTTAGAAAGAATGTAGTATGACTAAAGGCTGATAGGTATAACTATATCAAAAGTATATGCATTGTTTTTGGTATGTTGGAGATATTTAAGAGTCATTGACAATGGAAGTGTTGTGCTCTCCTGAGGTTTTCTTATTTTAAAACGAGCAGGCCTCATTATACATTATATTATTATAATATAATTCAATGTTTATCAGCTTGAATGCTGTTCTCTTGTTGTGGTGAAACTTAGTAAAACACACCAGCCATGCCCATTCACAAAACCTGCTAAGAATATTCAGCGAGCGGTGGACTGCCCTTGTGTGGGGATGCACCTCTTTAGATGTAAACTAAAGACAATGCAAGGAAATAGGAAGCCCCTTGTGCATAGGCCAGCCTTCCAGAAGTTTCCCAGAAAACTAATGCGTAAGGCAAGCCACAGAGCTTGTCTTAGTTAACTACTCAGGCCTGGAACAAGACTTTTGGCCACCTGGGGACTGGGGAAAGTAAATCCAAAAGTAATGGCTGAAGGTAAGACCCTCTTTCTAACTTAATGTTAAGAAACAAACCAGCATTGATTACTGTAAGATGTAGCACTCGACTGTGATACTGTGAGACTGGAAAGAGCACAAGAGGGAAACAGAAACAACTGAAATGTAGACCTTGACAGTGATGTCTGTGACTAATAGTTTGTTTTTCTTTGGTGTCTCTATGGTATCATTTCATCTCCCAGCAATTCCACTGCGAGAAAAGAAGCAGAAAACTCTGCCTCGCTCGGATGGGTGTGGTCTGAATAACTTTGACGGTATGCTCATTCATTGTCTCTCATGAAATACACATATATAATAGTCGGTATATCACTTCATATGAGGAACATTATAAAACTTTATAAAAGCTTTGTTAGAGTTATTATTGTTAGATCAGTATCACATCTGAGGTTGCCAGGTTGCGAACAATTCTTTGTTCTTCCCTTGTATGACTAGCTCTATATTTGTGGCTGATCTATTCTGATGGCTTTTCAGAAACTGAAAAAAAAATGCAGAATTCTATAATAATGACTTTCTAACGTCTATAAGTGCAGACTGAATTGCTTATTAGATCATAGTACATGACTTATTTTCATAATAAGCCAAGAGTACTGAAGTTATCAATGTCTCTTAGTCCTTCATAAAATGGCTCTTCCACTATATAGATATAGTATATATACTAGTGTATTTCTTCTTCCTGGGGGACTACAGCAGCCCTAACTTATATATACATGTTTCTCAGCAAAGCACACTGTGGGTTATCCTCTAAATCTAACAGATGTGTTAAATGTATTTCCTTTCTCATAAAACGCAGAAGATACTTATTATATTGTAAATTGTGCAATGTTTAAGTGCATACATGTTTATCAAAACTTTAGTATAGGAACTGAATGATAATAACTCCCAAAGCACATAAGTCATAAACGTTTTAGAGTCTGGGCTTGCTTAGGCTTTGTGTCCCGCTGCACACGCACATTAGTGTTTTCTGCAGCTGGCCCCACCCTCAAAATCCCATCCGCCCCATAGACTTTACTCTGCTGGGATGAAGTCACAAGTTTATAGCATCAATACTCCAGTTGGCCATCTTGGGAAAATTGGCAGTAAGACTGACTGGTTGCTTTTTCCTGCTCTTGAAGTACATATGGTTTAAATCCATGTTTGCTAGCATGCAGAATCATTTTGCCTATGTTGGCACAAACGCTTTACTTCTTTGCACATTGCTGCCCCTGTGTGGCAAAAAAACATTCATTTTTGCGTTATGCTCAACATAAATTTTGTTTCTGTCGTTTCAGCTCTGGATTTTTCTAGAGGGTTAAGGATAGTCCTGGTCGGCAAGACCGGATCAGGGAAGAGCGCATCAGGAAACACCATCCTTGGGAGAGCCGCCTTTAAGGAGGACCCAAGCTCTGAGTCTGTGACCACACACTGTGAGGCCCAGAGCGGGGAGCTGGACGGCACCGTGGTCCAGGTGATTGACACTCCAGGTCTGTTTGATACAGCCATCTCGGAGAAGGAATTGAAAACCCGAATAGAAGAATGCGTCATGATGTCGGTGCCCGGCCCTCACGCCTTCTTACTGGTGATCAGGCTTGGAGTACGCTTCACCGAGGAGGAGAGGAACGCTGTCAAGTGGATCCAGGATAACTTTGGGGACGATGCCTCCATGTACACTATCATGCTGTTCACGTGTAAAGACCAAGCCAAAGCTGACAATGCTCTGAAGGAGTGCAAGGAGCTGCGGAGGCTCTCCATCACGTTCGGACGCAGATACCACGCCTTCAACAACAACGACGCAGACGACCGGGAGCAGGTGGAAGACCTGATCACCATGGTCAAGGAAATGGTCCAGGAGAACGGGGGGAAGCACTACACCAACGAGATGTACGAGAAAGCCCAGAGGAAGCTGAGAGAGGAAGAGGAGCGCAAGATGCAGGAGGAGGAGGAGAAGAAAGAAGAGGAGAAGAAAATGTGGGATGCAGAGCGGGAGAAGAAAGAGAAAGAGAAGGAGAAGGAGAAAAAGGTCAGAAAGAAGAATATACGCGTGGCCTCGGCTGCTGCTGTTGTGTTGGTGGCAGCTGGGGCGATCATAGCAGTGGGAGCTGACACCGTGGTGGCTCTGGCTCTAGGAGCTCCTGTGCTCCTCCTGGGAGTGTTATGTGGCTTAGCGGCTATCTGCATATGGAAGGGCATTAAATGCAAAGCCAAAGCCAACGTTCCAGTATGATCGGTGGAGGCGACTGTAAAAGGACACATTCCATCTGCAGTATGTGACACTGAATATACAGTAGAAGTATTGCAAACATTACTATTTACTGTTCAGAACCGGCCAGTTAATGTTGTTTTCTGCTTTTTTTGCATTCTGCCTCAAAAATCTTCATTCTTTGATACCACGTTGCAATGACTGAAGTATGTGAATTTATAGCTGAAAGTAAAGGTATGAAATGCACCTCTTTTGTTTTCTTTGTTTGTTGTTTGGAGGTGAAGTATCCAACCTTCATCATGGTTTATACTTGAACAGATATTTGTTTTGACTATGAGAAACCAATTTAATCCAGATAAAAATTCATTGAGATTTATTACTTTTCTAAAGTGAAACGTGGTTGCACACCTCCCTCTTTATTATTAGTAACATTACCAGCTCACTTCCTGCAAGGAAATGGGAGACAATGGTCAACGTCCGCCCAGCGATGACATTTAAGTGAGGAAACATTCCTAACAGAGAAACCCCCGTCACTAGACTGCCACTACATCACTGACAGTACACAACAACAGATAAGACAAAATGAGCAAGGACGGCTGTAATAGTGAACTGCCAGCCAAGTATGGGTATATTAATTTTTTTTCATGCAGTGATCAAGATGAATCAATCCCATTTCTTTGCAAGCCAACTTCAATGCTCAATCACTAAAACCTTCAGCAATGTGAAGGGGTGTTATTCAAATCTTGGAAAATATGAATTAAAGTGAATTTTGTCAGTAGGTAACTGAGATTCAAAGTTTGAAACAGTCCATCCTTTTTGCTTGCTTTTTAGTTCAAGTAAAACAAACATATTTTCATTGCATATGAAGATTTTATGCCAAGAAAGGCAATCTCCTGTTTGTAGCTTTACATCTCAAATGAAAAGCCACTTAAACATTTCCCAAGTATTCTCTTCTTATAATTCAATAGCAAGACTTTCCATCGTAGAGGTTAATGATGTGTAAACCTATTCAATACTTTATTTTCTGCTATTTGATGAATCTCAATTTCCCATTTTTTTCCAGATGCAATATTTTCCCTTAGTGAAGTCATTATTTTATTAAGATCAACTTTTAATTAAAACAATTTACTCCAGCTAGAGCTATTGCATTAAGGTTTTAAAAATTTAACTATTTACTACCTATGCAATTAAGGGCTTAGTAGTTATGGAATTTGACATGTGGCATTTGCAGTATCTGATCCGATCAGAATGAGGTGTATTGCCCAATAGGTTTTTTTCCATAGTTTATTGGTGCATAATAATGAAGATAGTAAGAGAAAAGAAAAAAGAAAATACTTCCAAGAGTCAGGAATCATTCATAGAAAATAAAGAATATGAAAAATATATCAGACAATTAAATATAACCATTGTCTGATAATGTGCAGTTGCCATTGTCTGACAACTGCACATTATTTGAAAAAAGAGGATGGGAGGGCATAATAAAATGGGAAGTAAAATGTCAAAGGTAGAGAAAATAAAGAAAATGTGCATAATCATCCAAAATGTCCCTCCTTTAGATATTTTTTTTGTACTATAAACAATAAGTCAGTTTTTGATGGCTTATCCACACAATCTCTATGAAAATAGTTGAGTGTGAGGCCGGTGGACTATCCAGAAAAAATGTATGGTGGAAAGTAGCAGAAAGGAAGTTATGGCACTTTAAGATTACTGCCCGCAAAGCAGCATAATACAGCAATAATTCTTTCCAGTTTATCGTGTATTTTCCTTACACTATAACCCATAACTTAGCAAAAAAGTTTAAAGTTGAGGGGGCGACAGGGTAAGTAATCCTGGGTAACATTTAATAAATTGGTGTTTTTAGTTTTTTTAAGACAGCAGTTAGAGCCAGCTGACTGATGAGTTCAACACAATGGACAGTGATGCTTTTGAGTTATTAGTTGTCTCTGTAAGTTGGATTTTGGCAAATGCATATCTCACAACAAAACCAAACAACATTTTTTGAAGTTGCCGTTAAATACATGTAGTTTTATTTCATTCTTAAGAATCCAACACAAAAATTACAATATTGTTTTGAGCAAAAATGACATTAAGGATGAGAGTGTGCAGCATCGTCATTTAAAACATTTGTCATAATAAATACATTTTAATTTTCAAAGCAGGAAAGCTGTGACTAATATATTCGTGTATAAATGTACATTCATAAAATGAAATGCAATGGAACACAAGTTCGCTTAAAGTGTCATGGCTTCACACAACTTAGCCGTCTTCTTTTTTGGGTTTCATCCACCACCCGATAGCTTTAGAAGTCCCTGCACCTGCAAACATTACAATTGATGTCATGGATGCAGGGGATTTAGCTGAGGCTGCTAGTCCTACCATCATCAACTGATTACCCAAATTATTCATAGTGTCTCCCTTCTCACTCCACCATTGTTTGGAAGCCATCTTTCTCTGGACCTCTTGGTATATGCTGCTGGTATAATGGTCACCATTGAGTTGTACCATCTGGTCTATCTTTTTAAACAGATCAGCCACCTGAGTGCGATTGTCACTGCATGTGTTGTCAAACACAATGTACCCAGCTGTACAGCCACTGATAAACTCTCTGAGGCTAGAACTTTGGTCTAAACAAGTCTCTATTGACCTTCCCTTGAGTTGATCTCCCCTCGTGAAAAGCACCAGTGTGTGTTTGGAGCTTTCGTCACCAAAGTTGTCCTTCATCCACTTGAGGGCATTCATCTCCTCTTCTGTGAAGCGGACATCCAGTCTGACCACCAGCAGGAAAACATGTGGTCCTGGGACAGACAGCATGATACATTTCTCTATTTCACTTTTCAACTGGACTTCCTCAATCGATGTATCACACACCCCAGGGGTGTCGACAACACACACACTTCTTTCATCAAAGTGTCCCGTTTCTTTTTTACATGTCTTTGTCACAGAAGTGAAAGAAATATCTGTTGTCTCAAAAGCCTTCCATTGCAGGATGGAGTTCCCTGTTGCACTCTTTCCTGACCCAGTCTTCCCCAGCAGAACAATCCTCAGGTCTGTGATAACTGGAGAGTCTGTGGACAAAGAGACAGAGGCACAGTTTAGACTCTTGGGTTTTGGTTCAGCTTAGTGTTAAAAGCCTGTATATATGCCTGCACACAAGTAAAGACACTCACCTTCGGTTGAGCTTAAATCCATCTTGTTGTAGAGACAGAAATACCAGGACACAAAGGTCAAACCGAACTATGATCCAAGAAATGTGTCCGGACCTTTACTTCCAGATCAGTATGTCTGCTCCTGTGTGCTAGTTTAGAGTTACTCCTCCCTCTCCCCCTCTCTCCCTCTCTCCCTCCCATTGCCTCAGTTGTTTCCAGAGAAGTGAAACTCACTCCCTTTCTGGCTCTACACTTAATAATTGATAAGTTTTATATAGCACTTTATTGCCTAGGCACTCAAAGACGCCCTACAGGGTTCCTGGTTCAATTTGTTCACACACAGTCATATCGGTGGTGGTAAACTACGAGAGTAGCCACAGCTGCCCTGGGGCAGACTGACGGAAGCGTGGCTGCCATTCAGCGCCAACGGCCCCTCCGACCACCACCTCAAACATACAGCAATCATACACATTCACACAAGGCAAGGTGGGTGAAGTGTAGGACACAACAACCATGACACAGGTGGCCTGGCGGGGATCGAACCACCAACCCTTGGATCGTTGGCCAACCCGCTTAACCACCTGAGCCACAGTCGCCCTTCAACAGGTTTATATAACATTGTTGGCATAGTTTAGATGAGGACCTCTCTTTTGCTATGGGACTGACAGCCTAAGCCCAGCTTTGAAATAGTCATGATAGGATTCTTGGCATCATCATTAATTTGCATTTACTTTTAATAACAGTAACTAGAGATATAGACAGCAATATCTGTCGACTATCTTTTATATTGATATATCCCATTAATCATTAATTAAGGTTAATTTTTAATGGCATTGCATCGTACAGGATTGCACAATGAAATGCAGTTGTCACTCCTCCATGTACCACACAAAGTAAATTGTATAAATAAGAGAAAATAATTTGAATCTGAATAGAATCAGAAAGAATAAGTTAAAAAGGAACAAAATAAGTAACAATAAATAAAGAAAAAACTAAAAAAACTACTCCATATTAACAAAATATACTCACATATTGTACATCCACAAACACAATAGGTGTAATAAAAATAAAAAGGAGTGTCCCTGGGCAAGACATTGAACCCCAAATTGCTCCCGATAGTTAGCTTAGTTAGCCTTAGCACCCTTAATGCTAAGCTTAGTTACCCTGCGTGGTAGCTGCTGCTATCGGTGTATGAATGTGTGTATGAATGTGTGTGTGATTGGGTGCAGGGTTCTCAACCCTCACGCAATGAGAGTGAGACACACGCATTTCAGGCAATTCACACGCTCCACGCCACACCTTGCATTTCTCACGCAAATTATAACTCTGCCAAACAATTTTTTTTATATATAGCCTATAGCTTCGATAAATCCTGGCCTTCACCACCATCACCTAGTGTTGCCACCTTATTTATACTATCTATGGTTGCCACCCGTCCCGTTTTTCCCGAAATTGTTCTCTTTTTTCACCAGCTGTCCCGAGGAAGGAAAAATCTCTCCCGGGACACAATTTGTCCCGTTTTTTTGGGGAAAAACTCATTCGTTTTTTTGGGGAAAAACTAATTTGATTTCCTTCGTTCAGTAGTTAAGGCCGTTTCACACGGGCCGTGGCGTTTGTTGCGCCCACTAATGCATTCTGCGAGAGCCGAGCGGGCAGAGAGAAGGCGCAGCGTTTCGTCAGGCTACACGACAAGCGTGCAGGGGCGGTCCTAACGATCTCGGGGCCCGTTTCAAGACCCTGTGTGGGCCCCCCACATTTATTTTTTATTTTTTTCTATGAATAATGCTTGTGCATGCTCCCCGCAAAAATAAAAAAGATTGTGGAAACTAGTTGGTTCATAGACGGATTATGAGATAATAGGCCCAGACTCTTAAAGCCCCCCCGCCCCCCTCCCTATCCAGTCAGTTACATTGACTTTTCCGCAAAGATACATACGTTTACTGGCATAAACATATTAAGGGAGTCAGTGTTTCCCACAGGATTTTGGGATACTGTGGGAGATATCCTGTACCTTGTTGGGGGGTCCGGGGGCATGCCCCCCTGGAAGAAAATTGTTACAGTTTTAAAGAAAATGCATCAATCTGAAAAATCAATCTGGAAAATTTAGATTTAAATCAAATCTTGAGCTGCAGAAGGAACATTATTTTTCTTAAACAGGCAGCTCTCTTTACTCTGCAACTGTAAAAACATTTCAGAAGATTGGTCTGCAGACCCATGTTATATGGTGGAGGGGCCCATTGCAACAGATACAGGGTGGAAAGCTACTTTTTATGAACAGTATATAATTTACATGTAGAAAGTTTATTCCTGTATGTGTGTGGGCCTTAGAGGCCCCTCATGAAGCCCATAAGACATAGCTAATAATGCTTTTGTTTTGCACTTGCTTTTCGATTTTTCACCTACTAGTTGAGGGGCCAAGTTGGTTTTAGTGCTCCCACATTCAAATGCGGACGCCGAAAGAGTCTTCGCCATGGTTGGTCTTCACCAGCACCAGAAACAGACTAGCCCTAGAAGGAACATTGTCCTCCATTATGATGGTCTAAATGGCTGGTGTGGAGCCACAGTGCTTCAAGTGGGAGCCAGAAAACCCCTATCCTGAAGGCCTCAAAATCTGCCACTCGAAGCTACAACAGCGAGCATCAGTAATATCCAGTATCCATATTTGCTGAACTGAACTAAGAGTTTTACTGAAATAACTACCCCGAAGAACTACCCTAGGCCCAACACCCATCTCACTAGTCTGACATTTGGTATTAATCCAGTTATACTTTCATCATAGAATTACTACAATAGGCTATATTTGAACTAAAACAAAGAAATTATATTGAACTGAACTTGTGTTAAAAACCATTATTATGCTTTAAATTAATAAATAAACACAATAAAATTTCGCTCTTGAGTATATTGCTGGATTTTGATCAAATACAGATTTCACTACAACACTTCTTGAAGTTTTCATCACTTAATTTTATTTTATTCTTCCAAATAAAACCAACAAAACAATACTTAAGTGTTCTCAACACAAAAGCATATTCATGATACGAGTGTACATCATCAACATTTAAAAGACTTACTGATTTCTCATTGCATTTATTGCTCAAAGCAGGCAAGTTGTGACAAAATGAATTTGGTCTCGTGTAAGAAAAGGCAATCAATGGAATGTCTTCACAAGTTTGCTTAAAGGTTCATGTCTTGATATAACTTAGGGTTCTTTTTTAGGTTTCATCCACCAGCCTATGGCTTTAGAAATCCCTGCACCTGCTAACATTACAATTGAGCTCATGGATGCAGCTGCTACTTCCTCTGCCACTACAGGCCCAGCAGCTAAAGGGGCAGCTGTGATTGCTGCCGTCACCATCAAGTGCTGACCCACAGTTTTCATAGTGTCTCCCTTCTCACTCCACCATTGTTTGGAAGCCATCTTTCTCTGGACCTCTTGGTATATGCTGCTGGTATAATGGTCACCATTGAGTTGTACCATCTGGTCTATCTTTTCAAACAGATCAGCCACCTGAGTGCGATTGTCACGGCATGTGTTGTCAAACACAATGTACCCAGCTGTACATTCACTGATGAACTCTCTGAGGGCAGAACTTTGGTCTAAATAAGTCTCTATTGACCTTCCCCTGAGTTGATCTCCCCTCGTGAAAAGCACCAGTGTGTGTTTGGAGCATTCGTCACCAAAGTTGTCCTTCATCCACTTGAGGGCATTCATCTCCTCTTCTGTGAAGCGGACATCCAGTCTGACCACCAGCAGGAAAACATGTGGTCCTGGGACAGACAGCATGATACATTTCTCTATTTCACTTTTCAACTGGCCTTTCTCAATCGATGTATCACACACCCCAGGGGTGTCGACAACACACACAGTTCTTTCATCAAAGTGCCCCGTTTCTTTTTTACATGTCTTTGTCACAGAATTGAAAGAAATATCTGTTGTCTCAAAAGCCTTCCATTGCAGGATGGAGTTCCCTGTTGCACTCTTTCCTGACCCAGTCTTCCCCAGCAGAACAATCCTCAGGTCTGTGATAACTGGAGAGTCTGTGGACAAAGAGACAGAGGCACAGTTTAGACTCTTGGGATTTGGTTCAGCTTTGATAAGTAGTGTAAGAAGCCTGTATAAATGCCTGCACACCAGTAAAGACACTCACCTTCAGTTGAGCTTAAACCCATCTTGTTAGAGACAGAAATACCAGGACGCATAGGTCAAGTAGAACTAAGAACTATGAACTATGAACGACGAAAGCTGTCTGCATTACTGAACCTTGTCTTCCAGATAACGTCTGTGCTCCTGTGTGCTAATTAGAGTTACTCCTCCCTCTGTAATAAAAATAAAAAGGTTAGTCATAGGAATGAGGTAGTAGTGCAAAGGGGAGTGATTAGTTAGTGTGCTACGTAGGTGTAGAACCTAATAACCGGCTCTACATATCACAAAATAAAACGAACAAAAGAGTGGCATAATGGCTCCAACAGTAGGTAATGAGCTTTGGTATGCTGTGGGCTCTGCGCCAACCCCTCCTCTCGCCGATGCCAACGTGTACAGAACAAAATCTCTATGGAAAGAGTTGAGTGTTATATTTTTTTATTGTCTAAAGTAGTGATTGTATGAGTGGAGGGGATTTGTAGACATACATTGACTCCCTCCAATATCTGTCTTTATTATCCAGGTTTGATTAAGTGATGTTACAAAGGTAAACTGTGATCGCTATGTTCCATTTGCTTGAATCAAATTGTGAGTCATTATGAAGGCATTTTGGCAGCTATGAGCACCTTTTCATAGTTATAGAGAACATATATGCCTGCACACCAGTAAAGACACTCACCTTCAGTTGAGCTTAAAACCCATCTTGTTGTGGAGACAGAAATACCAGGACACAAAGGTCAAACCGAACTCCGAACAACGAAATGTGTCTGCATTTCCGAACCTTCTCTTCCAGATCAGGTCTGTGCTCCTGTGTGCTAGTTAGAGTAAAGCCGGGAACACACCGCACTGGCCGCCTGCGCCGGTTGGCAACGCAGGAGGCTCGCCGCTTGGTCATATTGGGCCATATTCACCTCAGCCGCCGCCGCCGGCCGCCTCTTCGTAGGCGGCGGTTGGCCGCGTGAACGCAGGCGGCTCGCCGTGGTCATATTGGGCCATATATTCCTGACGCCGACGCCGAGATCAGACCCGTCACACTTAAGCCGGGAACACACCGCATTGGCTGCCTGCGGCGGTTGGCCGCGTGAACGAAGGAGGCTCGCCGCTTGGTCATATTGGGACATATTAACCGCAGCCGCCGCCGCGGCCGCCGGCCGCCACATCGAAGGCGGCGGTTGGCCGCGTGACCGCAAGAGGCTCGCCGCTTGATCATATTGGGCCATATATTCCTGACGCCGACGCCGAGATCAGACCCGTCACACTTACGGTGCAACAACAACAACAACATGGTCCAGCTGTGCCAAAAAATACAGATGTAGGTACACTGTGTAACCAGCGGCAGTCATGTCACAAACAGCATTAAAACAGCATGAAGACGAACCCCGATCGAAAATACACACATATTAATAGTAATTCAGCAACATATCTAAACACAATAACAACAGCAGTGTGTGCTCAGCTGCAAAAATAAAGGCAGACATCAGCCTACCTGAAAGTGAAAGTGTGCCGGCTGACGGAGGACAACACTAAAGCTGGGAACACACCGCACTGGCCGCGCGGCGAGATTACATACAAAGTCAATGTACTAGCGCGTGGCCGCGCGTCCACCCAATAATCGGCGTCCAGCGGCCGGCGGCGGGGGCTTGCGCGGCGCGTGGCCGCGCCTCATGAGAGGCGCGTGAATCGGGAGCGCGGCCATTAGCGGCGCATAGAAATTGTGTCATCGAAGGAGCGTGAACCGAAGGCTTGTGCGGCGAGCACGGCGCCGCAGAAAAAGATGAAAATGTTCATCTTTTTCTGCAGCGCCGCCGGGCGCCGCGCCTCCACAGCCAATCAGCGTTGAGATTGCCCGGTGGCGGTGGTCTGCAAGACGAGGTGGGCGTGTGGAGTGAGGACATTGGGCTTCCAATACATTCTGCAAATATGTGTATTTTGCATCTGTTTAGCTGTTGGTTGTACTTTAGCCAAGGTAGCGCCGGTTAGCATAGTGAAACTCACCCAGCTGTGTGCTGCTCCTGAGGATAATATGAACCCAAAGTTGATGGCAGTGTCCGTGTGGAATTCCATATAGTACAGCGAAGCACCGGTGTTGTCCTCCGTCAGCCGGCACACTTTCACTTTCAGGTAGGCTGATGTCTGCCTTTATTTGTGCTGCTGAGCACACACTGCTGTTGTTAATGTGTTTAGTATGTTGCTGAATTGCTGTTAATGTGTGTGTATTTGCGATCGGGGTGCGTGTTCAGGCTGTTTTAATGATATTTGTGACAAGACTGCCGCTGGTTACACAGTGAACCTACATCTGTATTTTTTGGCACAGCTGGACCATGTTATTGTTGTTGTTGTTGCACCGTAAGTGTGACGGGTCTGATCTCGGCGTCGGCGTCAGGAATATATGGCCCAATATGATCAAGCGGCGAGCCTCCTGCGGTCACGCAGCCAACCGCCGCCTACGATGAGGCGGCGGTTGGCCGTGGCGGCGACTGCGGTGAACATGGCCCAATATGACCAAGCGGCGAACCTCCTGCGTTCACGCGGCCAACCGCCGCAGGCGGCCAATGCGGTGTGTTCCCAGCTGAAGGCTTGTGCGTGTTCGCCGCACAAGCCTTCGATTCACGCTCCTTCGATGACGCAATTTCTACGCGCCGCAAATGGCCGCGCTCTCGATTCACGCGCCTCTCATGAGGCGCGGCCACGCGCCGCGCAAGCGCCCGCCGCTGGACGCCGATTATTGGGTGGATGCGCGGCCACGCGCTAGTACATTGACTTTGTATGTAATCTGGCCGCGCGGCCAGTGCGGTGTGTTCCCGGCTTAAAGCTGGGAACACACCGCACTGGCCGCGCGGCGAGATTACATACAAAGTCAATGTACTAGCGCGTGGCCGCGCGTCCACCCAATAATCGGCGTCCAGCGGCCGGCGGCGGGGGCTTGCGCGGCGCGTGGCCGCGCCTCATGAGAGGCGCGTGAATCGGGAGCGCGGCCATTAGCGGCGCGTAGAAATTGTGTCATCGAAGGAGCGTGAATCGAAGGCTTGTGCGGCGAGCACGGCGCCGCAGAAAAAGATGAAATTTTTCATCTTTTTCTGCAGCGCCGCCGGGCACCGCGCCTCCACAGCCAATCAGCGTTGAGATTGCCCGGTGGCCGTGGTCTGCAAGACGAGGTGGGCGTGTGGAGTGAGGACATCGGGCTTCCAATACATTCTGCAAATATGTGTAGGCTATTTTGCATCTGTTTAGCTGTTGGTTGTACTTTAGCCAAGGTAGCGCCGGTTAGCATAGTGAAACTCACCAAGCTGTGTGCTGTTCCTGAGGATAATATACCCAAACTTGACGGCGGTGTCCGTGTGGAATTCCAATATAGTGCAGCGAAGAACCGGTGTTGTCCTCCGTCAGCCGGCACACTTTCACTTTCAGGTAGGCTGATGTTTGCCTTTATTTTAGCCGCTGAGCACACACTGCTGTTGTTAATGTGTTTAGTATGTTGCTGAATTGCTGTTAATGTGTGTGTATTTGAGATCGGGGTGCGTGTTCAGGCTGTTTTAATGATATTTGTGACAAGACTGCCGCTGGTTACACAGTGAACCTACATCTGTATTTTTTGGCACAGCTGGACCATGTTATTGTTGTTGTTGCACCGTAAGTGTGACGGGTCTGATCTCGGCGTCGGCGTCAGGAATATATGGCCCAATATGATCAAGCGGCGAGCCTCCTGCTGTCACGCGGCCAACCGCTGCCTACGATGAGGCTGCGGTTGGCCGCGGCGGCGACTGCGGTGAACATGGCCCAATATGACCAAGCGGCGAACCTCCTGCATTCACGCGGCCAACCGCCGCAGGCGGCCAATGCGGTGTGTTCCCAGCTTTACTCCTTTTCTGGCACACCACTTCACCAGTTTTCCCAGGAAATGAAACTACACGGGTTATATAATGTTGTTGCCATAGTTTCCACGAGGACCTCTCATTTGCTAAAGCAGTGACAGCATAACCCCAGCTTTTTATTCAGGAGATGTGTAACATTAATTATTAATCAAGGTTTATTGGCATTACATAATACATTATTGCACAATGAAATGCAGTTGTCACTCCTTCACATTAATTACAAAGTACATTGTATAAATGCCTCAGCAATTTCCTGAGAAGTACTAGACAGGCTCAAAACATTATTAACAAAGTTTAGTTGGAGTGGAGACTTCCCGCATGAGAAGCAGATGACACCGTAATCAGTCAGCTTTGGCACATATACTAGGAGACTTGGCATCAAAAATCATTTGCATCAACTATTTATAAAGAAAAACCAGAGATCAGTCAACAATTACTGTCATGCATCCTACGAGGCAGTTTCATTACAAGCTAGCCTCTTTCTTTCTGGTGGAAAAAAAATGCAAATAATTAGCACACTGTGCCCGACTGTCTGAAAAGAAGGGGGTGTCTGTGTGGAAATATTGTCTCTAATGCCATCTAGTGGCTCTATGGAGCAATTTGTAATGTACTGTAGCACCTCTGCTCTTAACCATGGACAAATTATATAAGGGATGCCGAATCGAGAGTGTGTCCTATTAAGAAAATACAATCTAGTGAGCTGGGAAAACATGATTAAGCATGAAAATGCATGTCTCTTGTACAAAATCATACATGGCATGGCCCCTCCTCCACTTAGAGAATGTGTTACTATTAGAACAAACCAACATCGGATCACAAGAGGAGTCACGAGAGGGGACTGCATTATTCCATTTAGGAAAAGTGCCTTTAGTCAGTCAGCCTTCTCTGTTGCAGCTTCACGTGAATGGAATAACATCCCAACATGTATCAGAGACCTAAACACATCTCTGTCATTTAGTTCTAATATAAAACAGTGGCTCATTGATAATAGGTCCTGCCAGCACTAAACTTGACCCGCCTGCTCTTGCCTCCTTGCATCAGCGTGTCTGAATTTGTCCTGCGTCTTGCAACTCACTGTGTATGCTTGTTTGGTTGTATGCTTCTGGGTAGCTCATTCTATGTCTCTCCTGTGCTGCTTCATGTACTATTGTCATGTCGACTTTTTGTTTGTTTGTTGTGCATGTACTGTCTGCTTTGGTGGGCTACTGCCTCCATGTCTAACACATCTGATGTTGCTATAAGTCCTAGTCTACCTTTTTAACTTGTGTTTGTCTGATGCTGACTCTTGTTTGTCCTGCATGCTTTTATGTATTTTAATGCTTGAACTACTGAAAACTTGTATGTGGTTATAGTTAATGTTTTATCTGTTGCTTTTATATGTTCTTTTTTTTAACTCTTTCTGTTATTTGCTTCTTATGGAGCCTATTGTTACATCTGGCCAAGGACTGCAGATGGAAACTAGCCTTCTGGCTAAATCTGGCATATTTACAGATATGTTTATTAATATGCACTGACCCTGTCAAATAAACAAATAAATACATAAAATAAATAAATATTGCTCAGTGGCATATGGTGCCATTTGAAGTGGATATTTCCTGGTTAAAAGGGGCCCATAGAGCATGTAGTGTGTTCTTTTTCAAGGAACGCAAGCTTATTTACATGATTGGAAAAACCTGAAATTGAATTGGAAAAACCTTGGACACAGAGTGAAAAGACAGAGTATCTAAGTGTGACCTGTTTCATTGACAGAGCCGGGCACTGGGCCCTTTCTGAGGCAGAACCTAAACGGCATGATGATTTTAAGATAATTACGATTTTTTTTGGAGACAGAATCCTCTTTATCGTTAAAACTTAAGTGAATGGCGGGATCAACTTTTCTCTGCTTCTAAATGTGTGTTCAGTGTCAATTTCTACTACCTGGGAACCTCCCCAATGTATGTGTTGTGTCTTATCTGGGTCAGTACGAACGAATCAGCAAACCAAACATCCTCTTTAGGCAGGTCTTACGGCTGGCCACACCGCATCCAAAACCGTCCAACTGTGCAACATTTGCCATCATAAAGTTGGCCTTTGTATTCAAGATGAATTTTTTCTTATCTTACAATGTTTAAAGATATAGGCTACTTATAACTACAATTCAATGAATTGCCATATAGCCTAACACAACAAATACTATTTAAACAACAAATCATTTATTACTTCATAAATTGCCATGTCAAGGTATTTTAGCAAACAATTATTCATATTTTTAAATCACATTTCTAACATCATTGTTATTTTATTTAATATTTCACACATTAAACATGAACATTTATTACATTATTACTACACTTCACAAGTGCATTTAAAAACCAAATTCCCTTTAACTTAAAGTGGGCTAATTCTGCTAAACAAAGTGCTGAAGTTAACAGAATAGGTGAAATGTTCATTTTTAAGTTTTCACAACCTCTGTAGGCTACTTCTCTAACCAAAATTAGTCATCAGCTTACCAAGCGATTAATAGCTTTTATGATATATTTAAAAGTGCTGTAAGCGGAATGGTTCTTTTAGCTAACTTCCTGTCAGTTACTGCAGTTAGCAGTCCCCTCCCTCGTCCCTACGTCACCACATTAATGCACTGCGGTCTTCAAACAGCGAGTTATCTAGCACCATCTCAGATAAATAATTGTGATAAAACATGTATAATGATAAAAACCATCAAAACAGACATTGGGAAGGATTTTTACCTGCTCCGCCATTATAGGCGCATAAACATTCACCCATCTGTCGCTCTGGCGTGCACTGGCAGTGAGACCATGAGTGAGACGGGTTTCGGTTTGTAGCGTTCTCTCTTGTGATTGGATATTCATTTCGGGATACGACAAAAAGTTTATTTGCCGATTACATGCAGAGCAGCTGACTGAGAGATCGGCTTTATGAAACGTGCACATTATGTAAGTGATCACTGTATGAATAAATAGCGATGTAACACTTATATTAACATAAATAAATCGCTTACTTCACCTTTAAAACATTAGACAATGACACCATATGCACCAAAGTGGCCTACAGCGGAACAATTTGAAACCTTAATAACAACGTTTTGTTTTTTAGTAAAGATATCTGAACTTAAACAACATGTTAATTATCTAGCTAGCAAACAACAGATTAGCATGCGGCACGCCACACGTGCATAACTAACCTGAGTTTCAAAGACATTTATAACCCGACACGAGTTATCGAGTTATAGTTAAAAGTGAATTATATGATTAATCAAGGTTTTAACCCTATTTTCTGGCGTTCATGCTGTTGAATGCTCCGTCCATTCGTTGCCGTACAACCAGGCCTGCCCACACAAATGGCTGGGCCCCTGAAAACCTCCAGTCAATGGGTCCCCTTTACCCATTACTCCTATCAACAATGAGTGTGAGTGCGCTCATCCCTCAATAAACACATTCATGTATTTGTAGAGAGACTAACTATCTTATCAACCAGGGACTTGTAGGGACAGTTGGGAGAGCAAGGGCTCATTATTATTTTAAAATAGTAGCACCTTTCTGACTTAGCCCAGCCTACCTACCAATTTATTTTGATTCCCTTACACTCACACAATTGTTTAACAGATCAACAGATCTCTAGAAAATAATCAGTTCACACAGACATTGTTCTTCTTTAGTATTCACTAAAGCAAACAGTTTTTTCACAATTTGCACGTTTTCTATGCTACTAGTTTATGGTAAGATACATTTACACTAATTGACTGCACCAAATATTGCACTTTTTTGTATTTCTGCACATGACATTAAATCATTTGAAATATTTTGGTGGGATTGTTGAAAAGAATAACACTTAAAAAACAACATCAACTACAAATTCTTCACAAACAAATGAAAAAAAGGCGGTTCTCTACATGAATAACCAAACCAACCTACCCTCAAAACTATAAAGTTGGCCTATGTTTGGTTGCAACATTTAGGCTTCGTTCATTCTGCTCTCATCACTGCAAAAGCACTGAAATCATTACAAAAAAAGTTTTTAATCTTTGAACTCAAATCTGTTCCTTCAATTATTTCCAACTTCTTTGTGCCTTGTGTCTTTCTTTGCATTAAGAACTTTTTTAGGTCTATTTTTATTTTTTATTTTTAGAAACAATACAGAAAGCAGGACCTTGGTGGTTAAGGCAAAAATTAAAACAGGATGATCCTGCTCGTCAGCTTCATTGTGGTAGGACCCGGCTGGTTGGTCAATTAGCCAGGTTTCTGAAAAACTGGTCAGACCTGGCTGGCCGTGTCATCCTGAAGACTTATGTCAAAGCCTTTAGAAGTTATTGTCCCCAAAGGGAAATTCTTTTTCACAAAAATGTATGAGGGAGAGATAATTTAAACCTGTTTGTAGACCCAGGAAAATTACAGAGTAACTAGCCTGTCCTCTTTATAAGAATGTAGAAGAACTACAAAAGGTACCCAACCTGTTTTTTCATGGGGTCCAAATACTTTTCACAGCCACACCCAGACACAAGTAGCAGGTACATATGTTTTCCATGAGAAGGAACGACTCAGGAAATATATTCCAGCCAAAACTGTTTGATATCAAAACCCAATCTTGTCACCATTTGGCACACAAAGGGTTTATAGGATGGATTATGTTTGAAACATACACTCCGCTGTGCTCAATCTGAAACATTTTGAACATTTCTGCTTTTCTACTGCTTTTTAAATGGCCGTAAGCGGAGCTGCGGCTCTGTGTAAACACCCAACTTTGAATAGATATTGACATAAATATCTAAAAATCTAAAAATAAAGTTTAGCTTAGTTAGGTTCTTGGCTTCCAAAGACCATGGGCCCCCCAAGTGGCTTGGCCCTAGAAAGCCTTCCCACTTTCTACCCCTTATGGGCGGCCTTGCCCATAGGGCAAGTACAGGTAATGTTTTTCTTGCCCAAATGTCGTGTTCACTTTCCCCAAAAAAAACAAAAAAAAATGTTAAACAGTGATATATGCTTATTAAAATGTACATTTTAGCGAACCTTATCTCTTAAATGCAAACACTGCTTACTTGTTTCATCCTGACCACATACAACCAACAACAATTCATATAAGCCTAGATATCATGACATCACACATTCAGCCAAGGGCTTGGTCCTGCTGCAGCATTGTAAAAGGGCCTCTTTTTGCCATGCACCTGGCCTGGTTTTGGGGGTCTCAGAAAACTCAGTCTAGCTCAGAGTCAAGCTGAATGTTAGCTTCCACACAAATGTGTTCAGAAAAATGTGACTTATTTTACTTATTTGAAACGGTCACATTGTGCGATCGTAAGATAATTACGATTTTTTTGGAGACAGAATCCTCTTTATCGTTAAAACTTAAGTGAATGGCGGGATCAACTTTTCTCTGCTTCTAAATGTGTGTTCAGTGTCAATTTCTACTACCTGGGAACCTCCCCAATGTATGTGTTGTGTCTTATCTGGGTCAGTACGAATGAATCAGCAAACCAAACATCCTCTTTAGGCAGGTCTTACGGCTGGCCACACCGCATCCATAACCGTCCAACATTTGCCATCATAAAGTTGGCCTTTGTATTCAAGATGAATTTTTTCTTATCTTACAATGTTTAAAGATATAGGCTACTTATAACTACAATTCAATGAATTGCCATATAGCCTAACACAACAAATACTATTTAAACAACAAATCATTTATTACTTCATAAATTGCCATGTCAAGGTATTTTAGCAAACAATTATTCATATTTTTAAATCACATTTCTAACATCATTGTTATTTTATTTAATATTTCACACATTAAACATTAACATTTATTACATTATTACTACACTTCACAAGTGCATTTAAAAACCAAAATCCCTTTAACTTAAAGTGGGCTAATTCTGCTAAACAAAGGGCTGAAGTTAACAGAATAGGTGAAATGTTCATTTTTAAGTTTTCACAACCTCTGTAGGCTACTTCTCTAACCAAAATTAGTCATCAGCTTACCAAGCGATTAATAGCTTTTATGATATATTTAAAAGTGCTGTAAGCGGAATGGTTCTTTTAGCTAACTTCCTGTCAGTTACTGCAGATAGCAGTCCCCTCCCTCGTCCCTACGTCACCACAGTAATGCACTGCGGTCTTCAAACAGCGAGTTATCTAGCATCATCTCAGATAAATAATTGTGATAAAACATGTATAATGATAAAAACCATCAAAACAGACATTGGGAAGGATTTTTACCTGCTCCGCCATTGTAGGCGCATAAACATTCACCCATCTGTCCTCTGGCGTGCACTGGCAGTGAGACCATGAGTGAGACGGGTTTCGGTTTGTAGCGTTCTCTCTTGTGATTGGATATTCATTTCGGGATACGACAAAAAGTTTATTTGCCGATTACATGCAGAGCAGCTGACTGAGAGATCGGCTTTATGAAACGTGCACATTATGTAAGTGATCACTGTATGAATAAATAGCGATGTAACACTTATGTTAACATAAATAAATCGCTTACTTCACCTTTAAAACATTAGACAATGACACCATATGCACCAAAGTGGCCTACAGCGGAACAATTTGAATCCTTAATAACAACGTTTTGTTTTTTAGTAAAGATATCTGAACTTAAACAACATGTTAATTATCTAGCTAGCAAACAACAGATTAGCATGCGGCACGCCACACGTGCATAACTAACCTGAGTTTCAAAGACATTTATAACCCGACACGAGTTATCTTCCTTAGGTTCACATAAGTCGTTTCCTAAAAAAAAAAAAGTGAATTATATGATTAATCAAGGTTTTAACCCTATTTTCTGGCGTTCATGCTGTTGAATGCTCCGTCCATTCGTTGCCGTACAACCAGGCCTGCCCACACAAATGGCTGGGCCCCTGAAAACCTCCAGTCAATGGGCCCCCCTTACCCATTACTCCTATCAACAATGAGTGTGAGTGCGCTCATCCCTCAATAAACACATTCATGTATTTGTAGAGAGACTAACTATCTTATCAACCAGGGACTTGTAGGGACAGTTGGGAGAGCAAGGGCTCATTATTATTTTAAAATAGTAGCACCTTTCTGACTTAGCCCAGCATACCTACCAATTTATTTTGATTCCCTTACACTCACACAATTGTTTAACAGATCAACAGATCTCTAGAAAATAATCAGTTCACACAGACATTGTTCTTCTTTAGTATTCACTAAAGCAAACAGTTTTTTCACAATTTGCACGTTTTCTATGCTACTAGTTTATGGTAAGATACATTTACACTAATTGACTGCACCAAATTTTGCACTTTTTTGTATTTCTGCACATGACATTAAATCATTTGAAATATTTTGGTGGTATTGTTGAAAAGAATAACACTTAAAAAACAACATCAACTACAAATTCTTCACAAACAAATGAAAAAAAGGCGGTTCTCTACATGAATAACCAAACCAACCTACCCTCAAAACTATAAAGTTGGCCTATGTTTGGTTGCAACATTTAGGCTTCGTTCATTCTGCTCTCATCACTGCAAAAGCACTGAAATCATTACAAAAAAAGTTCTTAATCTTTGAACTCAAATCTGTTTCCTTCAATTATTTCCAACTTCTTTGTGACTTCTGTCTTTCTTTGCATTAAGAACTTTTTTAGGTCTATTTTTATTTTTTATTTTTTTAGAAACAATACAGAAAGCAGGACCTGGGTGGTTAAGGCAAAAATTAAAACAGGATGATGCTGCTCGTCAGCTTCATTGTGGTAGTACCCGGCTGGTTGGTCAATTAGCCAGGTTTCTGAAAAACTGGTCAGACCTGGCTGGCCGTGTCATCCTGAAGACTTATGCCAAAGCCTTTAGAAGTTATTGTCCCCAAAGGGAAATTCTTTTTCACAAAAATGTATGAGGGAGAGATAATTTAAACCTGTTTGTAGACCCAGGAAAATTACAGAGTAACTAGCCTGTCCTCTTTATAAGAATGTAGAAGAACTACAAAAGGTACCCAACCTGTTTTTTCATGGGGTCCAAATACTTTTCACAACCACACCCAGACACAAGTAGCAGGTACATATGTTTTCCATGAGAAGGAACGACTCAGGAAATATAATCCAGCCAAAACTGTTTGATATCAAAACCCAATCTTGTCACCATTTGGCACACAAAGGGTTTATAGGATGGATTATGTTTGAAACAGTTACACTCCGCTGTGCTCAATCTGAAACATTTAGAACATTTCTGCTTTTCTACTGCTTTTTAAATGGCCTTAAGCGGAGCTGCGGCTCTGTGTAAAGACCCAACTTTGAATAGATATTGACATAAATATCTAAAAATCTAAAAATAAAGTTTAGCTTAGTTAGGTTCTTGGCTTCCAAAGACCATGGGCCCCCCAAGTGGCTGGGCCCTAGAAAGCCTTCCCACTTTCTACCCCTTATGGGCGGCCTTGCCCATAGGGCAAGTACAGGTAATGTTTTTCTTGCCCAAATGTCGTGTTCACTTTCCCCAAAAAAAACAAAAAAAAATGTTAAACAGTGATATATGCTTATTAAAATGTACATTTTAGCGAACCTTATCTCTTAAATGCAAACACTGCTTACTTGTTTCATCCTGACCACATACAACCAACGACAATTCATATAAGCCTAGATATCATGACATCACACATACAGCCAAGGGTTTGGTCCTGCTGCAGCATCGTGAAAGGGCCTCTTTTTGCCATGCACCTGGCCTGGTTTTTGGGGTATCAGAAAACTCAGTCTAGCTCAGAGTCAAGCTGAATGTTAGCTTCCACACAAATGTGTTCAGAAAAATGTGACTTATTTTACTTATTTAAAACACATTGTGCCAAAAAGTGATAGTCTGCCATAAAATTATTAAAGTCCACCATGTTAAAGCTATTGCCCAGTTATACTGTAAGTAGGGAGGGGGATCATTAATTTCTTTTCATATTGATACCATTATAAAGACTCCACAAATCAAATCTTTATTGATACTTTTCTATTATTTTGTTAAAAGAGAAATGGTATTATTGCTTTAATTGCTTATAAGCTGAGCAGAGCTAAAGATAGGACTTTAAACAGGTCCATATCCAATCATTCCATATTTAGGCCTACTTATTATTTTATATTGCTGGGAAAACAAGCTTTTTACCCAAACTGTATTATTCAAGCTTCTCGCGAAAAAATTTAAATTCTTTTTTCTTGATGTTACATTTGAACACATCATGATGTCCTTTTATTGACCTTTGCCTAATAATCATACTGAGCCGACCTGAACACATCACATTTGAACGTTTGCGATTTTTTTTAAGCGAACTAGTTATTATCCTGCAGATTTTAATATGGATTTAGGGACTTGCTAAACAGTCTCTCGTTTGTTGATCACCGCTGTTTTGAATGAATGATGAGACGGTGCCGAGCCCGTCTGCAGCGGCTCAGCGGACGGGTTTTTTTTTCTTTTCTTTTGGAGACGGAGTTGAAGCGGGTTGAAGCAGTTTCTTCAACACAGTCGAAGGTACAACACTTTAGTTGAAGATGAACCGACTCTACTCGATATTTAAAATGACCTCATGTGCCCTACTGGACTCCATAGCGGTATCGATGAGCTCAAACGTTAGGCCTATTGATTTCTGGGTTTTGAATATAGCGGAACCAGGTCCGTAGCCTAATTAGAGCCGGCTTTCGGAACGTTGACAGCGAAACTGCGTGCACACAGGCTGTTGTGTATGTGTGTGTGTGTGTGTGTGTGTGAGAGAGAGAGAGAGAGAGAGAGAGAGAGAGAGAGAGAGAGAGAGAGAGAGAGAGAGAGAGAGAGAGAGAGAGAGAGAGAGCGTGATGCTGCTGGCTGCAGCGCGCAGCTGCTCAATTGCAAATATAGCTTTTCTATTTTGTGGGTTAGCGGAAAAAAAACAATTTGCGGACTCTGAAACACATGAATAAATAGCCTGGACTACTGACAACCCCTCTAAAATCCACTTTCCCGTCTGGGCAACCAAAAAGCAATCTTAACTTGCCCGAACATTATTTTCACTTGCCCCGGGCAAGCGGGAAACCGTTAGTGTCATCGGCTGATGTAGGCGTATCCCTATGTGCCTTTTTTCCAGACAAATACAAACAGTGGTGACCTCGTCCAGTAAACAGCCAGACTACCTCCCCTCCCCTTATGTGATGCCAAAGGTCCCTGCAGGAACCCTGTTTAAAAGACAGAGCCCTTGATGAACAATTCATTTCGACCCCTGAACTCAACACAATTCAGACCAAGCCAGTTTGAGTGCCACAATGGTGAGTTTTTAAATTGTAGTGATATGAAATTGTATTTTTCGGTAGCTGTTTTGTGACAAATAGTAGTAACACTTCCCTTTGACTCATTTTATGGAACATACCTCAAGTCTTTATTGTCAAAATGGCAGCACTTCACAGAATGATTCATCTGTGTTTTAGACATATGATACATTGTAGAACTATCTAAGGCGTTTCCCTGCTCTTTTTGCTAAATGCACGTTAGGATGCGTGTCCTGATTCAGGGTGAGATCAAATATTAAAACTATGATGTTTGTTTCTGTTTTCCTGTGAAGAAGTATTTGGCTGTGGCTTTGCTCCTATGTGCCCTGGTGTCACTTTCAACTGGTTCTTGCTACCACAAGGAAATTAAACCAGGTAAATGGCACACACACACACACACACGCATGCACACACACACACACACACACGCATGCACACACACACACACACACACACACACGCACACACACACACACACACATTTTATACACAACATAAGTTTACTTCATTAGAACAATATCCAAAGTTCACTAATGCCACACATGACTGATGAAACAAATATACTGCTTTTTCTTTCCACCCACAGGTTTAACATCTTGTCAGGATGATGTGGATAAAGATTGGCATCCAGTAGGATCTGAATGGAGAAACAGTAACTGTGAGGACTGTACTTGCAGTGGATGTTGCACTGGGTAAGTCCATAGATCACAACATCAACATTTTAAAATTGAAAGGTAAATGATTCACCACCTATGTGTCTAGGTATTCAGCTGTGTGTTATTTATTTATTTCCAGGTACACAACCCCGACGTCATTCCCTGCCGACTGTGTGTCAGTGTTTGATCAGGCGGCATGTGAATACATAGTGCACAAGTGGGACGACCCATCTGTACTTTGTCAAATATTTGGTGCAGTTGGAAAGTGATGGAGTTGTCTGAAACATTTTCCCTACCTGTTGCATCGGTTGGACCGCACAACCAAGCAGGAAGCGCAGCTGCCACAAATTGAAAATACAGAAACTGCTAAAAATGAATATGTTAAATGATTTAATAAACACATCGTACATTTCTTCATGATTTATGGCTTTTTGCATCCGTCTGTTAGCATGAGAAATACAATTATTTCTGAAACACTTGTGAAAACACAAGCCTTGTTAAAGGAGCACTCCACGGCTCCACATAAATGAATATCCAGTCCTTAGTGATATCATTTCATGCTGATTTATTGGAAGTTACAGGCAGATAGCACAGACCACCCCTCCCTCTTGTTTAATTCAGAATCCAGTTCCTGCACATTCAGACAAGCAGCAGGCTTCCTGAAAATGCAGAATATTTTATGATCTTACTCAAACATCAATGGAATCTAAAGAGTAAACACATATCAACATGACATTTTAATAGTTTATTTCAAATCTATTAGTTATTATTAAATTGTTTGGCAGGAAAAAGGAAACATTTAGGATTGTGTTCCAATGAGCCAAACTAACAGAAATATTCTCTTATTAGGTATTTTATCGAAAGATATAGCTAATATGAATATATAAACCAGTCATGTCATTCTAAGAGACTAATAGGTTATCGATCATGGTGATCAGGGAAATCCCATAGGACAGAGCATCAAAGGAACTTAAGAGATTGTTTCCTCATTTAGTCAATGATCAATACTTCAGAAGCATCCCTCAATACAAATGAAACCAAACGTTAAAAGAAAAACAGACTGAACATTGAAATTAGAGATGGTTGTCCCAAAAACGGAAGTCTTTCACAGTATTTAGGCTCACTGAGTTTACATTCATAGTGGGCTAGTGGTTTAAAAGCAGACACCAGCAACTAATCACCACCAGGTGGCAGGGCATTCCAGCAGATTCAGGTGTTTCCTTAAATTGCCTTGATCACTCTCTTCCCCTCTGGGGGGGAGAGAGAGAGAGAGGGAGAGAGAGAGAATAGAAAACAGAGAAAGTTTTGCAAAAACTCTTAGACATCCAGAGTCTGAGGATCTCTCCGTTGCATGGCCCAATCAATAACAAAACAACAGCAATAGTGGGAGGTTGTGTGTGTGTACACTGTATATATACAGTGGCTTGAAAAAGCATACCCCTTGAACTTTTCCACATTTTGTCACGTCACAACCACACACGTACATTTATTTTATTGGGATTTCATGTGATAGAACAACACAAAGTGGTGTATCATTGTGAAGTGGAATGAAAATGAAACATGGTTTTCAATTTTTTTTATAAATAAAAAACTGAAAAATGTGGCGTGCAAAACTATTCAGCCCCCCTGAGTAAATACGTTGTAGAACCACCTCTTGCTGCAATAACAGCTCCAAGTCTATTTGGCTATGTCTCTACCAGCTTTGTACATCTACAGACTGACATTTTTGCCCGTTCTTCTTTGCAAAATAGCTCGAGCTTCAGATTCAGCCTCAGATTGGATGTAAAGTGTCTGTGAACAGCAATTTTCAAATCTTTCCAGATATTCTCAATTGGATTTACGTCTGGACTTTGACTGGGCCATTCTAACACATGACTATGCTTTGATCTAAACCAGGGGTTTTCAAAGTGTGAGAGAGTGAGCCCCCCTCCCCCCCAGAGCTCGGAGCTCAAATCTGTTCCTTCAATTATTTCCAACTTCTTTGTGCCTTGTGTCTTTCTTTGCATTAAGAACTTTTTTAGGTCTATTTTTATTTTTAATTTTTAGAAACAATACAGAAAGCAGGACCTGGGTGGTTAAGGCAAAAATTAAAACAGGATGATGCTGCTCGTCAGCTTCATTGTGGTAGGACCCGGCTGGTTGGTCAATTAGCCAGGTTTCTGAAAAGCTGGTCAGACCTGGCTGGCCGTGTCATCCTGAAGACTTATGCCAAAGCCTTAGTAACTAGCCTGTCCTCTTTATAAGAATGTAGAAGAACTACAAAAGGTAACCAACCTGTTTTTTCATGGGGTCCAAATACTTTTCACAGCCACACCCAGACACAAGTAGCAGGTAGCCTACATGTTTTCCATGAGCAGGAACGACTCAGGAAATATAATCCAGCCAAAACTGTTTGATATCAAAACCCAATCTTGTCACCATTTGGCACACAAAGGGTTTATAGGATGGATTATGTTTGAAACAGTTACACTCCGTTGTGTGCTCAATCTGAAACATTTTGAACATTTCTGCTTTTCTACTGCTTTTTAAATGGCCGTAAGCGGAGCCGCAGCTCTGTGTAAACACCCAACTTTGAATAGATATTGACATACATATCTAAAAATCTAAAAATAAAGTTTAGCTTAGTTAGGTTCTTGGCTTCCAAAGACCATGGGCCCCCCAAGCCCTAGAAAGCCTTCCCACTTTCTACCCCTTATGGGCGGCCTTGCGTACAACTGACGTCTGCCAAGTGTTGCCATGCAGAAGTGGTTACCTTGTTCTTATTTTAGTTTTTTTATCCAGGCGGTTGGCAACAATGTAAATTGTGTGTTACTGCCACCTACTGCGCCGAGTATGTATCAGCTTAAATTATGTTACTTTCTTTTATAAACTGAAAAATACCCCAATGCCCATAGGCCAGGCAAAGTAAGGCATTTTGGGGCCAAAAATAGAATTAATTGTAAAATAGTTTTTTTCAGCTCAGATAATTTCTATGAGGTGTCCAGAACAACATACTAAAAGTCCTAAGAAATCCTAGTTGAGGAAATATGTTTAATTCTCATCAATCCGAGATGTGTGCCAATAAGGCGAGACAACAATACAACCCAATAGGGCTATTTTTTCCCTTTACTCCTATCAAAATGAAACTTTACACAATGAAAGTATCCATGAAAATTTACTTTTTTTGTATTACAAGTTTCTTTGAAAATGAATTTTAATATGCAAATGAGCTATACACTAATTGTACATGCCCAAAATAAACCCAAATAGGCTTAATTTTTTCCTTTACTCCTACCACAATAAAACTTTACATAGTAAAAGTATACTTAATGGATTGGATTTATATAGCGCTTTTCAAGGCACTCAAAGACGCTTTACAGGGTTCCAGGTTCCATTCATTCACACACAGTCATACTGGTGGTGGTAAACTACCATAGTAGCCACAGCTGCCCTGGGGCAGACTGACGGAAGCGTGGCTGCCATTCAGCGCCTACGGCCCCTCCGACCACCACCTCAAACATACAGCAGTCATACACATTCACACGAGGCAAGGTGGGTGAAGTGTCTTGCCCAAGGACACAACAACAATGACACAGGTGGCAGAGCGGGGATCGAACCGCCAACCCTTGGATCATTGGCCAACCCGCTTAACCACCTGAGCCACGGTCGCCCAAACTTGAAAAGTAACTATTTTTGTATTACAAGTTTCTTCTTAAATCAATTTGAATATGCACATGAGCTCCACACTTATTGAATATACTGCCAATGGGTGATGGCGATGCTGCTTTTAGACTGGCCTCTAACCTGAAAAACTGCCTGGCTTACCTGCCAGGGGTATAACAGGTGCCTCTCAGGAATTAGAACCCCCCCCCCTCCCCCAGTTAGTGTAATGTTTTACTTTTTTCAGTGCCATTCCCTCTCCTATGCTCGAGACGTAGAATCACAGCCTGAAATGGCATGGAGAAAGAGGAGATTGTCCCACACCTTGGGACCAAGTAACTCCTTTGTCTACCTCCTTTTCTATACACTATATCCGTCTTGTTTTTGTTGCTTTCTTTGGTTCTGGTGCCAGAAACAGCTCGTGTGCATTCAGATCAGCATGATGCAACAAGAGTACTAACAAGTCTGTGTCATCACCTACTGAGACTGTGTCTTTTGTTCTGGCAGAGGCATCGTGCTTTGCATGGTCTGTGATACACCATTTTTTGTATTACAAGTTTCTTTGAAAATGTATTTAATATGCAAATGAGCTATACACTTATCAAATATAGGCTACCCCAAATATATCGGATTGGATATTCAATAAGTGTGGAGCTCATGTGCATATTCAAATTGATTTAAAAAGAAACTTGTAATACAAAAAGGGTTACTTTTCAAGTATACTTTTACTATGTAAAGTTGTATTGTGTTAGGAGTAAAGGAAAAAAATTAAGCCTATTTGGGTTTATTTTGGGCATGTACGATTAGTGTATAGCTCATTTGCATATTAAAATACATTTTCAAAGAAACTTGTGATACAAAAAAATTTCATTGTCATGGATACTTTTATTGTGTAAAGTTTCATTCTGATAGGACTAAAGGAAAAAAATAGCCCCATTGGGTTGTATTGTTGTCTCGCCTTATTGGCACACATCTCGGATTGATGAGAATTAAACATATTTCCTCAACTAGGATTTCTTAGGACTTTTAGTATGTTGTTCTGGACACCCCATAGAAATTATCTGAGCTGAAAAAAATAATTTTACAATTTATTCTATGAAAAACGCTATTTTGCCTGGATTACCATTTACCAGGCCTCTTGGCAAATTCATCAATTTATTTACTTTCATGACATGGACTCCATTTTGTCTCAGCTGGTCCTGCATGTTTTGTCTTTTTTGACAGCATTCCTACTCTCCAGAATTGCATAATTACTGTTTCATCTGTAGGCCTATGGCAGTGTTCACATAAACCAGTTGGATGTTTACTATTATTTTGATAGTGCTATTTAAATTGGAATGACCAAATCTTATCATGTTGCAAATGACATGTTCTTTTCTGGTCCTACCTATGTTCCTTACTGTTGAATTTACATTATTGATTAAACGGTACAAAAATCTCCCCCTTGTAAAGTGGCAACCTTACAGGTCTACCAGTACACTCCCTACATTTTAATTACATAGTGTTGAGCGCTCTCTACTGGAGAAGAAATGCAATTGCATCTCTAAACAACATACAGTATAAGCGTTTATAATTATTCCAACTTTTTTATAAGTTCTTCATTTGTGACACCATGTTTTGATTATGATGGGATCTTCAATTATCACACTGTAGGTAACATGGAGAGGTTATGTATTAACTGTTCGTGAAGCAAACACCAGGAAACATTCACGGGCGTCTCACTTGACTCGACAGGGAACATTTTGTAAAGAAACATGCAGTCCGTGAGCACATGCTCTGCCTGTGGTTTTACACTACAATAAGACATGGGCTTTGTTTCATGGTTGTTAGTGAGGCTGCATCAGCTTTCACCTAGACCTCCTTGGCTCCCTCCATTGCTTCAATCTGGCCACACCAACTCAACGTAATGACAACATGGTGGCAATCAACAATGTAACAAAGTGTCCTTGTGCATGCTGTCATTTTTTGCATAACAAGATTGTGTGTGTGTGTGTGTGTGTGTGTGTGTGTGTGTGTGTGTGTGTGTATTTAATATTCAGTAGCCTATTAGGCTTCACATTGCTGCCCTCCTACACCCCTGTGTATGAGATCCAGAGGGACAAGCTGGCCAGTCATAACAGAAGAAAGACACCAAGCCCTCACACCACACGGCTACACCACAAAGAAACACAAGGATCCTCGGCACGCCATCTGTCACTGTGGACATCTGACTGCTTGATTAGTGACTGAAAAGTAAGTTTTATATATGAAAACCTGGTCTGCCTGGAGCCTAATAATGCTCTTATCTTTACTCATCTGACTGTTGTTTCCGCACACATTTTACAACTTCTCAATCATTATAACTGTTGTGCCTTTTTTGTTGTTGCTAAAACAGTTTGTAGGTGCCTAACAAGAAAGGACACTGAGGACAAGAAGGGGACTCATCTCAATAACTTACAATCACTGGAGATCTTTTCCTGAATGACTGAGAATATACTCTGTGAAGACTTGAGTTTCATCTACTCAACTCTATATAACCTCTAACCAGGGAATATCTGAACTGAGGTTTTTCTAAGGAACATTTCTATTTATTTTTTTGACGTTGAGAGTATCTCCAGCAACCAATGGCGTCCACCGGTCTCCAGCTGATGGGCTTGGCGTTGGCCATGCTGGGTTGGGTGTGTGGGGTGCTGGTGTGCGCGGCCCCCCTGTGGCGTGTGTCTGCCTTCATGGGTGGACAGCTGGTGATTGCCCAGGTGCTCTGGGAGGGACTGTGGATGAACTGCCTGTCTCAGAGCACAGGCCACATCCAGTGCAAGACCTACGACTCCACCCTGGCCCTGCCCCCATCTGCCCAAGCCGCCCGTGGCCTCACCGTTCTCTCCCTGCTCCTCTGCCTCCTGGCCCTCATGCTCGGGGTGGCGGGGGCCAAGTGCACTCACTGCATGGGCGACGGAAACCAGGCGTCCAAGGCTCGCACGGGTAGGATAGCAGGGGTCCTCTTCTTCGTGGCTGGCCTGGCCTTCTTGATACCCATCTGTTGGACCGCCCATGCGATCATCAGGGACTTCTACGATCCCAACGTTGCAGCGCCTTTAAAGAGGGAGCTGGGGCCGGCGCTGTACCTGGGCTGGGGGGCCTGCGTGATGCTACTGGTGGGGGGCGCCCTGCTGCACATCGGCTCCTCTCCGCCGGGAGGGAAAACGCAGCCTGTGTTTGGAGGAGCAGCCAAGGACAACCCACGTTCAGGGGCAGCAGGAGAGGTGAAGCCCCAGGATAAGTCCTTTGTATGAGGTCATTTTGGTTGGACATGTGAAGCACAAGACAAGGTTACAACCTCCTCAGACCAGCTTCTGGAAACTGCAAGGTCACAATTATATATTAGAGGATATTCAGCCTATACTGTGGTTTATGTCGTATGGAGCAGAGGTAGTGTATTTTTCTTTGAAGGTACTAAATGAAATTTTTCAGCAACAGACTTGCTAGAAATGGAATATAATATCAAAAGTATGTTTTAATTAGTGTATAAGTTTGTTCTTTCTTTTGCACCTTAGAATGAAGCCGCCATGTTGCAACCCCATGTTTCTACTGTAGCACAGAACTGAAAGACATAACAGATTGAAGTGTGTTTATATATAATGGGTGTCCGCTAGAAATGCACCTGTTGGAAGTTGAAATATAAGTATAGAATAATTAACTAAATATATCTTCTCCTTATTGATTGATATTGTATAAAGACTTAGTGCAGAGGTGGATAATGCAATCTTTAGTAACTTGCCTATTGTCCTTGAAGGCCACTGTAGCCTGTGTCAATTATCTGAAAAGGAGGGGTAAGCAAGTGAGCCTTGAATTCTTGAACTTTCATCACTAGATGACAGCAAATCATACCTTTATTAACACATCACCTCTAAATTATGATGTGGATGTCTTTGGTAAATGATGGTTTGACATTTATTAATAAATGTACGTGATAAACTAAGGGTTTCCAATACAATTTACAGTATCTAATAGTTTGCTTTCAGAGTGGGAGTTGACATGAATTGTGGGAGGATTTAAGACGTTTAGTGGTTTACTAATGTGTGTGACTTACATTTCTCAAATTCCACTCTGCCTCTGCTTGTGTGTGCGTGTGTGTGTGTGTGTGTGTGTGCGCGCGTGCGTGTGTGTGTGTGGGTAGTCTGTGTACAGAAGGCCAGTGTACAAAGTATATTTGTGTGATCACGGAAAATATGATTGCGCAGTCAGAGTTACGCCTGTTTGTTTACTATGTATGGATGAATTTATTGGGGGGGGGGGGGGTTACTCTTTATATTTGATTTTTCCCTTTTCATTGATTTCTTTATTCTTTTTTACATGTATATGTTCTGTGCTTGTTGACATAACAGCCCCTTTGTCCAAGTGTTAGAGCTTGTTTCATTTCTCCATATATAAGGAAATATAAGATTATTAAAGTTTGATTACTTTCAGTATTAGTAGTTTTGTTAATTCAGTTAAAGACCTACTTCACCGGTGGTAATATGAAGGTGTATTGAGCTCTGAGAACCTATGGAGTATAAATGTGCAAACATTTTTGAAATCAGTTCAGCCTGAGAAAAGGCAGAAAGAGTGTTTTATAGTCTCACTATTTTTACTACCATTTGTGACATCACACTAGTAAACATGTAGGGTTAGGATTAACAGGACAGCTGGGCCAAGAGAAGACTGAGGGAAGAAAACACTCATTCACTATATCATAATAGCGATTTTATAATGTTAGAACGCCGGTTCCGTATGGGTGAAGTATTCCTTTAAATGAAAATAATGTGTATGATAATTGTTCATGCTATGATGTTCATTTTTGACCTTGTGTCCTCTGACTTTAAGTCTGTTAACGCTCACCCTTACACAAAAGTAGTCTTTGGGCTTTCACTTGGTCCGGATAAAAAAAAATAAAAAAATGTGTTAGCTGTTGTCAGGGTAAGGAAACATAATCTGTCATTTTTTTCAATTATGTTTCAGCCATCTTTTGCCACCTTATAGATGATTTTTTTTTTAAAGGATCTGTGAATTGGGCTATAAGTCATATTAGATTCAATAACATTATATAGTACATTATTTGGTACATTCCATACATGTGTCCACTTTTGCTTTTTTGTACTGATTATCTTTTGTATAATTTACAACCACTTATAAATGTGTTGTATAGAAATGTTTTCATTCTTCTTAATCTGTCTTTCCTTATACATTAGATGTACGCCCCCTGATATGGAATGGATTGTTTGAATAAATACTAGATGTGTCCTCTTTACCATCTGTCATGTTTTCACAGACTATGATAGGTGTTATGCCATTGTGTTGAATAACCTGTTTTGTCGGTTGTGCTTCATGTCTGTCATATTAAGAGCTGGAGTAGTAGTATATGACAGTCGTCTCCATGTAGTCTTGCCGCCTGCGTGCTGCAAAACACAGAGGAAGAGATAGAGAATGGCTTTTGAGGGCAAAGGGCAAAAGGGTAGACCCGCTGCTCTGTGGACTGTGCAGAAAGTTCCTCTTTCTTGGAGAGGAACAAACAAGTCTGTGTGTAGGATATCTCTCCATGTTTATCACCAACCAACCTCACTGCAATGATTACACACTGAGTGAACAAAGAAATCCTATAAAGTAGGATCATTTAAAGGAGAATTAAGTGATATATTTTTTAAATAAACATGTTAAATCACTTCACATTCCTACAGCAATCACTTAAACAATATGCACAGTTCATAACACAGGTCTCCCAGTCACTCAGCTCTGCAGTAACTGCAAGATAACATTTTGAGTATCCCGCTGTTTTTATCCAATCAGGAGACAGAGCGCTATAAAGAGGCGGGTCTCTTTTCCCGTGAACGATGACTCGCTGCTCTCCATCGCGGCACTAGCTATCTGACAAAGACGACTGTGTGTTCATGTGGTGGTGACGTAGGGACGAGGGAGGGGACCGCTAACTACAGTCATTGACAGGAAGTTAGCTAAAAGGACCATATTACTTCTCCTTTAAGTCCATAGAAGATGTGCTTCAACTTAAAGCTGGGGTGGAGGATTTGGGGAGAAAATGGCAGTTGGGATAGAGATTTGAATCCAAATACCTCAACCGCTCCACTTGTTCTCTATGGTCCCTCCCTATGGTCCCTCCCTGACACGCTCTACACACCAACAAAGTTGTGCCAAAGTGAATGGACAGTCCCAATAGCCAATAAGAACAGAGAATCGGAGCCTCGCTCTGATTGGTCAAAGTGTCCGGCTCATTTTAACTTTGACCAATCAGAAATCACATACCCCAGCTTTAAACGACAAGTTATGCAAAATACACTTTTTCATGGTTTTTCAACATTAATATGGATCCCTGGTGTGACTAGAGACTCGAAAAGTATGACAAAAAAACAACTCAACCTAGGGGAGAAGCCACACACCCTATTTCCAACCTAACTAAGCACTAGATCTACCTGTGATAATCACACTCCCAGATCAGAGAATACAGGGCTTTTTGATAGGTAGGCCTCACAGAGATAGGCTTTAAAAATGAAGCATTTCAGACAGAGGCTGAACAGAGGAAAATCAGCAATGGCGCTGTGAGAAATGTAACTTTTTTTTTGGGACACCACACCATGAAAACAGTTTCTAGTAGAAACCCAAATTACAATTTTTACCTGAAAAATAATAGCATATTATGTGCCCTCTAAATAACTTTTCTCGTTCCTCTTGCATATAGGCCTAAAGCCTATGGGCCTATGTAATGTTTCTGATATTCACTCAGAATAAACTGAGTCACGCGCCTTTGCAGCTTCGAGCTCACGGTTTGATTCATGACTCTTTATTGTCTCAACTCTGAACCCAACAACCTCCAAATGTGTCTGAGCCTTGTAAAGAGACACCGCATGTGGACAAACGTTACGAATAATTGTAGCCAAACTATTTGCTCTGTGTTACAGCCTGCTCGCTTGAGAACGTCGACTATTGTCCCCTTAAAGAGACAGTGCCCCTTTCGCCTGTCTGTTTATAGGTGCTGCTGCAGGGAGGATGCGTATCACTTTAAAAACCCACATGACAGTTCATTGGGGGTGAAAGTGTGGGCCGTGCGAGTTTGTGCGGTTGGGGGCTTTAGCATTCTCGTCGTACCCCCGCTTGCCGACCTTTGGACCTCGCAGACCGGGGCGGGTAGGCAGCACCGCCGTCCACGGTGGCAATTGGCTGGCACTGCACTCTTCTCCTCTGTCTACAGCTGCTTCCTATAGCCTACTGCACCACACATCGTGGCCCGAAAAAAAACAGCACACGGCGCACGCGCTCACACACTCTTTTCCATGCACACACACGCATTATGTGGCGTGAGTGCGCGCGAAGCTGCCCAAAGTCCCCCGTTCCCTGGCGCAGTCTCCTATCGGAATGTTTGAAGATTAACGAGGTTACCCGCGACCTGTAGCAGACCACAGCAGCCTACACCAACAGAACCCTGCAGCAGGCCAGGAAGCCGACAGAGCAGGCGGACACCGTGTCGAGTCAGGACTTGGAGTGAAGGAAGTCACCATCTGCTGTAAACCCATCGTACCGCTGGCAAGAGCCCCAAGGAGCCATGACCGAGAAGCGGATGTCCCGGTGGTATTTCGGTGGGCTGGCGTCCTGCGGAGCCGCCTGCTGCACGCATCCTCTCGATCTGTTGAAGGTGAGGGGGCTGGAGAGAGGGAACGGTCGGCGCTGTGAGAGCGAGTGAGCAAGCGCAGGCCCGAACAGCTGTTTCCAGCGGGAGTCGTAGTGGACACGTTCTGCACGTCAGTGTGAGATAGACTCGCGTATTGCTCGCTAAAGCTGCACGGAGCTTTTAGTGCCCTCCATGAGGTATCGCATGTCTTCGGTGGCATCGCTCATATGTCTTGTCAGGATGTTCAAGGCTGCCAAAATATAGGACGAGAGTTAGGGCAAGTGGAAGTTGAGCACTTTAATTGCATACGGTGTTAATAATTATATAAATTTCTTTAGCATGTTTTTCCTCCCTGTCTTCACCTGACAGCAGCTGTGTGTCAGCTGGGTCATGCATGTTCACTCTTGTTCAACTCAACAGCACAGAGGAGTAGCCACGTTTTATGCCAGCACATATATACCATAGTGGGCAAAACCGTTCCTCACTTTAGCCTACTAATAGGCTACCTCTCTTTAGGTTATATTAATGGAAGGCTGTGGCACATGACCCTTATAACACTAACTGGTCCTGAGGATGTCACATGGTGTGTAATTGCTTAGACAAGGCCAGTAATCATCACGTTACAGTCCAACTGTCTGCTTGAGGGCTTCATGTCTGCCCAAACGTCCTTGTTGGCCGGTGGTCATTGTAAGTCATAGTAGGTATAGGACTGAAGGCGCTCCAATGTGTAAAGCTTGTGGCTCTACTTGTCATATTGAGAACCACCTTAGGCATTCAAACTGGAGTGTTTTCACATATAACTTTCTATCAACATTTTAAAAATGAAATAACTCAACCGATTACATTCTTAACACATTCAACCAAAGCGTGTTTCTGAGGCCTGTATCATCGTTGTAAAAAAAAAAAAAAGGCGAAATAAAATAAAAGTCTGATGTCACCGTCAGGAACAAACCTTTCACAAATACTTGTGTTCGGAAGTGATCTGAGGGATTTCAACATAAGCTGACTTGTGCACAATTAACTCCTTTGTCTCAGGAGCTTTACTGGCACAGACCAGAGTGAACCTGCTGTTTTTTTTCAATGTCACTGCATTGCCATTCCAAGCCTACCTGTTAACAGTGAACAGTGAGCTTTTGGTAAACAGTAACCCATTCTTTGGTGGGTAAAAACTAGTTCAGATAATTGAATTTTAAACTGGTATTTATCTGTATGTACCTGATTCTCTTAATGTCAGAAAAGGGTTGGAATTAAGGAAAAACTACGGTGAGCTGGCTGGAGGTCAGTTGTTTGCGGCGCAGATTGACAACTGACGATCTCTACTGGGAGACGATTTATAGGTGTTTGAATTGGTAGGGTTCCTGAGTTGTGGTTGTGTGCGTGTGTGTGTTTGTGTGCATATGACTTACAGTGGCTTGAAAAAGTATTCATACCCCTTGAACTTTTCCACATTTTGTCACGTAACAACCAAACACGTACATTTATTTTATCGGGATTTCATGTGATAGAACAACACAAAGTGCAGCATAAGTGGGAAGTGGAATGAAAATGAAACATGGTTTTTAAAAAAAAATTATAAATAAAAAACTGAAAAGTGTGGCGTGCAAAAGTATTCAGCCCCCCTGAGTAAATACGTTGTGGAACCACCTATCGCTGCAATTACAGCTCCAATTCTATTGGAGTTTGTCTCTACCAGCTTTGTACATCTACAGACTAACATTTTTGTCCATTCATCTTTGCAAAATAGCTCGAGCTTCAGATTCAGCGTCAGATTGGATGGAAAGCGTCTGTGAACAGCAATTTTCAAATCTTTCCAGATATTCTCAATTGGATTTAGGTCTGGACTTTGACTGGGCCATTCTAACACATGACTATGCTTTGATCTAAACCATTCCATTGTAGATATGGCTGTATGTTTAGGGTAGTTGTCCTCATTGAAGGTGAACCTCCAACCAGTCTCAAGTCTTTTGCAGACTCTAACAGGTTGTGTGCCCTGTATTTGGCTCCATCCATCTTCCCATCAACTCTGACCAGTTTCCCTGTCCCTGCTGAAGAACAGGACCCCCACAGCATGATGCTGCCACCACCATGTTTCATGGTGAGGATGGTGTGTAGTATAGGGTAATGTGCAGTGTGAGTTTTCCACCACACATTGCATTTTGCATTATGGCCAAAAACTTCAATTTTGGTCTCATCTGACCAGAGCACCTTAGTCCAACCCTTGCCACAAACCATTCGGGGGACGCAGCATATGCAGATAAGACCAAAGTTGAAGTTTCTGGCCTAAATGCAAAATGCAATGTGTGGTGGAAAACTCACACTGCACATCACCCTGAAAACACCATCCCTACCGTGAAACATGGTGGGGGCAGCATCATGCTGTGGGGGTCCTGTTCTTCAGCAGGGACAGGGAAGCTGGTCAGAGTTGATGGGAAGATGGATGGAGCCAAATACAGGACAGAAAACCTGTTAGAGTCTACAAAAGACTTGAGACTGGGTGGAGGTTCATCTTCAATGAGGACAACTACCCTGATACAGCCATATCTACAATGGAATGGTTTAGATCAAAGCATAGTCATGTGTTAGAATGGCCCAGTCAAAGTCCAGACCTAAATACAATTGAGAATATCTGGAAAGACTTGAAAATTGCTGTTCACAGACACTTTACATCCAATCTGATGCTGAATCTGAAGCTCGAGCTATTTTGCAAAGAAGAACGGGCAAAAATGTTAGTCTGTAGATGTACAAAGCTGGTAGAGACATACCCAAATAGACTTGGAGCTGTTATTGCAGCGAGAGGTGGTTCTACAACGTATTGACTCAGGGGGCTGAATACTTTTGCACACCACACTTTTCAGTTTTTTATTTATAAATTTGTATTTTTAAATCATATTTCATTTTCATTCCACTTCACACTTATGCACCACTTTGTGTTGGTCTATCACATGAAATCCCAATAAAATAAATGTACGTGTGTGGTTGTGACGTGACAATGTGGAAAAGTTCAAGGGGTATGAAGTATACCAGCAGATTGGGTTTGAAATTAGCTCATGGTAGAGGCATAATGCTTTCTTTCTGCTTCAACAGTGGTCTGAGGGTGACCTGAGGCCTCATTTTATTTATACCCCCCGCACCTCCCTCCCCATTTTAGAATAATACCACAAGACAATCACAAGGCCATACATACACAGTGCCATGTATAGTCATGTATTTTTACACTTGTCAAACTGCTAAATTGACATGTCATGTGAGTGAGTGTTACTAGTTTAGAATGTAGCTGACACCAAATGTGGTCCACTATCAGTACTGCTGGTGGTCCAGCTAGTAACACTGTTTAGGGGAGGAATTTTAGGGACGGCTAATATCACATTTGTAGAAATTAGAAAATTACCTGACCCTAACCCTTTGATAAAAGCTGGAGCTACTGTAGTTCTGTTGATATGATTGTGCCCTGCTGTGGCAAAGAAAATCAGCTACTCACTGAGAACATTGTTGCAATTTGCACAACGTTAAGTGAATTTCGACCGCTATTTTTGTGCCCATTTCCCTGTGCTGCAAGCATGGTTTGCAACACAACTTCTCCCACCGCTTCTTGAGCAATGGAGGCTTGAAAGATAACATTATCTATGGCTTAGATCATTGTAATAATATTAACAATAGATATCACGGCAAGGCAAATTTATGAAAAACAAAATCATATAGAAATTTTAAGAAAATGGTCCAGGAGTGATCTATGCTCTATTGGCATGTATTATGTGAGACCAAGCTTTTTCATATTTTAACAGCTTCTTTATTAACTGATAGATGTTAATTTTTAGTTTAGTTGGGATCATTGATTTGGGCAACAGAGTTTTGTAAAGTAATAACATGATATTGAATCATTACTAGATGACACAGCTGAAAGTGGATGGCCCCGTCTTTATTGTGAAGCCCTACTGCACATTTGTTCTTTAACTCTTGTAACACAACCTCGGATGGCTCAATTGTTATCAGCTGAATAATAGCGTGACCTCCCCCTCCCCCCCGAGAGCTGCCATTGTAGAATGAAATGAAATAGTGAGCCCACACACTGTCGACTGGCAAGGTGACCTGCTTCTTCTGCTGTAGATCCTTCCTCTCATAACCCGGCAAATTCAACACACACACACACACACACACACACACACACACACACACACACTCCTCAAAGTTTATTCTGTAGTCGGAGGGGCAGATGGTGACTTGTGAAACAAACAGTGAATGGCTTCATGATGCTATATGCTCTTAACACATACATGTGGAAGCTAACAGCAGAGTTACATATTAAAAGGAATGAGGTGTAATCTAGAGAAGACATTTTTTTGTGAATGTGTCTTTCAGTAAAGGGCTCGACCAAACACACATATCACATAGCTAATTGCCAGTCATGGTTTATGACTTATCAATTTCCTTCCAGGTAGCCATTACATCATCAGATAGGCTGCTCTATTGTTTCCCTGAACGGAACTGATACAGTAGAGTTTCCAAACAAAATTGTCCTGACCTCACCCCTATGAACTTAGTGCTAAGAACATCTTAGACACTTATCAACTCAACGGGGTGTAATATTTCACCACAGTGTTTGTGTGTGTAAGAGCGCGACAGTGACAGTGTCCCCGTTGCACATACACATTAACTTGCTGACAGGCTCAATATGACATTGTCTCCTTAACACACTCAGTGGTTCCCTGTCTATCAGAGCTTTAAGGAGATTAGATTGCTGCAACCAGTGTGTAGTGTTTGTTGACAGGGACTTAACGGACCTATCAAGAAAGGTTGAAAGAGTAATGAGTTGAGTCCAGCAAGACTACAGTGCTGAGACTGGGAACCGTTACATTTTGCTAGTTTAGGTGCCTTTATACTCGATTACTTATTGAAAGGATAAGACAAAGGACACATTGTAGAGTTGCTGACTTTCAACAAAGGGTGGGCTATTTAGAAAACATGTTTATGGTATTCAAACTGCCTGTGTCATCTCATTGCTCTCTTCTTACACACATAGGTCAGCAGAGTCATCGGGGTCAGTACCACAGTGAAAACAGTCCTCTGTGACTGGATGGGTTTGGGTTTGAAAGACGTGTGGTGTCTGTTACCATGGGCGCCGATTGTTGAAAATAAAGATGGTTTTGGGGTTGCACTGTGGGATGTGTAGGATCAAGTATTTTTATGTAGACTGAAATGTTTCAATCCTATCCTCTGACGATTTAGATTTGGACCATTCTATCTGTAATCGTTCCCTCTCGATTCCCTCAACCCATTGGAAGTGCAATATTAACTCCCTGGATGACCTGTTTTTAAGGGGTGCAAAATTGAAATGCCTAAATACAGTATGTGAAGTGGTGTCTTAAGTTGTATCCCAACAATGACCCCAACAAAAACATAAGTTGCTGTATCTGTGGATTTGTACAGTTGATTGAGAACATTAGATATTGAGAGTGACACCAGTGCTAACACATGTAACATGTCTTTTTCCAGGTGCACCTACAGACTCAGCAGGAGGTGAAGTTGAGGATGATGGGGATGGCCGTTCATGTGGTGAAGAGTGACGGGCTGCTGGCTCTCTACAACGGCCTCTCTGCCTCCCTTTGTAGACAGGTATGAGTGTCTGCGTGCATGGCTTCTGCCTGCTCTCTCCAGGGCTCCGTTCTTGCTCTTGTGGTCAACATATGTACTTAATCAAATGTATTAACGTAAATATGATCATCTCAAAATGGACCGACTGGGACTGCAATGAGATAAAATAAATTAAAAAACAAGACAATTGAAATCCTACAATTAAATAAAATACAGAACAATAATACAAAAACAATAACACTCATCATAAAAAAGATATAAAGGTTTGTTGCAAATTTAAAGAGCGCCTTAGCTCTCTGAGAGGAACCCATTTGTCGGTTTGAGAAGAACAATCACATTTTAACTGTCAAAAGATCAACAGGTTGGCTTTATAAACCTTTGGAGGATAGCAATTTGTTGTTGATGATTAATAATCCCTCTCCTCTCTTCTTAGATGTCCTATTCACTCACCAGATTTGCCATCTATGAGACAGTGAGGGACATGTTGAGCAGCACAAGCCAGGGCCCTATGCCCTTTTACCAGAAGGTCCTGCTAGGAGCCTTCGGAGGTGGGAAAAGGCATACACACACACACACACACACACACACACACACACACACACATACACATACACACACACACACATGCAGTGTCTCCACTACAGGATTGTGTGCCAACAAGGTTTCTCTGCCAACAGGTTTCACTGGTGGGTTTGTTGGCACGCCGGCAGACATGGTGAACGTCAGGTAACATGCGGTGACAGTTTAGATCAAATGAAACAGGCCGTGGTTAGATGTATGACCCAGTCTTAAGCATAACTGTGAGTGGATTTCAATATACTGTATATCTAATCTGGTTTTGATTCTAGGATGCAGAATGACATGAAACTACCGCCAGAGCTGAGGAGAAAGTGAGTGTTGTAACTGAAGCTAAACGTTTGGTTGCTCTGGTTCTCACATTGTAATTTAAACCTGGATGTTGTTTTCTTCCCTTCTTTGTTTTAGCTACAAACATGCCATCGATGGGCTCTTCAGAGTCTACAGAGAAGGTAAATCTTAAGCAGAATGCTGCCTGGTGTATCTTCATGTAAAGCACATGGCATTATATCTGACCTCAGACCTGTGTGCTGTCCCACAGAGGGAGCGAGGAGACTGTTCTCAGGAGCCACCATGGCCTCCAGCAGAGGAGCAATGGTCACAGTGGGACAGGCAAGTCACAGTGCTCATTTAATAATGAGGAAACCGTTTGTGTTTTTTCTTTTTGGTTTGCCGTCAAAATGTCTAACATTCATAGCCTGGAAATCCAGACCCATGAACGATAGAGGGTCTGGCCACGATCAATAGACCTTCCCAACTCAAGGGGCGGCACCTACGCGTGCATTTCAAATGCCACTGCACGCAATTGGATAGCACTACAACCAATCAGAGCAATGAACAAGGTGACGTATTAAGTAGTGATGGCCAGATGAAGCTTTTTGAAGCCTTGAAGCCTTAAAGCCAAATGGTTCACAAAAAGGTTCATTTCTCGAGGCTTCATTTGAACCGATTTGAACACAATACAACCCCCCCTGCTGGTCAAACAGTGTTAAATAGCCAGATCATTCTATCAATTTGTAATACACTCAATACTGTCCTGCAACAGTGCAGCCATGGGAATGACTGACTGACATAAATCAATACATCTTAATAAATGCATTTCATGTATTGTTCATGTATTAATTCATATAAATACAACTCATATTTTGTTTGGTGTATTATTATGGGTATGAAACATGATAATGCAAAGAAATCGAATAAATCTATCAATAAACATTTTGTCAAACTTTGAATGACTCATCATGACAGGAATCATTATTTTCAAACTGTCGCAGTGTTATAACAAGGTAAGGGGCAGTGAATGTGCTTGTGCAACTTAAGGATTTGATTCATTTTTATTGAGAAACAAAATGTGTTCCACTGTGCTGGGGTTCAGACATGTTCTCCTTTTGGAAACATCTTCTCCTGCTTTGGAGAACACTCTGACTCTTTCACATGGCACAGCGGAGGCAGGGTGCACAAGAAAGTCACAACAAGTTGATAGGACATCCACGTCTACATCACTCACAAACCAGCCAACACTAACCCGCAAAGTGCGAGTGGATCCACAATACCCGAAGCACTTCTTGAACAAACAAGGCTTCGAACGTCATCAGTCACGTGATTCGCCCAATACGATACAAGCCTCGATACGTGCTTCACCAAAAACTTCCGGGATTACTCGACACAAGCTCCGAAGCCTCGGCACATTACGACCCATCACTAGTATTAAGCCCCGTCCGTTTAGCGAACAGCTGTTAAACTGTTAGATTAAACTCTTGCCGTGGTCGGTCGGCAAAACAGAACGTTCCACTTACTTGCTAATGCAAGATGTGAGTGCTGTCTTCCAACTCTTAAAGTGTCAAAGCAGTCTCAAACTCAAACAACATATCCGCAGCCATCTTTGATGTTTACTATCACGGCTTTGACGGGGCATGCTGTCGTCATCCAGTTACGTCCGCCCCAGAGCACCATACAAAGGGCTCTGGCCCGCCCATATCAGACGGAGCCAATTGAAACGTAGCTCAGGATTTCTTGACATATTAAATGAGCTTCAATGGAGAGTGTCCAGACCAACAGGCGCAGCAAATTTAATTTGCCAGCGCCTGGCGGCAGTTCCAGGCTATAACATTCATGCTTTATTAGCTTTATTATATCGCTGTGCAACAGTGGGCAGCATGTGTGTGTTGGTCTTGTTTCTCTCTCTCGCATATAAAGGTTGAAGTTATTTCGCCAACATAGCCCGCAGATACCACACAGCCCATCTGTAAAATATGTTTCAAAATCTACCTACCGACATGCCGACCTGGTTAAATAGCCTACCACAGGTTAGAGGGATTACACAAATTCCCTCAAATATGAAACAAACCAGAGCTTCTTTTGTGACGACTTAACTTTTTCCACTAGCCTTATTTTTTATATGTTGACACTGCATAAGAATGTACATGTACTCCGCTACCACACAGTAGCTAAACATCAAATTACACTATACTAAAACCCAATCACGGTCCAGCCATATACTAGGTATTCACTGATGTCTTTTTGTATTAGCTAATTCTACCTCAGCTAACATTAACACAGTTTGGATCAGTTTGGATCTCAGATATAAAGAAGACACCTGAGCCATGTTTCACTACTGGAACAGGCTGAGTGAAAGTAGAGAAGGTTTTCAGTTTTGGAGTTTTTGTTTATTATTTCTCTGGAAGTCGAGCTCTGTTGAGACTGAAAGATTGGTGCTTCAGATAACTTCATGTAGTACACTAGCATATAGTTAGCCTCATAGCATAATTGCCTAAATCATATTTACTCTACTCTACTTTAACTCTACATCTACTCTATTCTACTCTACATCTACTTTTCGTTAGCCTAATAGCATAATTGCCTAAGTCATATTTTAAGGGTTATAGAGTAGGGTAAAGTAGATGTAGAGTAAATGTAGAGTGAGTAAATATGATTTAGGCAATTATGCTATGAGGCTAACGATATGCATCAACAGCTAACACATCAACTGGGATCCTTCTTGACCATCTTTTGTTACCATCTTTTTTCCATTAATATCTATCTTTTTCCCCTCCCCTTACTTTTCCCACCTTTTTATAGTTGGCGTGTTATGACCAAGCCAAGCAGCTGGTGCTGGGAACAGGCATGATGGGAGATAACATACTCACACACTTTCTTTCCAGCTTCATCGCTGTGAGTATTTAGTTGTGTGACCCTGAAGGCCCGAGTGAGTCAGTGTAATGTGTACACGGCTCCTTTTAGTGAACTGACCAACTGTTTCTCTGCAGGGAGGCTGTGCTACATTCTTGTGTCAACCTCTGGATGTACTGAAGACGAGGCTGATGAGCTCAAAGGGAGAGTACACAGTGAGTCCCCCCTCCCCCTCTCCCTCTCCCTCCCCCTCCCCCTCCATCCTTCTCCATTGTCTCCTCTGTGCCTCTCACTCCTCATTCCTGTTCATCCATCTTGTTTAGCCCTCATTGTTCATGCTGATCTACTGTGTCTCTCTTTCTTTTTTAAGGGGGTTTCACATTGCATAAGAGAAACTGCCAAGCTGGGTCCCATGGCATTTTACAAGGTAAAAAGAAAAAGCGCTACATACCAGCCAATAACATTACTGTGGTTATTTAGTGCCACTTTTAATCAGAGATCACCCTTGGATGCTTTGATTCACTCTTCGCCTTCTAAAGCACAACAGTCATAGAAAAGACCTCTGCCTGGTACATTGTTAGAAAAAGCAGTATGCAGAGAGAACTCTGGTGCAGAGATCAAGGTGAATGTCTAGGGTAGCCCCTGTCATACTTAAAACTTGCAAGGGCTCTTTAAGTACACACCTATTTGTCTTTATTACCTTTTTTAATTAAGAGATGGGGACTTCATAGTCCTAAAGACATACACACCTTGATATTAAGGTTTAAAAGAGGCTTTTAGATTTTACAATATTGATTGAATTAATGGAAAGCAATGCAAAAAGCATATTGATTGTGTTCAGTTTGCAATCAGCTGTAAGTGGCTTAAAACAACATCCCTGCTTTGGTAGTAGTATTAACACTGCTGCCAAAAAAGAAAACTGTCTGTCTGTGGCTTGTAAGCTACTAACAGAACTCTGTTTACATTTTCTCCAGACTGCCTCTGCCAGCTCAGCCGTCTATCCACAACACAGAATTGTTTAGCAATGAAATATAATATTAACAGTAAATCTATCAAATCACACCAAGTGCTGACAGCCCTGTACTTGACATTAAAAGCATGCTGGTGCTATATCAAGTGCAATAAATGACTTGCACTTATAGTGGGCCGGCAATCCACCTTAATCATAAAGTACCTGTTAGTATAAATAGAGGTTAAATGAAAATTAAATGAAATATGTAAGTACTTTTTAGGCATACTAGCTTTTAATTGCCAGATAAAAAAAAAACTGCATGTGTAAATCTTATCTAATGTAATTTTTTTTTTTTGGTCACAGGGTCTGGTCCCCGCAGGAATCCGCTTGATTCCTCACACAGTGCTCACCTTCATCTTCCTGGAGCAGCTCAAGCAAAACTTTGGCATTCGCATCATCTCCTGAGCGCGCTCCGTGTGACCCGGCCACCTGACAATGCTGTTCACAGCTTGCCCATCATCCATCTTACCTGTTGTGGCATTTCTAAGAAAAGAGGTGGACAAAAAGGGAGTCCTGTTTGTGCCTGTTTTTATAATGGGCTTTTGCATTGTCCTCCTCCTGCTTTTTGCTCTACCTCTAATCACCTCGGATATAAGTGAAATTCTTTTTTTTAAACATAAGTGCACCAACTTCTGGAAGGGACAATCACTGGAAAAACAGAACTGATTTCATTTATCAGTATATCGAAATGATCCATATGATGTTAAGAAAAGAAGAGCGCCAAATATGAAGGTGCTGCGAGGTTATTATAATATGAATAACCTGCCAAATTTTGAGTGAGGAGATTTAGATAATAATTAGCTCTAGCAGATGTTTAGTGAAGTTCTCCAGTGTCATTTCAGGTAGGGAATAGTTACGTGACTGGATGACTCGTATTGTGATTTAGTGCCAGTTTTGTAGTCGAGGGTGAAATTCATCTCGTCACGTTTGACGACAGACTTAAATGTTGACTTTACCTAATTCCGGATCAGATTTGTTGGTATTATTTTCTGTTTTAATTTCAGCAGTGCTTTAACCATGTTTCACCGGAGATGTACACACCATTTAATAACCGTTGGTCGACGTGTGGCTCGGCAGGTTTGGTGTCAGGAATGGGTTTCCTCTTTCAAGTCCTCCATAACACTTCATCACAGGGGTGTCATATTGGGCCCAGGACGGAAGTACAAAATGCAGACAAACACAATGAAAGCCTTGTCATCGGAGCCATTCTTACCAATCTATGATATATCCCATTACTAAAAACACGACTTGGCAAACTGTTATGTAATTACATAATAATCATTCCTGACCAGTGGTGACCAAAATGGGATGCACCCAGGAATTTAACATAGTTGATATACTATTTTGCTTGCTGCTTTTTTTTCTTCACTAAATGAATGTTTTTAGAATAGCGAAATGAGCTTGGCAGGTTAAAATGTAAAACCTGATTCTTCCCCCCTCCCCCTCCCCCACACCCCCCTTTACTTCATTCCTATCCTCTTCCATCATTTCACTTTTTAAAATCTTTTGGAGAGGACCAAGCTCGTTTGTGGGGGGTAAACTGTGAAGCAGAGAATGCATGCTGCGGAATATCTTGACGAAGGTACTCTGTTTTAGTTTTCCTGTATCTGTGAAATTCTGTATGACCACTCGATCTCTAAACGTTCTTGCTGTCTTGAATAGAGACGCCTGTTGAGCATCCTTTTAGAGAAGCGCTTCACTGCACAAGTGTACTGTACGTGTAGCAGCATTTCCATCCGTGATGTTACGGTTTTGTTTAGCTGAATGCACATCAGAAATGTTTTGACTCGGGATGCTACTGTGTTTGATTAGACACTTTATTTAAAATCCCTGAACCCGCGCTGACTAACCTTCTGCATAGAAACACATGCTGCAAACTGGAACATGTTCTAAAAGTAGAAATGTATTTGAGATGTTAAGAATTGATCATGCTAATGGTTTCAATTGAGGGGCAATCTGTAATGTTTTGTGACTCCCTTTATCAGTTATTGTCCGAGAATACGTTTGACGGTTTGGTGATGTTATGCACTCTGTGTTCTGTGCCTGTGCTCTTTTGACGGGAGACCTCGTCAAGTCATGTTGCCTTACAGTGTGTGTCCTCCAGGGGGCGGTATTGTAACGTGTGGGGTATTGATGCCAACAGCCTGGATGATCCACTCACCAGCATCCTTCAAAGCCCCTGCGCCTTCATACAAAGTGCAAACTTATGGAAGCAAGCCAGAAACCTCAGATATAGTGACACTGTGCACCTGCATGTAAACCCCTAACTTTATTCATATGCACAGGAATGAAACTGGAGGGACCCACAGTTCCGGATGTTGTAAATTTGTATTTTGTAGATCACTAACTAATGATTTTGGAATTAAAAATACTAATGTGAAAATGTTCAAAGTGTTTGTGCTGTTTCTCCATCAGCTCTGTTAAAACAGTAGCTATGTTAAACTTTTATTTTGGAAAGTAAATCCAAATGTAATTTATCGCCAGTGTTCGGGAAGCTACTATACTTTGAAAGCATATAGCGTTGTAAACTACCAATTACTCAACAATGGGAGAAGTTGAACAACGGCAAAGCTATCATAGGAATCTATGTAGTTTGGTAACTAAAGCTACTTGGAAAAAAAAATTCAAATTTTTTAAAAGCTTATCAAATTGACAATGTACATGTGATCAGAAATTATAACAAAATATAATATAATACCAAAAGTCACATGCCAAAAAATGCAGCTGAGTTTATCGCAAAAACTAAAAAGAGCCAATTGGTTATTCAGCTCATAGATTAACCAAAACATTTAATTTGATTAACTTTTGTTAATAAAGCAGAAAGATTTAAAAAGAATAACTTCAGAGGTATAAACCTGTACTAAATAAAACAGTCCTCTTTGGACTGTTCACTACTACAATAGCAAGGAATGTCACTTATTGTTGTAAACATAGCCTACCTGGATGTTCTATTATCTGGGGCTCGTCAATGGCGGTTCATGTAGAGAAGCAATGGTAAAATGCATTCCTTTTATGAACCACAAATATAAAAAAAAAATGTCAGTACTAACTTTGCAAAAAGGTAATCTACTTAATCCCTATGCAAATAGGAATGTAGTGGCACTTCCAGCAAGCTACTGCAAAATGAAGTTCAACTATTACTTTTAATCAGTTCACTACTCCTAACACTGCACATCACATCACAAAATCTGGGTTATTTGTTGGAATTTTTGTCATTTCTTAAATCAGCTGCTGGCACCGTGGGCAGCCCTTAAATCCACGTCATAACACACACAGCGTGACCTTGGTGTTTGTGTTTTTGTGTGGCCTGGGGCATGTCGACAGAGCAGTGATGCTGGTCGTGACTGAATCATGTTTCAGCCTGTGGGGATTGGGCTCTCGTCAGAGCAAGGACATATTTTGATGTTGGCTCCGGCAGTCTTTCACACCAGCCCCTACAGACGTAAGATCAATACTTATTTAGCAGAATTACAGCCTCCCAGCCTGCACCGTGTGGTGTGGGCCATCCTCTGTTAAGTGGTGATATTCAGCAGTAATGATGAATGGAGGCAGTGTGCGACTCTGATTAGACGAGCATTGCTGTCCATTCCTTTTATTAATCCTATCCATCACATGCAAAGACACGTATAGAGTTTAGTTATCCCTGTTCATGCACTCTGCCCATTTTCACAGACGTCTGTGGTGCTATTTTAGCTGCCTGTGTGAACAGTCATAAGGAGATTAAGACTAGTTGTATATGCGATGTTGTCATTCAGATGTGTTTTTTTATTTTCTAGGTGGAAGCATCATGTACTTTTGGACCACACTCATTTACCACTGTAGTTAAATATTCAGGAAAAGAAACAAACAAACAAATGTACGGGACAATCAGTATTATCGGCACCATTTATTAAACCAGTCCGGCTTATGAGATAGTCCTATCATTTGGTGTATGTTTTCCCCAAAGCAGTTTCCTCATCACATGACCTCTGCTGAAAGCTCTGATCTTTAGGCCGAGAACAGAGAAATGTTTTGTTCGAACTGTTTTTTTTTCAAACTATTCCAAAGTCACATTTCTATACAAGTTCACTTTTTTCAGAACACCTCACGAAGTCAGCACAGCATATGTCAACGGAGACTGAAGTATGAATCACTTTTCATTGTTTGAAACAAAATATATTCAGTGAGTTGTCAAATTTTGTCGACCGTTTTCTTACTCAAAGTCAACCACCACTATTACAAACTTAACTTAAAGGTGCTACGAGCAACTTTCAGTTTGTGGTAATTCTAGCTGTCCCTTTGGACAAAAGCGATAGTGTTTTTAATACCCCAGCTGTTGTTCCTGGGTGAGCGTATGCCCATGACAAAGGCATTTAAAAAAAACAATATAAAAAAAGCATCCTTAATGATGGTCTAGTTTGCTGATGTAATTTATGATCATCAGAGGAAAAATGTGACTGTTTCGGAAATATAAAAAAGTTCCTCATAGCACCTTTAACACAAAACTGGGGCACCTATTTCTCTCCCTTGATGACAGCTATAGTGGGACAGGGGCGGCAGGTGAGCCAGAACATTTTGTAATCGTGTTGGATGTTGTGGCCTTTCTTCGGTCTCCCTCAGTCACAGAGTGCATGGTTTACAGCACATCCCAGGTAGGTGTCACTTTTCCTTCCACCTCCATTCATCAACCCCACATGATCAGACGTCCTTTCAGAACACAATGAGAGGCTGGATCTCTGGACATATCGGCAGAGACATAAATGGGGATGTTTAGAGGTGGGGGAATTGCAAGAGAGGAAATAAGAAGTCATGTGGATGAGAAGTTGTGGCCAAATGCATCAGACAGAAGCCTTCCTATGCAAGTAGCACAGAGCATGGCATAAACAAGTGCCTCTTTTGTTTGATTAGAAGCTTGGGTTTCTGTTTAATAAATAGTTCAAATATACTTTAACAAACAATAGTGACATAGTGATACTATATACAAGGCAGAAAATCATTAGTGTTCGGGGAGGTGAGTTGAACCTTAGATATGCATTTGTTTGTCAAATTTGGATGTGAGATTAACTGCTGTGCTTAGCTGCTTATGCTGATAAGGAAAGCTGTGCTTGGTTGGCTAAAGTGGGCAAAAAAACAAGCAATTGTACTAAAAAAAATTAAGATTAAAATATAAACTAACATGGTGAACGTTGAAAACAATTGACCAGCATGTTGTTGCCAGCATTTTAGCCCAACACACTTTTTGAGGCAATATGTCTGCTGGCTAATTAGAGTATGTATGCCCCCAAGTGGTCAAGTCAAATAATGCAGCCTTACGTTTGACAGTTTAGAAAAACACCAACAATAACTAAAAAGAGTAGGCTAATAACTTCCATTCATTGGTTGATACGTTTTTGCTCAGAGATGGGGTCTGACTTTGAGAGAGAGAGAGAGAGAGAGAGAGAGAGAGAGTGTGCTGATAATATTGTGTGCATTGCTAGACAGCCAAAGTTCCAGTTCTCAAAGGAAAATGATTGTGGGCTTAAAGGTGAAGTAAGCGGTTTATTTATGTTAATATAAGTGTTAAATCACTCTTTATTCATACAGTGATCACTTACATAATGTGCGTGTTTCATAAAGCCGATCTCTCAGTCAGCTGCTCTGCATGTAATCGGCAAATAAACTTATTGGAGGATCCCGAAATTTATATTCAATCACGAGAGAGAACGCTACAAACCGACACCCCTCTCACTCATGGTCTCACTGCCGGAGCATGCCAGGGCGACAGATGGGTGAATGTGTATGCGCCTACAATGGCGGAGCAGGTAAAAATCCTTCCCAATGTCTGTTTTGATGGTTTTTATCATGTTTTATCACACTTATGGATCTGAGATGATGCTAGATAACTCGCTGCTTGAAGACCGCAGTGCATTAATGTGGTGACGTAGGGAAGAGCGAGGGGACTGCTAACTGCAGTAACTGACAGGAAGTTAGCTAAACGAACCATTCCACTTACAGCACCTTTAAGATGAGGCTTATGGAGAAAACAGCCAGAGTTTATATTGACTCAAAGGTCACTGTGAAAGCCCCCTCTGGCGGAGTGCCTGTTGCCCAGCACATTGTAACCACGGAACAAGCTTGATGGCAGCTTATAACTGTTGCATTCTGCCTCCACCTTTAAAGGAATAGTTCAACATTTTTAATTTCTTTTTTTTTTTTGCTTTTTGCTTCACTCTCCGGCTCAAGAAAAGGCGACAGAAACAGTTCCTGTAACTGTGATTTACTGTGATCACTAAACGGTCCTGTGTGCTTGTACACGCATACTGGAAAGAAACCAGGAAGTGCCTGTGACACGAATGTAGGCTATTTGGTTCTAAAATGACATAAAGTGTATAGAGAGCAACACAAACTGGTACATAAAGTGTATAGAGAGCAACACAAACTGGTACATAAACAGTAAAAGTCCTGAGAAGAACATAGGAGCATTTAGTGATGTTGTTAAAGAGGACCTATTATACTACTTTTCTGGTCTTAATTTCTTGTTTTACACTGCTATAGAGCAACCTGACACAAATCACATCACAAAAAACTATGTAGATTTTCGGGAAGCTCTTTCTCTTATTTTGGCGATCCAGCACATCCTGTCAACACTTGAGTGTGTGTGCTTCGGCAATCTCCGCTCCCTCCGCCTGTGCATCGGCCATCTCCGCTACCCTTCCCCCCCCTCCTGCAAACCCCACTCCGTTGTGATTGGTTACCTTCCTTCCGGAACACTTTCAGTGGCGGGAAGCGCGAGCATGGACCTATAAGGGCGCGAGGCAGACGCGAACAGGGAAGTGACAGCATTACCATACATGGAAACATCCGCGTGGTCACGTCACAAATTTTTATGCGACGTCACAAATTATGAAAGGGTAGACTGCTTTGAAGACGTGACTTCTCGACTGGCTAGAATAGTGTTTAGTGCTCTGCACAGACACCCCAGACGGTCAGCAGGGAATACGTCGAAATGCATGTAAGTCATTATTTGATAATTTAGTATGGTTAAGCATGACTATGAATCATCATAACAACGTTTATAGGTCATAAAAGTCAAAAAGCATCATAGGTCCTCTTTAAGTTTAGCGTTAGACCTGCTCCCCTTGACTACCAGTGTTTGAGCTAAGCTAACCTGGATGAGCGACATTTGCCCATCTCTATATAAAAAATGCAAGCACAGTTAGAGGAACGGGTTCTGTCGGCTTTTCTTGAGTCGTAGAGTGAGGCAAAAAAATTTAATTAAAAACGTTGAACTATTCCTTTAAGAAGAATCTTAATTTAAAAAGCAAAACGTGCTAACATATGACTATTGATTTTTTATTGTGTAATTACTATTGCAATGGGATTGTCTCTATTTGTGCTATCTGTCTGTAATGTGTCTATAGTGGACATTTTGTTTGTGTGGACAAGTGTCTAGTCTACTATTTCTCTGTTATATATTAATTGTTATCAGCCCCCTCCAAAACGCTTTCAGTAGCTTATTTGGGGTTCCCACGTTCATACGTTTTACATTCTCATCAAGTGTACCATAATGATATAACAATGTGTGAATAAACTAAAACTAAAACAAACGTGGCTGGTTGAATTTGAATAATTACTCAAAGATGGGGGTGAAACATTTCCCTATATATAATGATGAGCAAAAAAACCTATACTTTATTTTACCGACAGTGAATGGAATGATTATGTGGGTTGTGACAGGGCATCGCTCTCGGAGATGACTCATCAGAGTTATTATTACCCAAAGGAGGCAGTTCCCCCCTCAGCTCTATGGAGCTTATATATATAACTTATTCAGCTGATTTTTGTTTCGTACTTTTCGTTTCCCTCTCACCGCTCTCACGGCATCGCTTTGGGCCGCAGTAGGCAGCTGTTTTCATCAACAAAGCTTGACTTACCCACTGTTTTCTAACATAGGCTTGCCCTCGTGTCCAATTAAGAACAAAAAGTGCATGCAGATGGTCAGAAGAAAGATTTCATGGCTAGAAAATAGAGAGACAGGAAAAAGGTGAACTATTGTAAAAATATCAGGGCTTAACAAACCCCAATGGGAGATATGTTCCCCATGACAACTTGTCTCTAAAAAACAGTTAAAATTCCTATCACAGACAAGACAAATCTATTCAAAAGACTTCTCATCTAATTAGCAAGACCTTTCGGCATCACTTGTGCACACAGGCTTGCCTAAACAACACAAGGTGCTGGATCTGATTGAAACATTTACTTCAGCGTTAGTTCGCGGCTAGTCCTGTTTGTTCAGCGTGGGCGTGTTCGTTTCAAATTCTGCTGTCATTATCCATAATAATTATAATAACAATAAACTTTATTTGTATAGCACCTTTCCTACAAGAAATCTAGCTCAAAATACTTCACAATGAAATAGACATAAAATAAAGATAAAATTAAAAAATAAATAGAGGAATTAAGGAACGCAGTATCCCAAGCAACCAGGTCCTTGCAACTTTAGGCAGCACAGTAGCATTCTCACTATATCGCCCGGTTAAATACAAAGAACATTCAAATCAAATCCTATTTTGAATCTGCTTTTCCTCTATTTCTACATCAAACTGTACTACAGTTCTGTGAAAATGTTTTGTGAATCTGTTGTGCTACAAAATGGGTTTCAAATGAAACAGATGTATTTCTTTTTAATTCACTTTTGTACTACAGGTATCCACAGCAGTCCTCACATGGGGTGTAAATGTCCAGGGCCACCATTACTAATAATGATACAAATTCAGAATTTTAATGTATTCATGTGTGGTGTTCTGTCGCTCTCAGGGTTGTTTTTGTTTATATTCTTAAAACATGAAAGTACTCGATATTTTTCTAACTAAATGAATGGATAAATACATGATGTAAAACGTATACTTGGTTATGTCCTTATGTTGCGCGCTAGGAAAACCAATATATTTACCTTAAAGCCACTACGAGTAACTTTGTCCGTTGGACCAAAGCGGTAGTATTTTTACGACGCCCGCTGTCGTAAAGCTGTTTTCTAGCTCCTGCCTGGCGTGCGAGTGTCAAATGGTTAGGGCGCAATATAGTGCATGTCCGTGTGTTGAAAGTGTGAGGGCTCTTTTCGGCTCCGTGAGAGTGGTTAGTGACACTGCATCAACTAATGCCAGTCAGTGCTACACACAGGGGCGTAGCACCAAATTCTGGACCCCTATACAAAAAGTCCTGATGGGCCCCCTGAAAAGCGGTCTTACAATACACATGGCTCTCTGAGCCAGACAACTCCACAATATTTCATCTGATGAATGACCAAATCATTACTTTTACCGGTGTTTCCCCCATAATATGTCTTAGTCAAGGTGGTCACTGGCCAGGGTCACAGGAGGCGCGGCGCGGCGAACATTTTGGGGGTATTTTGCTCAAAGATGCCAATGCGCACTATAGAAATAAACAACTGTTTATTTGAATACAGATGTGGAATTTTGTTTGCTATGTGCAGGTATAATTTTACAGACAGTACAAAACACAATTAAAGAAAACTTCTACTGTTTTGGTGCAATACTATGCAGACACACTAAATACAAATAATAGACCATACACTTGTGTAGGCACATCAAGTGCAAATTATTAAACTTTTTAAAGTTCCCTTATAGATGGGGGGCTGTGATTATTGTGGACAATAGGCCTACTGTGATGCGATAGCCTATAATTCATTAATGGTTATTATTAGCCTACTTGCTTGATTTTTTATTAAATACAGGTCGTTTTGGAACATGTCTTTCCCAATTTAAAACATAAAAATAAAGCAGCATTGAAAATTCAGAAAATAAATCTTGTTGGCCTACACTAGCATGCTGTTCTACAAATAACTCAATAGTTGAAATAATAAATACAATGTGTTTTCCCCTTAAAATGTCTAAATGCATTTCAAAGACAGTAACAGTGTGGCACTTCTTTAAACTTACTGAAACTTGCAGGGGCCATCACTCTCATGTATTCATCAGACTTTTCTTTGCGCTGTCTGAGCTGATAGATAGGTTGTGTTGCCACAGTGATGTGGAGTCTTAAACTGTCCTAGCTTTGCCAGCACTTATTTCTGTACAGCTAAATATCCCCGTAGAGACATCGCTGCGTTTATTTTCGCCACCAGTTCAATTCAATGTTGGCTTGCTCCTGCTTACTCTCCCGCATACATGGCTTAGTCATGCGCAGGCCCCTGATCTCCTTGCAAGGGTCAGGGGCCTATCACTCCAGGGTTAGTTGTTATGGGAAAGAGATGCATAAAATAATTTGCTAAATTCATAACATGATTTTATCTAACGAAATATTTAGTTTTAATTAATATGTTTGGCCTTAACTTTGTACAAAACTACTTTTTACACACAGCCTAAAATATTGACTTTGCTCTCCCGCTGGCCACTCACGGACACACCTCCCGACGTATATGATATTATTATAGAGTAGAACTATAAGATTACATGTAAAAATATAACCAAAACATGTATAGACCTACTTGATAAGTAAATCAACCTACATCATTACTGCATGCCATAGACAACAGTAGCCTATATTCGCAACAATAGGTACGCACATGTAATTGATTAAATATATTGGGTGCCATGCATTTCACAAGGATATGTGTGTTTTTCCGATGACAGAGCTTTATTTCGTGGTGTTGCCATTGAGTGTCGCTGATTCCCCGAGTCAGGAAAACCTTGCGGAAGCTCTATGCATGGTCAAAAGTTGGCGTGGGAATACGCACACTTCTCCGCAAAGAATTCTTTTATAAATACCACCGTTTTGCCACCGCACATTTGACCACACATTCTACCTGTCTACGCAAGGTTTTTGTCCGTAGAAAGCTTTATAAATGAGGCCCCTGGAGTCTACTCATTACTAACTGAGAGTAACAGGTGTCATCTCCCCTTTTTATAAACGTAACTTTATCAGCTGCTTTGAAATAATTGGACAGTTATATTCCTGAAAATGTTCTGGAGAAAGGAGAGACCGTGTTCAGCTCCGCGGTGCTGTGGAGAACACAGGCTGCGCTGCGGTGACACAGAGGTGGCAGTTATTTGCAGTTGATGTTTGACACAACGCTCAGTTTATTGCACTTGCATCAAAATATTTTTGTTAAACTTTATTTTATCCGTTTTGTGCCGTTTTGTACACGTATATAACATTTTAAAATAGGGGCGGCCCGCCCGGCCTAAAGGCTACAGACACAAAAAAACAAAAAAAAAAACGATTTTCCTCATCCACCATTCGAGTTAATTTGAAACGAGGAGTACTCGAGTACTCGATTACTAACGCCCATCCCTAGTAGCTACAGAACATATACAGTCATATGAAAAAGTTTGGGAACCCCTCTCAGCCGGCATTATAATTGACTCTGCTTTCACAAAAAAAATATAAAAGTGGTATGTCTTTAATTTACCAGGAACAGCTAAGTACAGGGTCTTGAAATGGGCCCCGAGATCGTTAAGACCGCCCCTGCAAGCTTGTCGTGCTGCCTGACGAAATGCTGCACCTTCTCTCTGCCCGCTCGCCTCTCCATTGAGAATGCATTAGTGGGCGCAACAAACGCCTCGGCCCGTGTGAAACGGCCTTAAAGATCTCCTATTATACTACTTTTCTGGTCTTAATTTCCTGTTAAAAACTGCTATAGAGCAACCTGACACGAATCACATCACAAAAAACCATGTAGATTTTCGGGACACTCTTCCTCTCACCCTAGCGAGTACAGCAGTCTGCTCCACACACTGCTTTGAGCTTCTCCAGGAGGTAAAAGTGAATTAGCCCTTCGGGCATTCTGATTGGATGAGGCAACACAGTACGGTGGCTCATAATGAACAAACTGCATAATCATTTAACCAAATGCTAATGTAGCCGTTGGCACATTCAGGATCTCGTAATTACGAGATCCTTTTCTCGTAATTATGAGATCTAACGGCTGTGCTAACGGCTACATTAGCTGTGAAACTTTCGTGCGGATAGTTTTTCGCTTTTTGGGAAGGATCAATGGCGTGTGCAGCCTCGCGACCTAGGTCGGAGCAAACGGGTGAGCTCGTCCTCCAGGGGCTGTTTAGCCGTACAGCACGAAGTGCTATCGCCGCTACTTTGTTGTTGGTGGCTTTTTTGGCTTCCCCCCACTATTGTAGCCGCTAACTGTACCTTCCCTTATTGAATATCATTCGTTTTTGATAGAGACAGCTCGGCTGTTCTAGATTGACATTTTTTGTTTTTGGCTGGTAAATTTTTCTTAAAGAAGAAAAGAAAAAAAAAGGGAGTTGTATTCTTGTCAGCTTCCCAGTGAAGGCAGCGCTCTCGCGTCCTCACCTGGGAACACTGCTGTGTATCTCTGTGCGGTCACTTACCGGTGAAGGCAGCGCTCTCGTGTGCTCTCCCAGCAACACTGCTATATATTTTCAGTCACTTACTGGTAACACTGTACAGCGCTAATCTACTGGTACAGTGAAACTGCAAATGGCTCATTACACCTAGTAGTGGCTGGTGTTACATCTACGGTGCCCACCATCTCTATGTCCTTGAGCAAGTGACTTAACCCAAAACTGCTCCAGGGGCGCTGTACTACGGTTGACCCTGCGCTGACCCCTTCGAAGTGTGGTAACTTGAGACGGGATATGCAGAGAGACAAATTTCAATGTAACCATTGACTAATAAAGTAACTTAACTTAACTAACACTGTTGTGTAGTCTGTTCAGTCGCTTGCTGGTGAAGACTGCGCTCTCGCACCCTCTCCTGGTAACACTGCTGTATGTTTCTGTTCAGTCACTTACTGGCGAAGACAACGCTCTCGCGTCCTCTCCTGGTAACTGCTGTGTGTTCGGTTCAGTCACTTACTGGTGAAGACAGCGCTTTCGCGTCCTCTCCCGGTAACACTGCCGTGTGTTATTTTCTTTAGTAGCTTACTGGAGAAGGCAATGCTATCGCTCCCTCACAGTGTTCTGCTGAGGGCTCGCGTGTCCCATGTTCCTGACGATGGCCATGACCACTGCCCCTCTTGCCTCGTGAGGGCCTCTGGCCTCGGCTCGAGCGTTGGAGGGAGGGCCTCTTGGAGAGCGCCTGCATGGGCTGCAGCCTCATGCCTTGGGCCCTCAGGGTGGCTAGGCTTGCAAAGATGGAGCGTCTGACTGCCAACGATCTCCCTTTAATAGCACCACTTCCTCCAGCTCAGCCCGGCCGCTCTAGACACCGGGACACAGAGCTCGATGCTCCGCAGGCAGACTCGGCTCAGCTTAGTGCCTTCTTCAGGCACAGCCTTGCCCGACCCCTTTCTCTGTTCCTCCCTTAGGGGAGTGCTAGAGGGAGCTATATGCATGCTGGAGGGACACCAGGGCTAGCTCCCATTCTATTTCCGATGCCTGAACCTCGGCTGAGTGTGTCCACTCCTGGCAGGCCTAGGGACTCCTCGGCTGCCCCCCAGAGCCACTCTCAGCCATGTTCTCATCCAGCGAGAGACGATGGCCTACGCAGGTCTCGGCGTCCCACTCAGCGGCCCGCCCAGCAGCCTACTGATAACTCTCGTGCCCCCGCCCGCCCGTCGTCCGGGCAGCCTCAGATCTGGCATCCCGACCCACGTCGCCTTTAGCTGGGCTTGGCCACTACAGGACCCGACCCACTGCTGAGTGATGGCACCTTCAGGGTTACTGTCCTGAATGCCAGGGCAGCATCAACCAGGAGGCAGTGTGAGGAAACGGAAGGTTCTCCGTGAGAATGGTGACTGATTCCCTCACTGCAATCTGGTGTGTGGCACTGATTGGCTGATTGGACCCAGGTGTGAGGAGATGATATATGCTCTGAGATCCCAGTGCTCTGTGCTGCTCATTATCTCACCTTAAGAGGTAGTGAGAGGTTGTCTCTGAGTGCTCCCTGTGTGTCTAAGTCTTCTGTTTTGTGTGTGTGTCCATTCAGCTGCTTGGCAGTGGAGGTTTTGTTCTTGTTTTAGTTTTCAATATTAAAAGGTAGCCTGTGTGGCCCTGCACAACTTTGTGCTTTTTGTTTTCTCCCCCCTCCCAGTGTCGCGTTGCGATTTAGTGGTTTTCCCTCCGGGGATAACTTTTAGAAACCCCTTGGTCCGCACCTGTGTCCCAAACTCCCCCCCGAAGCCTTACAGGCAGTTTGGGAACAGGTGGAAACTGTTCTCCAATTGGTGTGCGGCTAGAGCTGTGGACCCAGTGCACTGCGCTGTCCCATGGTCTGGAGTTCTGCAGCCCCTCCTGGATAGTGGCCGCTCTCACTCCACCTTGAGAGTTGAGGTGGCTGTTATCTGCTCCCCTACACAATGGGGTTGATGGTGCCACGGTAGGATGCCACAGGTTAGTGTCCCTCTTTCATTGAGGGGCCTTGAGGCTGCGTCCCCCTAGGGCCCCAAGGGCTCCGGAATGGGACCTCCCACTGGTCCTGCAGGCATTGTCACCTCCCTCTAGGCCTTCGATCCAGAGGAAGTTGAGGTGGCTGTCCATGAGGGATGCAATTTCACTCACCATAGCCCTTGCAAAGCGGGTCGGGAGTTGCATGCCCTATCTGGGAACGGTACATGCCGGAGGTGGAACTCTGGCTCATATATCACCCTGTGGCCGAAGGTTGCGTTCCCGCCAAGTTGCTTCCATGCAGCCACCTTAGCCAGCACATCCAGCTGGCACGCTTTCCCCCCCACCTCCAGCTGAGGAGGGCAGGTCAGAGCTACTGTGCCCGATACGGGCTCTTTAGGCTTATATTTCTGCTACCACCTGTATTCGTCAGTCAGAGCAGCTCTTTGTTTGCCATTGTGGCCCTAACAAGGGTCAGGCTCTAAACAAAGCAGGGGCTGTCCCACTGGATTGTTCGTACCATTGCACATGTCCATGGGACCAGTGGACGCCCCCCGCCATCCATTCAACCAGGAGTGTCTCAGCATCATGGGCTGCCCTGAGAGGGCTGCCCCTGAGGACCATCTGTGCCAAGGCATCGCCTAGCACATTTTCCAAGTTTTCAACGTCGCCATCCCCCATCCAATGGGGGTGGTCCTATGCCAAGCTATGCTGTCTCCAACCAGTGAGCTGGTTGCTTGGTTTCTTCGTGACGTTGTTGGTATTGGCCATCCAGTGCTTAATGCAGTAAGGATGAAATAGAACGCAGAGTTACGTATGTAACTCCGGTTCTATGAATCCTGGATGACCGCCAGAGTAACAGGTCACTCAGAAGTCTCGTGGTTCGCGAGAAGATTCTGGGAACAGATCCTCTGTAGACACCGGGCTATATAGCCCTTCCGGTGTCACGAGGGTCACAGGTGACTTTGTTGATATTGGTACTCGAACTGTGCATGCGCGAGACGGATACATCCAGTGCTTAATGCACCGCCTCTGGCGGTCATCCAGGATTCATAGAACCGGAGTTACATACGTAACTCTACGTTTTCGCGCGAGCTGGATTTTGCTTCCTTACGATACCTCCCCTAACATCTATTGGCTCTTACGGTTAAAACAAGGTGTCAATCATCCAAATCGATCAATCACTGGCCGAGTTATTGGCCTGCGTAACCTTCCTAGGCAACATCCAGCAGTAGCCATTTTTGCGCAGAGTGCGGAGAGCGCACGGTGTGAGCTAGTTGTTGAGTAGTTTTGAGAAGTTTTGAGCAAGTTTGTTGGTATTTTTTAATCATTTATCATCAGAAATGGCAAGACGTGGTCAAACCGTGTACAATATGGAGCAGACGTTGCAGATGATACATGCTGAGGACTCAGCTCAGACGACAGAGACCTGTTGTTCGGCAGCAACAGTGACTACATCCCGCAAGGTTCAATTCATTAGTTACTAGAGAGACATCTCAAAGAGAGGTTCATATATACCAGTATATAATGTATATAATATCAGTTTTATGCTAGATAATTGCGGGTTTGTGTGCGTGCGTGCATGTGGTTGTGTGTGTGTATATGTGTGTGCGGTGTGTGTGTGTGTGTGTGTGAGAGAGAGAGGGAGGGGAACAGGGGGAGAGAGAGACAGGCAGGGGAGGGAGGGAGAGAGACACGCAGGGAGGGAGGGAGACAGAGAGGGAGGGAGGGAGTGTGTTTTTTATGTTGTTTACTTCCAAGATTATTATTATCACATGTCTATTGCTTTTGTGAATACATGTATTGTGTGTGTGCGCGTGCGTGTGGTGTGTGTGTGTTATGTTATGTTTACTTCCAAGATTGTTATTATCACACATCTATTGTGATAGCTTTTGTGAATACATGTATTACACTTTCAAAAGAAGGCCACTAAATAATATTTGTTTCCTTCCACAATTGGTTTTGCAGTGATGATGAGCAGCCATCAACTTCCCAGACAGAGCCATTGCCTTCTCAGATGCAGCGAGGGAGTTGGTGTTTGCTGAAGGCTCAGCAGCTACTCCACCGCTTGCCTCTACCCCCAGCACATGCATGCCCATCTACTATGCAAGTGATGACTCACGAATTCGCAAGCATTGCAAGTGGTGCCCCAATGCTGGGATCCCGAGGGTGAAGACGTCCGTGTATTGCAGGAAATTTCAGGTACCACTGTGTCTCACTGCAAAAAAGAACTGTTTCCAGCTCTGGCACGACAACAAGTAGAGAGGAAAATGAGACTCAGGAGGGGCTGTTTTTAGTTTGGACTTATTGTTGATATATTGTTTTTATTTGGACTTCACAGTCAGTGTAAATAGTTGTGAGTGTGATTTATTTTTACTGTTTGTTTCCATCACTGTTGATAAATAAATATGTTTCATTTTTCGCCATTTCTCAATGGACTTCCACTGCTATGCTGATGACACCCAAATTTATCTCAGTACCAAATCCCCCCACAACCCCCCCATCTCCCACATTGAATCCTGCCTGTCTTCCCTTACACTCTGGATGAAAAATAACTTCCTCAAACTCAACAGCAACAAAACTGAACTCCTCCTAATTGGCTCCAAATCCACCCTCAGCAAATTTACAACCCCCCCCCCCCCCACACTCACTATTGATGGCACCATGGTCTTCCCCTCCCCCCAGGCCCGCAATCTTGGGGTAATTTTTGATCCCACCCTCTCCCTTGAGCCCCACATCCGTCACACTGTCAAAACCTCCTTCTATCACCTCCGTAATATTGCAAAGATTAGATCCTCCCTCACACCCCATGCTGCTGAAAGACTCATCCATGCCTTCATCTCCTCCCGCCTTGACTATTGTAATTCACTCCTCGCCGGCATCAGCACCACCTCCATCAACAGACTCCAACGTGTCCAGAATGCAGCTGCCCGTCTCCTCACTCACACCAACTCGTGGAACCACATCATCCCTCAAAAAGCTCCACTGGCTCCCCATTTCATTCCGGATCGATTACAAACTCCTGGTCCTCACCTACAAAGCCCTCCACCATCTGGCCCCCCCATATCTCACTGACCTCCTCTCCCCCTATCAACCCCCTCGGGCCCTCAGATCCTCCTCAGCCAGTCTCCTCTCCACCCACACATCTAAACTCTGCAGCTTTGGTGACAGAGCTTTCTCCAGGGCAGCTCCCAGGCTCTGGAACAGCCTCCCCCAACATATCAGTGACTCTGAGTCCCTCACCATCTTCCAGTCCAAACTCAAGACCCATCTCTTCTCCTCTGCCTACCCCTAGTTCACCCACCAACCCAACTCTACGTGTTATTTTTGTTTGTTTATTGTTTTGTTTTTGTAAAGCGCTCTGAGTGAGAGAAGAGCGCTATATAAATAAAATGTATTATTATTATTATTATTATTATTATTATTATTATTATTATTTTGATTCAAACTTCAGTTGCTTTTTATGGTTTTCTTTGAAAATTGTATACAGGTTAGGTTGGTTATGCAAAAAAAATTATAATAATCAAAAACTGTTGAGAATGTAGGCTATGTGATGATCACAGATAATGACATAAAAGTGAAATATATAGTTCAGTACATCAAAAACTTCAAATGGCACAGATTGTGCCAAAGTGTGCCAAAATGACCATTTTGGAGAGTCCGCCTGAATAGTCTGTACTAAAACCTCAGTAATTTTGCTCTGCTTCACTTTCTGAGGATCAGAGATAATGGTCACACCTTGTGCTATGCTTAGATGTAGAGTTTTAGCTCCATCAGCATCATTTCAAAGAGATATTCATTGAAAAAGTGTGATTTTTTTTAGGCGGAAATGAAATCTGTCATTTATGCTTGTGTGAAAACTTAAAGGTTCATTAAGCGGAATGGTTCTTCCTGTCAGTTACTGCAGTTAGCAGTCCCCTCGCTCGTCCCTACGTCACCACATTAATGCACTGCGGTCTTCAAGCAGCAAGTTCATCTCAGATCCATAAGTGTGATAAAACCGGATAAAACATGATAAAAACCATCAAAACAGACATTGGGAAGGATTTGTACCTGCTCCGCCATTGTAGGCGCATACATATTCACCCATCTGTTGCTCTGGCGTGCACCGGCAGTGAGACCATATAGTATATAGTATATATGAGTGAGACGAGTGTTGGTTTGTAGCGTTCTCTCTCCTGATCGTATACAAAATCTGTAAATGGTATTAAGCTGTGGAATGGACTTGATGAAGTTGTCACAGGGAGTTGCAGTTTGCGCAATTTCAAAGCAAATTATGTTTCAAAAATTATTGAAAATTACAGACTAATAACCTGAGCACAATGTCATTTTCATTACAATGTTGTAACAAATAATACAGGCCAGCAGACAGACTTGTTTTGGAATACTTTTGCAGAAGTGTTTAGACTACCAGTTTAGTAAAGGAACAGGCCAAATACAAGGCCACTTCACACTTTATACACTTGGCATTGTCACAGAAAAACTGAACTGTGCTGAACTGATTTTAAAAGCTGAAGCAATTAGATTAAAATTGACTGCAGATTCTTAAAAAAAAAGTATATGTATATATATATATATATATATATATATATATATATATGTGTGTGTATATATATATATATATACATATATAGCTATATATATATAAAAAATAATGTTTTTTGTTTGTTTTATTTTTATTTTGTAACAGTAATCTGTGTATCTGAATCCGAATTTGATGAAAATGGGGGCGGGACCTGATAAGCCTTTGGCTTCTTCCGTCTCCCTTCGGACAACACAAAGTATGATGTATGAATATTTGCAAGAGAAAATTGTGTATTGTGTGGAATTGTCCGAAAGAATAATAAATAAATAAAAAAAATTGGGGTACTACAACATTGTAATTGGGCTATTACTGCAAATCAGAATGACTTTTGAGACCTGTGATATGACGTCCGCACTCTGTTGAAGTGATTGCTGTAGGAATATGGAGTGATATAACACATATATTAACACAAATAAACCGCTTACTTCACCTTTAATTAACTCTGAGCCAGTGGCATAAATACTGATACTTACACATCTGAACACATTTCACAAGTGTTCCCTTCATAATGACACCACAATTATTCAAATAGACCTTGTAGATGCAGAGATATACTCTAGTCATTTTGGGTATGTCATTTTCGAGCAGAAACCTAAAAAATAGGCTGGAGCTTAAGTTAACCATCAGAGAGTAAGACCTCTGACCAACATCTGTGTGCCTGTCCTAATCTATGAATAAACACATTTATCCACAAAATCCTCAAAAATGTCTAGTTGTTTGTCAAATAAATCGCTGCATTTCGCTCTATGGCTGAAATACGGGATTCGCTAAATGAAAATCACTTATGTACTTGAAGTGTGTGAGCCTTGGCTACATAGAGGTGGATCAGAAATTATACATGAAGGAAACAAAATAACAGGGACTAGCAAAACTAGAATATCAAAAATGCCACAAAGCAATGTGTAACTGAGTTGAGTAAGACTGATGCCCCTGCCTACAACAGTGTTATAAATTGGGAGAACAGCAAGAAAATCAATTCTCTTACACACACACACACACACACATTGCATTCCTTCTCTGGGGAATATGTGAATGATTATAATGAGTCACCCTTTGACAAACAGTGCTGCAGAATACAGATGTTGGCCGGTGTTAAGTGTGTGTGTGTGTGTGTGTGTGTGTGTGTGTGTGTGTGTGTGTGTGTGTGTGTGTGTGTGTGTGTGTGTGTGTGTGTGTGTGTGTGTGTGTGTGTGTGTGTGTGTGTGTGTGTGTGTGTGTGTGTGTGTGTGTGTGTGTGTGTGTGTGTAAGGCAGGGAGCAAAGTGAGCATGGTGTGTGGTTGTTAGTGCGGCTCCTCCTCTGATCAGCTTAAGATAAACAGCAGGCTCCGTGGTTTATGAGCCAGGGGACAATCCCTCTTGACCCAGACTTGGACGCCGACTGCTCTCCTGTCACCAAATCAAACACAACTGTCAAAGGCTTGGAGACAAATCCTCTGTGTGTGGTGTAATTGCCTGTCTTCTCTCGTGGTGGGGGCGATGGGGGTGTTGGTGACTTAGTGTGTGGCAGGTGTGAGAGCTTTGGGAAAGATTAAATGGATTGGGAGGAAAGGAAGAGAAAAGCTAATGCATCTTGTAGTGGGTGTTTTTATTAATATGTGCATACACGTGTAGTTGCGTGGAAGGCGATTCATCTGTGTATGTGATCCGTCAACAACTTCAAGATGAGGTTTTCCTCCTCCTCCATATCACTCACATTCTCTTTTTCTTTAAATTTCTGCAATTTTATTTATACAGGTAAATCCCATTGTGACCGGAGTCTCTTTAACAAGGGAGACCTGTTCACATTCCCACGTTACCATTCACACACACATTCATCCACCGATAGCAGGCTAACTATCGGCATTCACACCAGGCAAGGTGGGTGAAGTATCTCGCCCAAGGACACAACAACCATGACTCAAGTGGCTGGGCGGGGATCGAACCGCCAACCCTCCGATTATTGGCCGACCCGCTCTACCACTTGAGCCCCCATTGTTCACAATTATGTTTTTCTATGATTACTACCAGATCTTTACTCTAAACTATTAGGTGATTGAGAGAGTCTCGATCTACAAATATATGGGCTTTTTCCTAGAAGGAAATCGAATTTACGGAAAAAAGTGAAGATGGGTTATTTGCATAGAAATGAATCTTGTTTATCTTAAATCATCCAAGCAGTTCTTTGATGATGTGCACACTCGTATTCTCTGGAAATGAAAGATTTAGTGTACCATGCTGTTTTATGATCCGCCTCTGATTCTGGTTTTCTTACAAACCATTGCAATATGTATGTGAAGGTTGCTCTGTCCTCCTTTATGCCCATAGAATGGAACACTGGTGCACATTTCTTCATAAGGCTATCTTGCATGAACCACTTCCTTATCTGTGATCTCTACTGGCTCCTCGAACCAACAGTATACTTGCAAAATTCAGTGTAGCAGTATGTGTAATATCCATCAGACCCGCAATGCGTTTGAGCGAAGTGCCTTTAGAGTTTTTTCACCCTCTTCATTATAGGTTAGTAACATGATCACTCTAAATTGAAATCCCTCATCAGCATGGACCATTTTAAAAGCAGGACTATTTAACCACATATTGCACATGTCCTTTTGGTGAGCACTGTCTGGTTTCAAATGGAATACTTGTTTTATTGTCATTTATTTTATCGTGTGTTGTATGATGTTTCTGATTTTGTTTGTGTGTTGGGTAAATAAAGGTTAATGAAAAACAAAATGTTTTTATGTGGATATGTGGACTTGTTATCACGTTGTCACACTGGGTATCACGACCATAGAAAAAAAGAGCTGCACTATATTTCATAGTCATGTAAGGAGATGGGGGGAAAAATATACCCCACCTTGGAAAGACAAGCAGAGGACATTTGCATACATGCAATGCATATGATGATTTTGCTCCACATTCGAGGCAAACTGTATTAAATAGCACAGCAAACGGCTTGAAACAACTCTTTCAAGACACCATTTAATCTCCCTGGTGAATGGAGGATGATTGAGGCATGGATTTCATTTCCAGCTTTAATCAGTAATATTTATTTATTCTGTGTATCCAGATCATAGTTGCCTTTGATTCTTTGCGTTGAGTCCCGTTTTTCTCGCCTGCTCACTCACTCCTGAAATCCTGCATATTTCAGCACTCTATTTTAAGTTGTCATTATATTCTTATGTCACATGGGCCTGTAATAAAACAACAAATAGTATGTCAAACTGTTCACTCAGCCAACGTTAATAGTTGACTTAAAATGCTAGAAACTTAAAATGTCAAACTTTGCTGAGATGGACAAGGACTTCCAGGATTTATGAATACCGTTAAAAGGTTCCCTGGGTGCTTAGTTCGACTATTCCCCTCACTCACTATGCCCATGACCACATCACTCCTGTCCGAGGGCAAATCTCATGGTTCCCCATCCCATTCCCCATCAAAACTAACTTTTGTCAATCTGTACCATGTCAATAACAATTCCAGAGGAAGTTTTGCACATGAAATCATACTGAGATAAACTGAGATAAAAGTGGAATGTGTAAGATTAATTGATGTCCAACAATGACCTTTTTATGTGAGTCATTTCTAGGCATGATTAAGTGTCTGAAATAGCTGGTGCATCAGTTGCAAACACTTAAAAATGATGTAAACTGTACCGCTCACGAAACTCTCACCAATACTGAGTGGAAGAAGCTGAACAGGATATTTTCTTAACAACAGCATGACATATAGCCTCCAACATTCCCAACAAAGTTGATTGGTCTCCTCTGGCAACGTCACATTGCTTTTTGCTGCCAAGCCATCATACTGTATAAGTGAAATAAACAATGATGTCACTTTACTGACATTGTGGACTGATGCTATTATATTAGACATTTGATAATATATCAAAATAGTTTTAGGACACACCCTTGTTCCTTTCAAATATACACATATGCACAGGGCCGACGGACTGGGTAGAAAAGTGATACAGTCGTGGGGGGGCCCAAGGCAGAGGGGGGCCCATCATTTTTTTTTTTTTTTTTTTTTTTAAACAAGCTAAATGTGTGGCCCCGATCTTTGAAGGCCCTGAACAATGCCATTCCAAAAAAAGAAATAATTGACTGGCTCGTGATAGGCCCCTGACCCTTGCAAGGAGATCAGGAGCCTGCGCATGACTAAGCCATGTATGCGGGAGAGTAAGCAGGAGCAAGCCAACATTGAATTGGCTGTCTCATAACACCTGGCGCCTGTAGACTCCCACTACGTCTGGACAGAGATAGCTTCATGGAACACACACACACACACACGTAAACACATAGCACACAGTACCCTGACTAATCAGGCCCTCTTGAATCCGACCCCCTCTCCCTCCCTCGTTGCGGACCGGAAGCTGCGGGCGGGGCGCCTGCCGGCTGCGTACGCCCCCTGGTGCCTGGGCTGTGACACCTACCTTCCCATAAAGCCCTAACCCGTTCCTTTAATGTGCAATGTCTACGAGTCTTATTGTCTGTGGTGTTTATCATGTTGCTTATTTGTGCTAAGGTGGTTTTTCACTGATCACGCACTGCGCTCCCATAAGGAACGTAGTTCGAGATTTGCATTTTTTTGACCTATCTTCCCCTGTTGTTCTCCTTTTCCTTCTAAGAAATAGGGGCGCGAAATATTGCTGACCCTACAGTTACACTCTCTCCTGTCCACCCATGTTATTGTCATTGTCTTGTATGTTTCTTGGTGGAGTGTGAACTGGAATGTAATTTTGTTGCTCGGTAACGGTGCAATGACAAATAAATCTGATTCTGATTCTGATTCTGATTCTGAATTGAACTGGTGGCGAAAATAAACGCAGCGATGTTTCTATGGGGATATTTAGCTGTACAGAAATAAGTGCTGGCAAAGCTAGGACAGTTTAAGACTCCACATCACTGTGGCAACACAACCTATCTATCAGCTCAGACAGCGCAAAGAAAAGTCTGATGAATACATGAGAGTGATGGCCCCTGCACGTTTCAGTAAGTTTAAAGAAGTGCCACACTGTTACTGCCTTTGAAATGCATTTCGACATTTTAAGGGGAAAACACATTGTATTTATTATTTCAACTATTGAGTTATTTGTAGAACAGCATGCTAGTGTAGGCCAACAAGATTGATTTTCTGAATTTTCAATGCTGCTTTATTTTTATGTTTTAAATTGGGAAAGACATGTTCCAAAACAACCTGTATTTAAAAAGAAATCAAGCAAGTAGACTAATAATAACCATTAATTAAGTATAGGCTATCGCATCACAGTAGGCCTATTGTCCACAATAATCACACAACAGCCCCCCATCCATAAAGGAACTTTAAAAAGTTTAATTTGCACTTGATGTGCCTACACAAGTGTATGGTCTATTATTTGTATTTAGTGTGTCTGCATAGTATTGCACAAAAACAGTAGAAGTTTTCTTTAATTGTGTTTTGTACTGTCTGTAAAATTATACTTGCACATAGCAAACAAAATTGCACATCTGTATTCAAATAAACAGTTGTTTATTTCTATAGTGCGCATTGGCATCTTTGAGCAAAATACCCCCAAAATTTTCGCCGCGCCGATTTGCGCCGCGCCTCCTGTGACCCTGCCCAGTGACCACCTTGACTAAGACATATTATGGGGGAAACACCGGTAAAAGTAATGATTTGGTCATTCATCAGATGAATATATTGTGGAGTTGTCTGGCTCAGAGAGACATGTGTATTGTAAGACCGCGTTTCAGGGGGCCCATCAGGACTTTTTGTAGGGGAGAACGGGGTAAGTAGGCACACTTTTTACTCTAGTGAGAATTGCTCATCACCAAAACATCTGTCAATAGCCATTCCTACATTAAATTGAAGCTTAAGGTGTTGGCTAGAAATGTGTGTCTCTCTTTTTTTCCAACTTATTGTAATGAAGAAGTAATTTACCATCAAAGACACTCTGACACATTGTGACAACCAACCCCATCAAGGGGTCGGTTGTCACACACTATGGGGTTGTTTGTCACAATGTTATCTTAATGGGAAAAATCTTAAAAAGAAGGCAAGGAGGCAGAACCAAATTTGAATGTTTAATTGCATTGTCAAGTTGACAAATAGGCCTACATAACGTTCTGTAGCCTTGGCAGCTGGTCTAGTTTGGGATGCACTGGGTTGTTTTGATTTTGTTGCCCTTTTTTCTTTTGCTTGCTAGCTGCCTTTTCCTGCTCTATTCTTTCCTTCTCTGGGGTGTCAGTGAGGATACAGCTTGACAATTTCTTTCGTTATTGGGTTCCTTTTCTGGCTGCAGCCTTGAGATAACATGTGACAAACAACCCCCCAAAAAATTTGACGACCAACCCCAACTTGAATTTCTTGCTAGCATCAAGGCCAACAACCATCTGACAACTAATTAGCTTGCTAACCACAATCTAAACTATAGTTTACCCTTCACACTTTCTGAGGGTAACAAGTGTTTTGTTATAAACCCATTGTGTAAAAGCCTAGAAGAAAAATACTGAGAAGCAAAATATTTTGAATTTGACATGAAAAACACAAAACATCCTCTCACCTGAAATGCAGCTGTCTTCCTCCAAGGAAGTCAATGTATGTGACCTCTGATCCCAATTCTGGACCTTTTTTATATCAACATTTCAGAGCTAGTGCGCTCTGGTGGCGAGATATAACGAATGTGACATCCAACCCATGTGACAAATTACCCCGTTCTCCCCTACAGGGGCCCAGAATTTGGTGCTACGCCCCTGCATATGCATATATTTTCTGTTGTTTATGGACCTGTATCCTTACCTCTCTTCTGACGAGATTATTATTATTATTTATTTTTTACACATTTTATTAAAGAGGAAGTGCAGAGACTTTGACAAAGACAATTTGTGATTAGGAATATTTTTGTATTTTCTCAGATATACTGTATATAGGAAGTCAAAACATAACTGCCAGTTTCAGTTCATGTTGGATCACAGCCGTCAGTCAATTCACAGCAGGAGCAAAAGAAATACAGTACGGTCTTTGACACATGGCGGAAGGCGTAGAAATGATACTTTTATCCATGTGAAGTTGTCACAAGAATATATAAAGGCAAACTGCATTCAGCCCTGATGTCAGTGCCTCATTTAGACAAGGTACACTCGTGGAATATGTCAAATGTTATGGAAAACAAAATCATAAAAAAACTATTATGTAAAAACAAATGTATAACGATATGTTAAACATTTAAATACACATATTTAAATGTGATGTTGATGTTATTGTTTCCATGCCATACTGCACAGTATACATACTGTACATGTGTGAGGATTGTCTTTGCATGGCACTGGTCTTCGTGAATCATAGAAGTTCCGAGGGGCACTCCCATATTGAAAATGCATTTTTTTTAATAAAGCCCAACTGCGATATGACAGAGAGAGTGAGACACAGAGGTAGTGGGGCAAATAATTACCAAGCTCTGAGACCAATTCGCCATCTGGCCCGGGATCCAATTTTTTACCAGAGAATGTTGAGCCAGAGCTCAGACGAGTGGGCTCTCATTTACATTTCCAGCCTCCAGGTCCCAGTAAAACAGTACTATTCACAGCTTTGTGACAGGATCCTGATGCTTTCTGTGGTTCTCATTTGAAAGTCGTGGCAGACACAATGGCCTTGTTAATATATGGTCCTGCTGCCTATATGACAAAAAGCCTGACTACTCTTCAGAATGAGTATCATGGTGCTAATTTCAAGGATTTCCTCAAATATATACGAAATAATAGTTTTGTACAGCCACTTTCATTCCAGGTACATTTACAGAAAGAAAATGTACGCATATGCAGATGCATACAACCTTGCATTCGAATCATGTGCTGCATTGTAAACCTGTGTACTTCAACAGCCCTCTCTTCAAGGCAAGGCAAGTTTATTTCTATAGCACAATTCAGACACAAGGCCAAAGTGCTTTACAAGGGCAAGATTAAAATACATAATAGGCTACACATTAGAAAAGCGAGTGAATAGAAGTATAAAAATGACAGGTTAAAATGGAAACAGAAAAGTCTTCAGACTCGATTTAAAAGAACTGAGAGTTGCAGCAGACAATTAAATGCAAAGTTGAGTCAGAAAGGCCTGAAAACTGTAATACACGATTTCTTGGGAATATATTTTGCATGATCATTTAGTTTCGTTCTATCTTCCTGTCCATTTATGAAACCATGGAAACCAACCAGCTGAAACATCTTTCACACATTGAAGTTGAATATGTTATTATTTATGCAAAGGTTGGCTCCTCAGGAAGAGTGCTTCATTCGCTCTCCCCCTGTTGCTTCTTTCATTTCCTCCAGTCTAGCATTTTTTTAAAAGCACCATACAAATAAAAAATATGATTATTACTATTAAATATATTTTCTCCATCTTTCTATTATCTGATCATCATCATCGCCAAATCCAACATAAGACACCAAGCACACTCAGATGACTGACGATCAGTGCGGTTATATGCTGTTAATTATGGGACATCGATCCTGAATGAAATGGGTGTGTTCAATGATGCATCACAGTGTGTCTTGTGATTTATGCAGAGTAGAATAAAATGGAAATTCACAGTGTACAGGGATGCTGGGAAATGGTAAATAATTCAAACTACTTGTGGCAATGGGTTACGCAACATGAATATTGTTTTGGGGGGATAAACAGAAAATGCGTAGCATACAAATAGATGCAAGATTAAAGCAGTTTTAAGCAATAAATAGGTCTGATGTCAGGAGACAAAATGAACTATTACCTTTTATTTTGTACAATTTACAAACAACAGCAACAATTATAATGTCAATTTAACATTTCATTCCAGCATTTTTCTGAACATTATGTATAGCAAAAATATTAAAAACAAACAGAATAGTCCATAATTATCAAGTTTCACTTTTTTAAATTTGCAAAAATTAGAAATCGTATTAATTTAAAATCCTTTGTGATTTAGTTCCACAGTTTAAAACATTTCTTGATTTTATTTTACTATTCACTTCCCTTAACTTCCATTTATGTAACCTTATTTTCCTTTTTTTTTTATTGCCGGAGCATTTTTCCATACTGAGGCATAATAAACACAGTTTACAGAGCTGAAAGTCATGGGAATGTGGTGAGTACAGTAGAAAACAGACAGGTTCTCCAGTATGGTTTCTCTCTGGAGTTTAATTTCTTCATCAGCATGTGGGCTTTCTGACACAGCTTTATCTTTGCCTTCATGCTTCAAATGTTTCATAGGCCTGCGGGCTAATATTTGTACTTGACACTGCAGTACTACATGGAGATAAAAAAAAATAAATGAAACTAAAAATACTATCCATACTGAACCTTCAAAATATATGTTTGGGGGAAGATAAAAAGCAGATGAAAGTGCAGTGAAAAAGGGATTTGTCAAAGCTCACATCGTAGGTACAGATTACCTACAGGAGTGTTAAATCAACCATTGGGTGGTGGGAGGAATGAAGGTTATGAGATGACTTTTAAAAAATGGGACGATGGTGCATAAGTCCACAAACACACAGACACATTTTTACCTGCCTTTTCAATTGTCATTTTGACTTGTTATACACACAGACAAACACAGATTCAAGTTAAAATGATCAATGATTCCAGAGAGGCAGCCATGCACACTGATCACTTAAATGGAATGCGGCCCCAAATCAATCAATCACGCCTGTGCTTGACCAGTGCAGTCTCTTGGGCCATCTGAGGTCTTGTTCTCGTCATTTGCGATCAAGACAAAGGTCTTTGTGTATCGTTAATGTTAAAAAAATGGCAAACAAAGCAGAACCACTTATAACCTCAGCGACTTGTCGAGTAATGCAGTTGTGTCCTCTGCTTGGTATATTACGCCAGTAATACTCCCTTGGTCAAATTAAAATGCCACATTATTTTCATTATATATATATATACATATATATATATATATATATATATATATATATATATATATATATATATATATATATATATATATATATATATATACGTATATAGTGACTCATATATAGTGACTCATTTTAAATCAAAAAGAAAAGCCCCCTCTTACATTTCTTTCTATTTAAGTATGGCAGGTTCTATACTGATAATTAGTTATTGAAAGCGTTTTGCTTTTGAATTGAGGTATTGTGAGACATTTTAGCACACTGACATTATTATTATTATTATTATTAATATATATTTGAATTTTACGATTTTTTTTTGCATTGACAGTCCTGGACTTCCATAAAGCAGAACATGTTTAACTAGAAAACAGGAAAAACAGTAGCATTGATTGGCGCTAACCAAATCTTTTCAGTTGTCTAATAAGGGTTTGAGCCAGCCAACGTGTTACTGATTCACTCCGCTGGACGCGGGTTATTGTTTCCCTGGCCATACCTGTTGCTGACTGCAGCATACAACTGTCAAACAGGAATCTCTCCATGACCCCCTGCTCTTCCTCCGACCTCTATATCTACAGACACAATACTGTCCTTGTTCATCATATAGGCCTACTGTAATTAAAAAGCTAAGACATTTCCAAAACAAGGCTTAGGCTACACAAAGACCACAGCCGATTCAATTCCTTTGGACTGTGAGAAACTAGGCTAACCTCTTCCAGTTAGCAAAGAAAAAAACATTCAAGTACTGATTAACCCTGCGTTCCAATCCCCATACTTCCCTACTACTTAGTATGCCAGAAAAACATTTAGGATGTCCCAATACATGCACGTCAATTGCATTATACTTAAAGTACATAAATGCCACACTAACTCCAATAGAATTTTTGAGTAGGCTATTTGTCTTCATTCTTGACATTTCTCTACAACATAATGAAAAGAAAAATCTTCCTTATCTGATTTGTTTTCTCTCCTGTGGCCCTAAAACTCTTCTGTACTTTAGTATGTAGTTTAGGAAAAAGAAAAAGTATGTGATCTAGAACGCAGGGTGACATTCTGTTGCAGGCAGGGGCCAGACAGTGACCTGCGTAAAGTCAATTAAATTGAGGAACAACGATATCAGAAAATAAAAGAGTGGCATTTCAAAGTAAAAGGCATAATAGCAATCATGCACAGGGTTTGAGTTAAAAATGTTCTTCAATGGAAGCTGCAGCTTGTCCACCTTCATATCCTCTGGCCTCAGATGACTCTTACTGGTATTTTGGTAGTTATTTAACATTCTGCAATGACATCATACAGAAAAGGACAACTTTAGAAATTAACTGAATCTGCCCTTCTGAACAAATGAACCTCTGTCTCCAACAGAGAGCCAGCTCCACTGGGTTCACGGATGATGTTGCAGATTTTTCACATACCCGTGCTCTGCTCACTCATGATGGGATGTTTATATATCATGTTGCCGTTTTCTTATTTCCTTAAAGGTGAAGTAAGCGATTTATTTATGTTAATATAAGTGTTAAATCGCTCTTTATTCATACAGTGATCACTTATACAGTGTGCGTGTTTCATAACTCCGATCTCTTAGTCACTGGCTCTGCATGTAATCGGCAAATGAACTTTTCTGGGATCCCACAACCTGATATCCAATCAGAAGAGAGAACGCTAAAACTGGCACCCGTCTCACTGCCGGTGCACGCGCAGAGCAACAGATGGGTGAATGTTTATGCGCCTACAATGGCGGAGCAGGTAAAAATCCTTCCCAATGTCTGTTTTGATGGTTTTTACCATGTTTTATCACACTCACAGATCTGAGATGATGCTAGATAACTCGCTGCTTGAAGACCGCAGTGCATTAATGTGGTGACGTAGGGACGAGGGAGGAGACTGCTAACTGCAGTCACTGACAGGAAGTTAGCTAAAACAACCATTTCGCTTACAGCACCTTTAATGCATGCATGCAATACATACCTGCTATAAAACAATGGTGTAAAGCAAAAGGCACACAATAAAATGTCCATGGTTATGTTGTCTCCTTTGTTGGTGTATCTCTTCAACCAAACCAACTATATCAAAATATGGATCAGAGCTTTTATTATGCACGGCTACTCTTAGCCCTAGACCTACAGTAAAGATCTCTTCATGTGCATTAATGCAATACTTTTAGGCTTGATCTCAATATATATTAACATATTATTGATATATAGGCTACCAAGGAGGTCGTGCAACATTGCAATGGAAGTCAATTCTATTTGGGCTACTTAATCAATATGGTCCAAATGAATAAAATAAAATGTAATGTAGGATATACCTAGTCACCGTGTCTGGTTATTGAGTATGCAACTGCCTTATTTCTCCAAGGGAATTGTAACCTATTTCCTGTTTAGGTCATAGTGTAGTCATGAAAGATTAAATGTTAATGGTCTATAAGCCTTTATTTAGCAAGACAGGCCAATTAGGTCTTAATTGAGGTCTTGAATGCCTTTAACACACACACACACACACACACACACACACACACACACACACACACACACCCACGCTTCTCCTTTTTAGCTGTATTTTGAAACTTTCTACCGGAAGTTGCTCTCTATATTCTGTTTGCTTTGCCAGAAGTGTGGAAAGCAGAGGCGCACCAGCGGACCGCTCAGCCTCTCTCAGTCAGTCCGACTAGAGCCAGTCACGCCTACTGCATCACGAGCGAGATCTTTATATACTATCTATGGATCTAACTCACAGAAGTGTTTCATAGACATCTTAAGAAAAAACAACAACAACTAAACAAACTCAATAAGAAAACAACAGAGACTGTGGACACAGTAACCTAACTGGACAAAAGGCACATTGGAGAAGTTAACGCGTCCAGTCTTTCTTCTTGTTCTTTTCATCCTCATCAGCGCTCTTCCTCAGTGTCAGTTGTTTCTCCATCTGTGGACAGGGTAATGAGTGCTCCCCGTGCTCTCTGGACTGTACCTGCCTCTGCGGTGATGGGCCAGGCCGGGAGGTGAGCAGCGGGCGGTGTTGGGGTTGCCAGGGGCGCAAGAGCCGCGGTCTGGACGCTTAGGTAAAAAGCTGCGGTTTTGTTTTCTCCGTTTTCTTCTGTTAAAGCTATAGCCTTACCTGTGCGTGCGCTCTTTAAGTTGTATTACAGTGTCTGTTGGCCGTTAGAACTTTCACATGACTCTTGTTTCTTCTTCCCTTTTGGTTCAAACACTTTTATTCTGAGAGCGCCGCCTCAACTTTCTAAGGAGATGAGAGATTCAGTGTATGACTTGAACGTTATAAGAATTGATCAGGCTACATTACGTGTGTGTGTGTGTGTGTGTGTGTGTGTGTGTGTGTGTGTGTGTGTGTGTGTGTGCGCGCGCGCGTGCGTGCATTTGTGTTTGTGTGTGCGTGTGTGTGTGCGCGCGTGCGTGCATTTGTGTTTGTGTGTGTGTGTGTGTGTGTGTGTGTGTGTGTGTGTGTGTGTGTGTGTGTGTGTGCGTGCGCGTGCTTGTATGTGTAGGCTATGTGTGAGCCTCTTTCGACTGATAAAGGGATTGAAGTTGAAATAGGCTATTGAGTCCTCTGTCAACTATCAGCTACATTGTTGAATGTGCAATAACAGCATCCGGAGTTCACAAGTGGTCTTTATTCATTACCTGATTCTTGTCCTGTTAGGCGATGATAGCACCTTTTGTTTTTGCTGAAGAAGCAGATGATCGCCATTGGATGAGTCAGTCGACAATATGACAAAAAGTAGTAGTCTACCCATACATGCGAGGATATTGTTTTGCAGTTAGTTTGTTCATTTTGAATGAAAGAGGGCATATGATTACTTGAAATTGCAAAATAAAGAGTTTGGAACATGGAGAATAGGCCCCCCATCAATAGGCCCCCCATCCCCTTTCTCTGGTGTTTATTTCCCTTTAAAAACCACAAATGCAGGCTCATTGATATTGGTTTACCCTTTTGCCATTTTTTTTGTAGCTTCTAATGTAGCGATAAAGTGCAGGTTGAGAGTGCTGGGTAGGCGCCACATGATATGGTGTACACATATTTTCTTTTTCCTTTATTCCAATCTGTTTGCTGAATGATTATTTGTGTGGTCAAATAGCAGGGCGCTGTTTTCATCTGAAACTGGGACAGATCTCAACAAACATCGATTTTACTTGCGGAAGGACTGCTCAGTCTCTGCCTGTTGTTTCGCTGCTTACATTTGACATCTGCAGAAAAGATTGATCATAGCCTGATACGGCTGCAACCATAACTTCCCTTTCATATGCCTGTAGGGCTCAGAGTGGCCCTTAAGTCATCAACAGTTAGTTTACAGTAGCCTGTGGTTTACGGTGGCCCCTGAGAGCCCAACGCACTTCAACTTAACAAATCAAAACAATAAAGAAAACATCTTCATCAATTTGACAACACTTGCACAGCATTTAGAAAAAGAGCTACACATAGATCAAATGCAACACATTAAGAAAAAGCGCTCCAAATAGACCACAACACAATGGACATGTTTCCAGAGGACATACAAACGTGATGCACATGTCCGGACACGCTTGTAGTTGCCACGGTTAGTTACTCATGGCTTTAATGGCGTTTTCTATCTGTCATTATACTGCGGTCAACCTAGCCGTCATTGGATGATCCGTGGTCAACCATCCTACGCTTTATCTGAAGGGCATGCACGCATTAATGTGTTGTTTTGCCATCTATTTACAGCGCTACTTCTTAATGTGAGGTGTCGTGAACTATTTGCCCTACGGTAGCCCAGAAAGGTCAACACGACTGCAAAAAGGCACATCATTAATGCAAAAACCCTATGTGATCACAGTAAACAGAACACGCATGTCAATTGTTCCTCCATGGCTTTCTGTCATTTCAGGTGGTATAAATGCATGTCAGGTTTTTCCCTCACGGAAGTTGACCTTGTCTCTCATCCTGGGCCATTTGAAAAATGTCTTCTGCTTTAAAAGGGGACGGGATGATGTGATTGGCCATAAAGCCTGTCCCATCAACAATCCATCCCATTAGTACTCAACGCCATGTTGTGCACTGCTCCCACACATGATGAGCCCTCTTGACTTTAGTCACGAAACTGCCCAAATCGTGTGCCTGTGTTTGCATCTAATTGCTGGAACCCTACGGCCTTTCTCTCCCTATCTGTCCTTTCGCTTCTCTCTACGTTTTCGTTTGCTCTCCAAGAAGTAATATCCTTAAATGTCCTGCCTGAGGGCGCCGTGGTTTCCCCAGACATCAGACCACTCTTTTGTATTGGTATGATGACCAGAGATTTGATTTGCCTGGTCAGGATGGGCCGGTGTATACACAGTGAACGTTTACAAAGGACAGATATTGATTCACAGTCGCTCTTCAGCAAACATGAAAACGGTTGAAGTAAGCTGATGTCTTTTTTTTTCCATTAACTTTTTCGTCTTGACACGATCACTATTATCAAAGGCTCGAGGTTTTCCTTTTCTTAATTCAAAAAAAGGAAGTCAATAACCAGACAAAGACACAGGGCTTGCTGTGAAAGCAGACTGAGCAAGTGCCATTCAGCAGGAATGACCGAAGCCTGTGGAGTCTATTGTTGGGAAGACGTGCTGTGTCTGAAGTGCACTTACATTGAGTGCACTTTATTATCCCTACAGTACACTATAGACGCAGTGCTCTCATTTCTACAGTGTACTGTCCAAACTGCCTTGTTTGAGCATCATGCTCAAACAAGCACGACATCAAGCTATGCTCCATGTCATATTGTAATGCAGATATTTATTCATATTGGACAAATTGTGACCACATTATTGCGCTGGATAAACTTCCATGACAGACATGAGTGCGCTTACCAAATTGCAATCTAGTCAAAAGCTGCAACTTCACCAATCTAATATCCGTATTGCCGGCAGCTTATGTTATGGACTTTTTGTTTCTTTATGCATTCTTGCATTTCAATTGAAAAATGTTCTTTAAACGTTCAAATGGAGTGTGAAGGAGTTGAAGTTCTGATATACTCCTGTATTGAAACCGTTAAAAGCAGTTCAGAAGAATGGGGTTCCAATATATTTAAACCTTTTTGTAATTTTGTTTTTTCTGCCCTTTTAAATTTTAGATTGCTGTGTTGCTTAAGCCTTTATAACCTTACACGTAATATCATCACCAAGCAAAAAAGGCTAAATAATTATGATATCGTAAAGTATCGATATAGGCAGGTCTCCAAAACCTCAGATATCAGAATAAGATCACTGGAAATGAGTGGATAGGTACATGTTTCATTCAAGCCTGAAAATTCTTTATGACAGAGCTGCAGTTTTATTCACCACTCAACACGTCTAAATGTTTAAATAAATCAATATAACAAATGAACAGTAACACCAACAGAAGCTGTTTTCTACTCTTTGTTTTGTCTTCTTTTGCTAGCGGATTAACTCCTATCTCCCCTCAACAGTAAATTCAAGCACACTATCCACAGGGACCATGTTTGACCGCAGATTTTGTATCATATTTGCCAGCCAGCCAGGCTTTTTTTTTTTTTTTTAAATCTGTGGCTACAAACACGGGGAACATAAAGACTTGGTTTGTGATAGTACTATGAGGAATGAGTGAAAGCCAGAGACCACAGAGGCTATCTCTAGCATCTCTACTGCATATACAGTACATGACAGTCAGTCTAATGTCTACTAAAAGAACACACTCGCACTCCGTTTCTCTCTCGCTTTCTCTCTCTCTCTCTCTCTCTCTCTCTCTCTCTCTCTCTCTCTCTCTTGAAACCGTTAACACAAAAACAAAAAGCAGCACGTGGAAATTCCCCTGGAACACATACACCTACAGGAAACACCAGGACAATTTGTCACACTGTCTGACCAGATCTACCGCAAATGCAGCACAAATGGACATTCAGTGCGTGCACGGACTGTAGAATTTCACCATGTTTTGTGTAGTGCTGATAGGGTGGCCGGCTTGTATGTCTTGCGAGAGGTTCAAACGTTTGGACCGTTAACACGTTCAGACAGATACATAAGTTAATGTTAAAGCCATTCTTGCCTATTTCATTCATATGTTCTTTTGTATACTCCTCTATTTGATATTTATATATATCATTTTAACTCATTCATTAGGGTGGTTTTATAGCCTGGCACCGACCTTCTTCCGCTCAATTTTCATTTCCCTTCAGTAGTCAGTCAGGGTCCATGTGTTTTCTCCAGCAGATTTTTACTGGTCCAATCAGCGAACAGAGGGAGTGGCTGAGAACGATGATGTTGACGTCGTGCGCCAGTTTCAGTTGTAGTCAGAAGCCGGCTCTGACATACATCACGACCAAACATTATGCGTTTGGTTGGCAGATCCAGAGTGACACTGGGCAGATCCAATAGTTTTAAACTTCAACAGACATCCGCCTTCAAGTGAGTTAACGTTTGTCAATTGAGCGATTCCAGACCGTCTGTAAAAATGAAATGAAGTACGATGGTCTGGTAGGACCAGGCTAAGTTGTTTTAGGTAGAGTGTGACTGATTACACAAGGAGCCTCAAATTAGTCTCTCTCTCTCCTGCACACTACATTAACATACAGTAACTGTGCACACATACATTAAGTTACTTCTCCAAACGTGATTTAAAAAGTCCCCCGCTGATTCGGGCCCTAAATATGGAAGTTAATGTGTCTCATCGGATTTTGAAAATAAAAAGCCATTGAATTTTAAGCACTGAATATTTATGCATTGAAATAACATATCTGAATGTTTTGCAGCATTGAAATAACGTATCTGAATTTTTTGCCTCTGAATTTAACTCATTACATTTTAAACAACTAATTTTCACCATTATTTTACAATGTTCTCATATTCAAAATCAAATATTCAACGTTAAAAAATTCAACTTGCCAAATTCAACTGCAAAATCCCATGTATGAAATTCAGAGTAAAACTTTGGAGACCAAAGGAAGAGCAATCGATCATAGATTGGTTTTAGGTTTTTAGGTTTCAGGTTTTAGGGAAGAATATAATGGCTATATATAGAAACACGTTTGTACTCACCCAAGCACCATCGTTACTTGCGTTGCCGTTTGACATGCATGGCTAAAACCTGATTTGCCTTCCTGCATCAGTCAGGGGTATCCAAGGCAACAAGCAAATATTCCCACTCGCTCTCTTTGTTGAACGCGATCTAGCATCTATGATCGATTGCTCTTCCTTTGGTCCCCAAAGTTTTACTCTGTATTTCATACATGGGATTTTGCAGTTGAATTTAGCACGTTGAATATTTTAACGTTGAATATTTGATTTTGAATTTGAGAACATTGTAAAATAAAGGTGAAAATTAGTTGTTTAAAATTGAATGAGTTAAATTCAGAGGCAAAAAATTCAGATACGTTATTTCAATGCATAAATATTCAGTGCTTAAAATTCAATGGCTTTTTATTTTCAAAATCCGATGACACACATTTACTTCCATACTAAAATCTTCAAAACCCCTCTTTATTCTAGTGAACTTGGTGTGGGTTTTGTGAATGTTTCACTCTTGCAGTGATAAAGCAAACATGCTGTCCAATAGCTGTTGCATTAACATTGATCCCATCCTAAGTAAGGAGCCACAAAATGGTGTGACAGCGTAGCAAGTTGACGGGTTCATGGTGTCTGTGTGTGTATGCTTTTGATGCATGCAGAGGAGGTCTGCTCTATAAACACAATTGTTTATTTGATCAACATTGACAAAGACTGGTTCCTTACGCATTCTGGCCACGCACGCATGCATTCAAACACAGGCACACACAGGCACACACACAGGCGCACACACACACAGGCACACACACACACACACACACACACACACACCATTACAGAGCACATTGAGGAGCAGATTGTCCTTGCCTGGTTAAACAGAGCCATTTTATCTGTCAGCGAAAATTACATAGATTAATCACCCCAGTCTGACGCTGATTTCATCAGTGCAAGACACCCCTGTGGCTTTATTAATCCAGGAAATGGCCGCAGGGCAGCGGGATATAAGGCTGAGCACTTTAGAGATGCTCAAATTGTTGAGCTTTCTATAAGGACATTGTATAGTTCAAGGTCAGGTTAGTTTCTACTTTGTCCTCTCACATGAGTTAAATAGTGAATGTATTGTCATTGTGGTCGGCATGCAGTGCACACAGCAAACCGATAAAAGGTTTACTGCCATGTGTGTGTGTGTGTGTGAAAGAGACGTGTAGGAGGAAATAGAACTGAACCAATGCTACACTACAAACAGACACTACAGTATTTATTACTTAATTTCGTGGTTCACGGTTCTTACAGATAGCATATAAGAAACCAATGTAATTTACCATTTTATACATGACATTACAAAGGACATAAGGAGCGGAAAATCCATATTGCAAATTATTTTTGAACACTATTGTAGCTTTAACTCATCAAGGAGGAAGCAACAGTTGTAGCGGCTCAATACTGCAATACAGAACTGCTGCCACTCTGGTTCAGACCTTACCTGTCTTTCGCTAGACATTGAGCTGTAAACTCACTGTTATGCTCTGTAAAGCTATGGGGTTAGCTGCAGGTTCAGGTGACAGTAGGAGCCACTCCTTGCCTGTTGTTTACAGCATGTCATTTGATACATTGTTATGATAAAAAATATAGATTGTAGCCAATTGAAGATTAGGGAAAGCTGGTGGTGATGACAATATGTATGTATACTCGTCGAGGGTATGGTTATGGCCATGCAACTAAACTTGATTAAGGTAAGAGAAGGACTCTGTGGTCACTGTTTTAAGCTCGCTACACACCAATCAATCCCACCCATCCTTAACATTAGAACCGTGTGCTCTGCTACATAAAGGGTGCTCTACTTTATGCATTACAACTAGTTTAGGAAACAACTCCTGAAGGCCTAAATGGTCCAGTATGTCTTTCTCTTGGATACACTGGGCTGTTGAAAATGAGGACAGGCATCATTGTCACCGTTTACTGCCCGTTATCTGAGCTTTATGGGTGCAGACACTCTCATTAAGAGTAGGGCAAACAGCTTTGTTATCTCGCGCAGGCATAACATTTAAACACATTTGAAAATGTGACAAGCCGCTATTAGCTTTTATAAATCCACGCCGGTAAGTTCATGGATGTGCCTGTAATGCCACCATGTTTAACTCTCTGGGATGGATCTAACCCCTTTGTGCTGCTCTGTGTAGTTTCTCCGACTGACAGGGAAATTGAAAATCTCTAGAATCAGTCAGTCACGTTCGTCCCACGCGCCACCACTTCACATTTCTCTCTCTGACTTAAAGTGTTCCTGGCCCGTATCCAAATCTCTTATCTCATTTCCCCATTAATGTTAGTCATCCTTCATTTTTACACCATGTTTGATCAGGAAGTGTGTTTCATACAATCCCTATGCTTGTTCTGCTGTATGCCTTTCTTCCTCCCCTTCCCTTTATTTTATGATCTACTCACACTCAGCAGTTGCATCAATTTCTCTGGGTATCGTCCACTACATCTCTTCCCACTCCTTCGCTCACAAATCCTCAAACTCGCTCACTTTCCCCCGAAGCAGAAAATTGCCCGTCCCACTCCGTGAATTGTATACACGCGTGTGTGGGTAGAATCGGCTCACCCTTGCCCATATATTTGACGCCACACATTCAGAATTGTCACACTGGCAAAATGAGCTGCATGATTAGGTATGTTTGGATGAATTAACACTTGCTCTATTCTTACAGACAAGTGATGTCTGATTAGCTCCATCAGAGGGGGATGATATGAACAGAAAAAGGTACGAGAACAGAAGAGACACATAGAGAAAAAGAAGGAGTGCTGGAAAGGAAATCTAGCCACCTGAAAAAAAAATATTTTACTGTAATGTTACACTTGCTATACAGTTTAAAATACTAAAGTTGCTCCAACTAACCAACTCTTGGAATCGATTTGCTTGTACAGAAATAATTCATGGTATCCAGGAAATGGAGCCTGTGGACTGTCAGATCCCCTGACTTTTTCCTCTAGTGCCTCTAGCAAATTGACATTTTAGTTTTTTTCTTCAAAATATCTCAACAGTGATTGGATGTATAGAGTATTTCCATAAAATTTGGTACAGACATTTGTGTTCCCCGGATATGAATGCTTATACGCTGTTGAGATTTTAGGAGGCTTGTGCGTCGGCTGCACTGCCAGCCTTTGCAACCTATACAGTTACCCACAATACCTTTCACTCGCAAAGACGTGAACTGTATGTGGATCTCCACGGAAACATCAGTGTACCTTCAAATATTGTTTAGCAATAGTTTGCATCTCTTTGCGTTATGTTTGAATAATAATTCGAACTGAATCATTTTATTAGACAACTGTTTCTTAGAGAACCATATTAAACACATTCAAGAAATACAATTACAAAGTGCATTATTTTTCCCCCTTACTGAAGAGTGTGACACTGAATGTGGCTCGGTACAAAGTATTTCAACATTCTGTTATTTTGACCAGTAAAACTTGTTGAACTAGGAACATCTTTAAAGGAGAAAGCGGTTTCCTGTTCTGTCTGTCTGTGAGTTAAGGGTACAGGCAGCGTTCCCACAGTGCTGCGGGTTCTTTACTAAGTGCAGCAAATGGAGCACATGACCACAAGACATTCTGGACGCACAGCTGCCTCTGTGCCGATCCATTAAACACAAAGAGCTGAGGAGCTATAAGCAGGAGGGAAGACAGAGAGTGAGATGGAAGAGAGGGAGCGAGAGAGAGGGAAAGAAGAAAGAGTTTCTTTTCTCTCTGGGGGGGTATTTCAGGAAGCAGGGTTAACAAACTCTGAGTTTAATCCTGCACTCTGAGTTGGTCAACTCTGGGTTATCGGTTTTAGAACAGTGGATCAGCGTTGGGTTAATCAACTCTGAGCGTGTTCACTCTGGGTGGAGCATGTGCGTAAAAGCCATCGTCAATGGATAGCTGATAACATGATTCACCATGGAAACAGGAGAAACAAATGCTTGATCCTCCCACTTATCCACTTCTCAAAAAAAAAGAAAAAAAAACTTCTCCGCTCCTCCCACTAGAGAATATTAACGAATGAGCTTATGGTATGGAGAAGAATTCACGGGGATATTATCTCATACGGGCTGTGGGAACATAGACACACTATCTATGCATCAACCCAGGCCTGCCAACAGTGACTCTGGGTCGTCCACACTTCATTCAGAACCTACAGTCATGGACTATGTGCCTCGCACATTCCTCGGGTGGAGTCACACGTTTAGCTCCACCCACATTGAGCCCCTCCTCGATCTGCGAGCTGCAGTCAGGGCTTACTCGCTGAATCTGCTTCCTGAAACGGAAAACCCAGAGTTTCCACTAACTCAGAGCGAACAAACTCTGAGTTGCCTCAAAACCCGCTTCTTGAAACACCCCCTGATGTCCACCTGTGCCAGTGGATGAGTCAAATCAGACATGTTGACACCTTTAACACCAATTTGCTTTCCAATCCACACTGACGAACTCGGTCCGTGACTCATTAATTGCCGTACATAAATGGGCAGAACAGACTGTATGATTAATAAAGTGAGTGGATGCTGTTAAGTTGAAGACAGTGGTGCTTCTGGAGACAGTATGTATAAATAGACAGGTGAACATTTACCCTCTAGGATATCACTTACCCCTGTCTGTCACCGACTCCCAACTAATGATTTAGTCATGCTGCTGTCTGTCGTCATGACTCCTGTTGTTGGGACAACCATTATCCCAGCCCTTTATGGGACAGCAGAAGTGAAGTCACTACAACTACGCACTCATCACTTCTGAAACAGAGGGCAACCAATGGTCTGGCTTGTTTACATTTCTTTAAACCAATCACAATTGTCTTGGGCAGCGCTAAGCCCAGGTAGCAGCAACGGTGTCCTTGCAAAATAGTGCCAGGGGGAACTTGTTTTGATGGAGCATTTGCATTTGAAGAGGTTGGCAGAGAAATGGCTAAATCCCCACAAAAAGCGGCCACAAAACTCGAAAAGATGTATGTTGTCGCCTATGTAATGTTAGTTAAGACAAGCTCTCCTTTTAGCTTGTTTGTAAAATGAGCAGTTAGCTGCTGAACTAAGAGTGACTATGGTTGCGTTCCGAATCGCATACTTTATACTATATAGTATGTAGAAAAAAGGTTTAGGATGTCCCGATTGTTATGGCCAGATTTAGGATGGTTAGAAGTACCCGGATGTCCTACTTCATGCGGCCAAGATTGTTAGTGTTGAAAAGTGCATCCTATTTGGGCGATTCTGACCCACAATCCAGTGCGCACGTGAAGTGACGTAACATCGACGAAGCCTCCATATGAAAACAAACAGGGATGCGACGGATATAAAAGCAAGAGGCAAGATCAAGGCGCAATGTTATGATGAAATAAGAGAGTAAAGTATGTCCCAATAGTATGCCTACTGCATCCTAACTAGATTCTTCTTATCGTCGGATGTAGTATGTAGAATAGAAAAAAGAAAGAGTATGCGATTCGGAACGCAACCTATGTGTAGCTCACCTCAAATTGGGTACCGTTGAGCTGCAGGTCACTACATCACTCTGCCGTCATTGTTACTGACTCGACACCCTGGATAGATGTGTGTGTGTGTGTGTGTGTGTGTGTGTGTGTGTGTGTGTGTGTGTGTGTGTGTGTGTGTGTGTGTGTGTGTACGCACCTGTGCTCGTGTATGTGTGCAGCTAGATACTATTGGTGCTGCACAAACACACACACAAAAGTGACAATGCTTTACACTTAAAGGCACTACGAGTAAGATGGCACGTTGGCGTCCCCTTTGGACAAAAGCGGTAGTATTTTTACGACGCCCGCTGTCGCAAATGCTCGTGCCAGGCGCGTGAGCGTGGACTGAGAAGGGCGCAATATAGTGCATGTTCGTGTGTTGAAAGTGTGAGGACTCTTTTCGGCTCCGTGAGAGTGGTTTTGACACTGCATCAACTAATGCCAGTCAGTACACACACCTGCTTGCAATGAGTTGATTCAGCAGCGTCACCTAACTACTCTCTCTCTCACGGAGCTGTGTCCTCACAGAAAGCGAATGAATGAGAGACGGCAGTTAGTAGACTATGGATCACGATGAGGTAATGTGTTTGTGTTGTTGATGTAAATAATGACTATTTCAGATAATGGTTATCTGATGATGGTGAAGCAAAGCAAACTTTGTGTTAGTACCAACCGCTCATTCATTTAGCAGTCTAGTTTCGCTCTCGTGAAATTGTATACACGTTGCTTGGCAACGTCCTCCCGCCCGCCTATCACTCACTCTCCCTTTTCGCTTTTCTTCATTGCATTCTCTTTTTTTTCTTTGATGGTTCAGCCCCGTTATCAGTCATTTATGACGACAAATAACTGTCTCAAACAAGGCTCCCGCTCCCCTTCCCTCACCTGGAGGGATAGGCTTCTCAAATCGCGTTGCAGCGCCACACTGAAATCTGCAACCAATACGGATATGTGACCATAGAGCCTGCACGAGCGAACCGAAAATCGGACTGGGTGTGCGACCAGACCAAAAGCAGTAATAAAAACTATATAAAAACGTCTTTCTTTGCACTGATGGTCTCGTTTGCTGTTAAAGGTAATTTATGATTATCAGAGGAAACATGAGGTTGTTTAAAAGATATTTAAATGTTACTCGTATCCGCTTTAACCATAAGAACTCTATATGCAGAAGTTTGAACTTATCAATTTCTCTTTTTTTTTTATTATATATTTTTTTAAATATAGCCATAAGTTATCACAACATGTGACCCTCATATGAATTCATTCAGAGATCTGGATTCAGAGAAGCCTTGCTGTAACATCAAACATCTTCTACATCCCCTGTAGCTGTTTGTATAATGTTATTTGTTTAATGTTATTCATGAAAGATAGGGAGCCTGCAATCTTTTGATTAAATACTTTTCAGGTGCTGTTTATAGCTGTGTATGCTCTGTGAGACAGGCTAGGGCAGTGGTTCTCAATTATTTTCTGTCATGCCCCCCCCTTGGATACAGAATTTTTTCCGCTGCCACCCGCGCCCCCCCCCCCCCCCCCCCCCTCCCTCCCCTGACAACTCACGGCGCCCCCCCACCATTTGAGAAGCACTGGGCTAGGGGGTGACTGTTGCATGCCCCTGATCCAGCGTTATCAGCCTTAAATCAACCTCTGTTCATCAGTGCTGTGGTGTGTCCTCAGGGCAGCCACTCTGATTAATTCAGAAGAGTGGGACAATGAGGGAAGACAGTGGGGAGAGTGTGTTAGGTGACACTGCAGGGTAAGTGTTTAATTATTGTTCAGTTACGGACAAATGGAGACTATTACAGATATTTCTCCGTTGCTTTATTTGAGATAAAAGTATTCTGATGCTATCACTTATTTTCTAAATTGAAATTTCAACAGAAGCTTGAGTAAATAGCATGCTATGGAAGGGATGCAGTTACTATGATTACTGTAATTCAAAGTAAATCTATGATCGGGTGTTAGGCTAAAAGGGAACTCCACTGGGAGCTGGGTGACATTTCCTTGATGTCACCTGAGTCAGCGTGGTTTTGGACTGAAGACTACAGGATTGATGAAATTTAAATGCAGTATATTGTGATATACACTCACCGGCCACTTTATTAGGTACACCTGTTCAATTGCTTGTAAAAACAAAAAGCTAATCTTCCAATCACATGGCCGCATCTCAATGCATTTAGGCATGTAGACGTGGTGAAGACAACATGCTGAAGTTAAAACCGAGCATCAGAATGGGGAAGAAAGGGGATTTAAGCGACTTTTAACGTGGCATGGTTGATGGTGCAAGGTAGGAAATTCTGACCCTACCATCTGACTTTCGCAACTGAAATCGAGACTCATCAGACCAGGCAAGACTTTTCCAATCTTTTATTGTCCAATTTTGGTGATCCTGTGCGAATTGTAGCCTCAGTTTCCTGTTTTTAGCTGACAGGAGTGGCACCCGGTGGGGTCTTCTGCTGCTGTAGCCCATCTGCTTCAAGGTTGGTTGTGTTTTGCGTTCAGAGATGGTATTCTGCATACCCTGGTTGTAACGAGTGGTTATTTGAGTTACTGTTGCCTTTCTATTATCTTAGACCATGTCTGCCCATCTTCCTCTGACCTCTGACTTCAACAAGGCATTTGAACTACAACCTTTGCTCCTGTAGATGTTTCATAATGGCTAGTTGCCTCGAATAGTTATTTTTTCTGCTGGGTTTTTTAATTTAAAATAACAATTTGAATGAAATAATTTTGACTGAAATTGTCTGCTGAAATATCAATGTAATGCATCGAGACTACCAAGCAACTTGCCAATACCCAGCCCTAGTGAGAATTGTATATGACTGCAAATGAGTTTGGAACTCTTTCTGGTTCTTACAAAAGTTTAAAGACCAAATCTACGCATCACCGAAACTCACCAGGGACTTCTAAACTTGCTTATTGCATTATTGTTGCTGTTCATTTTTCTTGTTAAGGCATCTGTAGCCTACAGTACCTGCCACTAGTAGTCGATTGCCAATTATAATTGAAGTTATCATAACAGGATCTGGACTCTTACTGATCCTCCTGATGGTTGATTATTAACCTGTGGTCGATCAGGAACAGGGAATCGGAAAAGGAAGAGACAACATCAGTTAGAGGAATCGGATAGTATCAAGGGGAAACGGGTGAACCAGTGGATTATCTTGGGCCTTAACACAGGGTTAGGGTTTTATAAGAGTATCTAGGGGTTTGCTGAATACCTGAAATGTAATATCTAATGTCCTTGCTACCAAAGGAGTGCCTCCCATCCCCAATGAACAGTAGCTGCTACTAAGTGCACTGGTTTGAGATCATTACGTCTGATAAAGAGTAGCCTCAGATCACAGATCCTGGTCCATAGTGAGCACTGAAGCATAGCCTCACAGAGAGCAGCAAGGATATTGATTCTTTTTGATCAATTTGGTTGGTTTTAACCCACTTGGTCACGTCCTAAAGAACAATCTCACCGAGATCAGCCGCACAATCAGACTCAGCAGCACATCTGACCTTAGCTATGAACATCAGTGTGCAGAGTGCTTTCCCAGCTGTGGACCTACGAGCATGGAAGAACAAGAGGCAGATTAAGATGTTCAAGGGCCCCCTGCGTGTTTGACCAGACCCCTAACGCCACCATGCAATCAACCTCCACTGTCACCACAATCACCTCAACACGCACATGAGGACACACAGGTCCAGGTGGTCATTTCGTTTCTCTGTACTTTTGACATGGGCAATGACAATAAAGTCTATTCATCCATTCACAGTACCCGCGCATTTTTTTTTTATCTCTCCAAGTCAACACAAACACATCTAACTATTGGAATATAATTTATTAAAAAAATGCAAAAATGTGCAGTATTTATTGGTATGACATTTTCAAGCCTTGAAAAAATTCAGTTCCTTGACCAAATCTGACCAAATGCTTTTTCCCCGCATGGACCACATGGTCAGAATCAAGCTGTGAAAATAAATTCAATCATTCAATTCCAAATGAAGTCTAAAAAACTCATTATCTCATCACAGCAAGCTATGAGAAAAAAAAAGTATTTTACAACTTTAAAGTAATAAATGAGTAATTTGTTATCTGTCCTGACAGTGATTATAGAGTCATTTATCGGGAGTGAACATATTTCAGCAGCAACCTCCTCTGAGCCAACACAATGGCTTTATTGAAATCAATCAGGAGGCTGTGTTTATTAATGCAGCATCGTTGTCAAGAGACCCTTGAATTTTTTAGCACAATGGAAATAGATTTTTAGGAGTGTGTTTTTCCGCATAGTGGTTTAACGTCAGATTTGCTGCTCGTTGTTTAATATATAAATATATAAGCATTCTTGTAGTGATCATTCCATGAGAGGTAGATCAATGACATTAAAACGTTTGAAATTAAATCTGCGTCCTCCTCTGCTTACTGACAATCAGCCGCTCTTTCACTTTGCCCTCTTTTTATTATTAGTGTGTGTGTGTGTGTGTGTGTGTGTGTGTGTGTGTGTGTGTGTGTGTGTGTGCGCGCACACTCAGTTCTCAGCAGAAACACATCTCATGTGAATTCCCGCTCTCTTACTTTCTATAATTGATTTTCTGACATATTTTCTTGCTTATTATCTCGGGACAGACATAACCTGAAGCTGTTTAGTTTTAATTTAAGTGATGCGATACAGGCCAAGACAGGTGACAGACATGTCATTATGTGGGGCACATGACAGTGTGTTCACATTTAAGACAGCGCAGACAGGACGTAAAGACAAGACAGAAACCAGCAGGAAATCATTGTTCCTTTTTTATATTGTTGTTCATGGTGTTGAAAAGGAACTGTGTGTGTGTGTGTGTGTGTGTGTGTGTGTGTGTGTGTGTGTGTGTGTGTGTGTGTGTGTGTGTGTGTGTGTGTGTGTGTGCGTGTTAACGTGTTGATATCTTAACGAACGCTCATCTCAGCTGTCCTGACAGTGACGCTGACGCTGCGACGTTGTGACTGACATCTATTATACTATTCCAACTGGTGCTGGTACCAGTTTTATTCATGTTTTTCACACTGTATCTCCTTCACTCTCCTTTGTACGTTTTGCTTTGAAGCAGAAAGAAATATTGGAAGACTGCAGTCATTGATTCTCCAACAGTTCTTCCTCTCTCGGATCTTCTTTCTTTTGCTGACACACACACACGCACCCACACACACACACACACACACGCAGACACACACACACACACACACACGCACACACACACACACACACACACACACACGCAAACACTTTTGGGAGCATTAGGTCTTGGGGTTGTTTTTGATCAACCCTGATTGGTGTTGTTGACAAAGCAACACTCCTGCTGAGTTTGTCGTCACGTATCAATGCTCTGCACTGCCTGCGCACGCAAAGTCCTACTTGTTTTTTTGAGGCAGGTCTGTGTTGGCAATCTCCCAACTTTTAATCAACAGTGCACCCTCCTGCCGACACACACTAAGCCTGTTGAGTGTAAATATTTGTGTGTAGCAGCAGGGCGCTCCATTAATAACAGACATCAGGAGGAAGCTGGGACAGCGGAAAAGCAAGCAGCAGAGGGGGATTACCAAAGGAATGGCAGGATTGAACATTTATCACCTCTGACACTCAGGCTACTCTGACTCTATGGGAACGTAGATTTAGTGAGAGGGTCTCACACAAAGTAGACATTTCATTTGCAACGGGACATTGATTAATAGTCATAGGGAGAGAGCTTAATGAATCATTATTGCTTCACCATGCCCCACCCCCCTAGTTATTGTTGCTATGTGTGTCAAGCTTGCTCTCCTATGTATCTCCATTCATACCACTCAAAATGATTGGGACGTTTTGACAGAGACAGAGGTGGTGTAGTAGATAAACACACCGTTTAATCCCTTCTGCCATTGTTGCTCTTGTTATTTTTTTGGTTTAAGAAAGAATAAAAAAGGACGTGATCTTTGAAACTCATTCTATACATAGTATTGGTCTGCCTCATACACACCTCTTCAGTATGCTGTGAACCCAAATCCTCATGGGCCCCCCGCGCTTAGTTACGGTTGCTTAGCTATAGGATTGGATGATGGAGTAGGGGTTAGTGGACTATCAGTTCTTCTCCTTTTTGCTCTGCTGAAAACATGCGGTATGCAAACTGGATTCCTGAAAACCTAAAGCCCCGCCTCAGAACTGGCATCCCATTACTGTTTAGAGCCTACAACGCGCCTGGTGTTCCCATGCGGCAATACTCTTCAGCAATATATGCTGTATTCTGTGTTTTTACCATTCTAGTTCAATCAGTGCACGGAGACTATACGCCTGATAAGTGGGGGTTTGTATTTGTTTCTGTGCAGGGTTGTTAATGTATTTGTTGCATGCATAGTTACATGTCTAGCAACAGAACATGTCTAGAGGGTCGCACAGGAAATTATGTGAGTGCACAGTTGTGTGTGTGTGTGTATGTGTGTGTGTGTGTGTGTGTGTGTGTGTGTGTGTGTGTGTGTGTGTGTGTGTGTGTGTGCCGTCGGTGCCTGTGCATAAGCATTACTAATGTTGGTTAAAATGTGAGCAGTTGGCTTTACCGGATGAACCCCCTGACTCTTTGGTGACATCCTTTAACCAACACCTCATGTTAGCAGCAACGAGAGCTTCTGCACACTGTAGGCTACACCGGCTGGCCAGTGGGTGGAAAGATGCTCATTTTGATATTTTATTATTGACTCTGTAGTTTCCCCTTCTAGCATGATGACCACTCAGCACACCAAGTGACATGACAGTTGGTAATAAAGAATAACAGTTGGAGATCGCGGGCAGGAGACGCATGTGTTTCAGCCAGATGGACCATAATGTTGGAAATAGAAATGAGATCGTTAATGGTGAGTGGATGACATTCACTAGAAGGGTGCACTCTGAAGCCATGCCCACTCGTACATGGATAATTGCTTCCTAATATCTCCGTCTGCAGACAAATTCACATACACAGGATGATGTTTTCACACATAAATACACAAATAAACTTTGAGAACACTGGCATAATCATGCCAGGCCAGTAGGTGGCGATGATGTGTTACCCCAATGCGTCAAACACCATAGAAGAACATTGTGAGCATGTGCTTTGAGCGTATCCTTGAGCCTGGGTGTTGCATGCTCAGTAGATGTAAACATTTGCAATGTGCAAATTGAGGATATGACGCCTTCATTTCCATAGAACCTCAAGTTTTCCCTGTCCCCATGAATAAAGAGATACAGTTTTCCAAAATCTCCTCATTGGCCAGAGTTTGAAAAAAGGCTTAACTTCACAGAAGAAAAAAAATAGATGTGAATGTGTGGACATGACCAAATGTAACAAATGTCTAAGTAACAAGCATGTTGAAGCTAGCCTGGAAATCCAGACCTGCCATGTGTTGGTCTGGGCACAATCCATTGGAGCTCATTAACTATGTTGGAAAATTCTGACTTACCAGATAGTGCTGGGCATGAAAACAACAAAGATTGATGCGGATACGTTGTTTGAGTTTGAAACGGCTTTGGCCTCGACATTTAACGATTTGGAAGACGGCACTCAAATCTTTCATTAGCAAAAAAAAGAATGTTCAGTTTTGCCGACCAATGACGGCAAAAGTTTAATTTACCAGTTAACCCCGCTGTTCGCTAAACGAACGGGGCTTAATATGTCACCTTGTTCATTGCTCTGATTGGTCGTAGTGCTATCCAATTACATGCAGTGGTATTTGAAATGCACGCGTAGGTGCCGCCCCTTGAGTTGGGAAGGTCTATTGATCGTGGCCAGACCCTCTATCGTTATAGATATGGGTCTGGATTTCCAGGCTACGTTAAAGCCAGAATTTGTTAAAGCGTTTTGCTCCTCCTACCTATTTTACAACAATAGAGGTAGAAAGCACCAATGCTGGATCTAAAGCTGCTGGATGTGAGTTTGCAACTGCAACATGTATCCTGTGGCATGTGGAACACAGGTACAAGGTTATATGACCTGCCTCAATGTCCACTAGAGCTGCTTTCAAGGCTCCCAATCAGTTCATTCACAGTCAACCTTGTAAGTCTACTCCCAGTGGCGTGCACAGGTAGACCTGAAGTGGTGCTGAAGCACCTGCCCTTTTCCCCTGGCCCAATCAAGTGCCCTTTTGGAGAAAAAAAAAAAAAAATCTGAAAATTCTGAAAGTTTTTTTTTTTTTTTTTTTACAATATATGTGGCCCATGCCGACATTATCATCTATAAATGATTATTGTCAAACGATTAAAAACGTTTGACAATAATGCCCCAATAAATATGCCCCCCCTCCTCCTCCTCCGCACACACTTCCTTTGTCAACGTGAACACGCAGAGTGGACACAAACGGAGGCGCGTTGCCGCAGCAGTTATGCAGTCATGAAGCTATATAATTCGGGATAAGGGATTATTTTAAAAAATCCGAAGCTGACTGTTTTTTTTTCAAACATGTACATTATTTCTTTCTGCTTTTTGGTAATTCTGTGTCTCCAAATTATTCCAGAAAATAGTACTAAATAGCCCACATTGACACAGGTGATTTAGCCTTAGCTTTCTTCTCAAAGTGCACCTGATTGATGAATTTTACTTTAAAAGGTCAAGGGTCCCAAACACTGTCTCCCAAATTCCTTTGAGAAACACTCAATGTGTGGCCGGGTATTAAAAGTCATTAGGCCAGGGGGGGATTTTGTACAAGTACCCTTAAAATGATTTGGTTATTCATCGATAGACTATATTGTGCCCTTTTTTTTGCAATGAGCACCTGCCCCCCAAAATGTCTGTGCACGCCACTGTCTACTCAGACAGGTTTTGATTATTGCTTATTTAAACATAAAAACAAAACGAAAAGCGTAACATGTTTTTTTTCTCAAATTGTAATAACAAAAGAAAAAAAAAAGGAAAAAGAAAATAATGTCACCTTGTTAGTGGGTGTGGCCACAAGACTTCATCCATATCACATGTGATGTTGTCTTGAGCAAGGCAGCATGCTTCTCTTCCTTCTTCACCTCTGTCCCTTCCTCCACCTGCTCTACCTCTCCTTCCTCCTCGTCCTCCAACTGTCCTTACTCTCTGTCTCTCGCCTCCATTGATGTCCAAACTTCATTAATTATTCAGCTGAGGCCTTTTTAGTGCTCAAGCTCTCTCTTTGTAATTGAGCTAATTATCAAGTTGTTTAAATACATTTGACAGTGTGGAAAGGCAGTTAGCCGAAAGAAAAATGCTTACACTTTTGCCACTTTGTGTACACTGAGTGCAAAGCTGAGAACGTGCCTTCACTTTGGCACATTTGGTTAATGCATTTACAAGTGTAAATGGCTTGAGAAAGCGGGCTTCTAAAATCCCTTTTAGTGTATTAGCATATAGCAGTATAGTAGTAAGCAGTCAGAAAAACCTATACAAAGGGAAAATGTTCAATGAATGCAGCACTAACCGTGGTCTTTTGTTTTATTGAACAGAATACATTTAAAAGCCATACACATCCAACAACCTCACTTCTATTACTATATTAGAATTCTACTCTCACTCTGGCTTTTACAGTCTGTGTTTGACTGACAATTCAATCCCTCAACTCAATGTATGTAACATTAGCCTTCTGTCCAGGGAAAGTGCCCCACATTCATCACTGAAAGAATAGATGTGATATCTTGCTTTGGACATGGTAATAATAGAAGGCAGTCAATATTGAGCAGTTCAATGGTAGAATGTGAACACACTGTGGAAGGGATGAGACCTATTTTAGTCTGGTGGTGTAATATTTCAAAACAGGCCCTGCGTTGCGAATCGAATACTCCTTTTTTTCTATTCTACATACTACATCTGACGATAAAAAGAATCTAGTTAGGATGCAGTATGCTACAATTGGGACATACTTTTACTTATTTATTTCATCATAACATTGCGCCTTGATCTTGCCTCTTCTTTTTATATCCGTCGCATCCCTGTTTGTTTTCATATGGAGGCTTAGTCGATGTGACGTCACTTCACGTGCGCACTGGATTATGGGTCAGAATCGCCGAAATAGGATGCTGTTTTCAACACTAAAAATCTTGGCCGGATGAAGTAGACATCCGGGTACTTCCTAACCACCCTAAATCTGGCCACAAGAATCGGGACATCCTAAATCTTTTTTCTACCATAATACTAAATAGTAGAAAGTATGCAATTCGGAACGCAGGGTGGGTCTCCATATCTAAACACTGCATTGGAGACGGAAGAAACCAACACAGGAACTTCCTACTTGAAGTAATACATTTGTATGGGCTGTAACAGAAGTGATTGTGACAGAGTGAATATTCAAAACGATTCCCGATCCAAAATACATTTCTCGATTCAGTTCAAAGGAGGATTTGATGACTTACTCCACTGTGTGCTAAGAGGCGTTGTGGAAAATTGTCTCATAAATCTTAATTGTATGTCTATTTTAATGTGAAGCTTAATGCATGTGATTTTAAGGCAAGTCAACATTGCCGGCGGCAGCGAAATACATATATGCATGAGTCCATTTATTTCACCACCCCTATTTCCAAGGCATACTTTACAGCAGACACTTTGACATGTCCAAGTGAAGAAATCCCAGGTGTAACTCATTGGCTGTATCCCATTACAGAGACCTCCTCCTTGGTAGGACGCGTTCTCGCGGTCTATGAAGCCTATAGCCTATGAAGGCCGATCCGAAGGCCGAACGAGCGTTGTTAAACGGGACGGTCTCCGCAGGTCTCCGTTTACGAGCATTTCCGGTTCACGTAACAAGCCGTTACCTTGCGTGACGACACGCCGCTCCTGTGCTGCCTAGCAACCCTGATAGCTGCCAACGGAAACAGCCTTGTCAGCAGAGGAAAAAAGAAAAAGAAGTTGCCTACCAGACGAAAAGAAAAAAAATACAAGAAAAAAAGAAAGGAAGATAAAAGTTAAGAAGATGGAGCAACCCGTTGCTGTTTTGTTATTTTTTATTTTATTGTATGCCATCTCTGAAAAAAACGCAATGAATCATAGCATATGTTGGGCTGCGAAGGATACATCTGATGCAGCCTTCAAAACCGTGAAACGAAGGCTATATTTCTCGGCCGCATATGAGGAGCCTTGCAAATGGAACAACCTTTGCGCGCCGCTATGACGCAATCGGTCTTCAAATGCAGCCTTCGTAGACCGCAACCCCTGAATCGAGATACAGCCATTAACATTCAGTATGGGCTGCGTTAGAGTCTCAATAGAGTCTGAAACTGAAGCGGCTAAATTACATTCAGCCATCGTCGATGTCTTTAATTAAGTCTGTGTTCTTCTTGCTGCGAAAAGCCAATTTGTCTTCATTGAAGAAGCCCTGGAGAGTTTTTTGCACAGCAGACATTCCCTTGGCCGGATGGTGTGGGTATGCAGGGCTTTTAATTGTTTTAAGATTCCATTCCTTTTTCCAACCTGGGATATGGCCTCAAAGTACACAGTCTCCCCATGCTGTAAACACTGCTCATTTGTCTTCACTGATGTCGTCGACTGCATTGCAAAATACAGAAGGAAGGCCTTTTATTTTGCATTATGTTTCATATTCATAAAAGCTTATAACTTAAAAATGTATATTCAAGCTCATTCAATTTAAATTACTTTCATTTGAAAAGATGAATTTCCACTCAACTATTTTCTGTCTCTCTCTCACCCTCGTTCGTGGATGGATTCCTGTTCAATTGTTCAGCCACTAACTGCGCCAAACCCCTCATCCATCTCATGAAACACTGACTTCTATAACAGTATTGGAAAAGTAGTAAAGTCTTTTTCTTTATTTATCATAGCTCAGTTTCTATGAATGCTGCATATCTTATAATTGAGACACTAATAAAAATGTTCGGCATGTTTCAACCATGTAGGGAACAAATACAAACTGGTTGAACCGCGTGTTTCTCGAGTCCTGCAGTCCTTTTACATTGAATCATATTCAAGCACACAGAGACCATTTCAATGCAGGAGAGTAATATTGGTGGTTTGACTCAGACAGGACATGCAACTGACTTTTGGATGTAGTGTTACCCCCAGGAGCCCTTTTAGCTTCCCTGAAAACAACGTAATACATCTGATTATCTCTAATATGATTTAAAGGCAGCAGGGCTGCAACCAAACACAGTTGAGTTATGAGGCGGGCCCTTCTGGATGCAAAGGGATGCTCACACACTCTCTTACATACTCCCTCTCTCTCTCTCTCTCTCTTTCTCTCTCTCTCTCTCACACACACACACACACACACACACGCGCGCGCGCACACACACACACACACACACACACACACACACACACAGGCTGCTAGTCTCTAGATGCCTCTGGCACATATAGGCCTATTTAGCTTTAACATAATTATCTAATAATGTTTCTTCACTAATCTGAAGTATATCTCATCTGACAGAGAGACATGGAGCCAAATTCTTTCTCCTCTCCTCTCTCCCTTTACACACTTACACAGATCCCCTGTTGCAAATGGAGCCTGATGGACTGAAAGGCTTAAGAAAGATATGAATTCACTTTCATCTATTTACTGGAATGTCTCTATAATCAATCACAGTGATACTTCCAATGTGATAAGTAGATGTATTCAAGATGTAGTAGGGTGGAGTGGATAAGACATTTTTGTTAATGTGATCGTAAATCAACAACTCTGGTGAATGAATAACTAAGTGCAACATTTGTAAACAGCAAGTAAAGCGTCTCTTTTTTTAAATGTACAAACGTTGATGAAAACAATGTGCAGTCATCAACCTGTTTCATTTCAAGGCATTGTTGTTTAATCCATGATCAATCATAGTTCCTACAAGTTTAGAGGGTTTGATGCCACATATTTTAATACTCAGCAGGAGAACAGTTTTTTTTAAACTGTGTTTCCCCAGTCTTGTACTTTGAGCAGAATGTATTGAGTCACTGCATCACACAACTTTGTTTCATTTGCGAAAGTGACTGAACGAGCTCTGTGGCATATTCAAAGCCACAAAACCACCAACTCCTTTCCATCACAGTAAAACTCTCAATGAGTGAATTTGCATGGCTTAGTAACAGGCCTTTATTCCTTCCCGAATAAGCTAAAATACGTTCAAAATCTAATAGAAAAGAACGGGGAAATTATATTTAGGCTAAAAATAAAAGTTATCCAAGTTACACAGAGGCCTTATATATTTATATAGTACTTTTCATTGATTGCAGGTAAACACGAGAAATGGAATAATAAGAAATGGGACAAGATTAAATAATGGTTAAAGTATACACTCACCGGCCACTTTATTAGGTACACCTGTTCAATGGCTTATAAAAACAAAAAGCTAATCAGCCAATCACATGGCAGCAATTTAATGCATCTATGCATTTAGACGTGGTCAAGACAATGTACTGAAGTCAAACCGAGCATCAGAATGGGGAAGAAAGGGGGTTTAAGTGACTTTGAACATGGCATGGTTGATGATGCATGGCAGGATGGATCCATACTTTCATGTTGTTTACGCCAAATTCTGAACCTGCCATCTGAATGTCGCAACTGAAATCAAGACTCATCAGACCAGGCATGATTTTTCAATCTTCTATTGTCCAATATTGGTGATCCTGTGATAATTGTAGCCTAATTTTCCAGTTTTTAGCTGACAGGAGTGGCACCCGGTGGGGTCTTATGTTGCTGTAGCCCATCTGCTTCAAGGTTGGTCATGTTTTGCATTCAGAGATGGTATTCTGCATACCCTGGTTGTAACAAGTGGTTATTTTTAGTGGTTACCTTTGCCTTTCTATCATCTCGAACCAGTATGCCCATCCTCCACTGACCTCTGACTTCAACAAGGCATTTTACGTCCAGACAAATGCCGCTCAATGGATATTTTTTCTTTTTCGGACCATTCTCTGTAAACCCTAGAGATGGTTTATAGTGAAAATCCCAGTAGATCAGCAGTTTCTGAAATACTCATACCAGCCCTCCTGGCACCCTCAACATTGCTATGTTCAAAGTCACTTAAAACCCCCTTTCTTCCCCATTCTGTTGCTCGGTTTCAACCTCAATAGGCTGTCCCATCCAGGTCTACATGCGTAAATGCATTGAGTTGCTGACATGTGATTGGCTGATTAGTTATTTGTGTTAACAAGAAAATGAAACGCTGTACCTAATAAAGTGGCCGGTGAGTGTATATCAAAACATAGAGTTACAGGATTGGTAAGGTACACACCTAGATCAAACAGGATAAAAATGATGGATATCATATTTGGATATATTGTATCTAAAGTGAGTTTCTGAATATTAGCTGAAGGCTTTTAATCCCATAAAGACATTTTCAGGTGAGAGGATCGTATGCACTGCTGTCATGGTAACTACGGTGAAGGTGCTCACATCAACAACAAGCACACACACACTTCAAGGCTAAGTTTGTGTTCAGTGTGGAATCAAATGTTTTGTCAGGTTTGTTTACTCTTTTCTCTCTCTCTCTCTCTCTCTCTCTCTCTCTCTCTCTCTCTCTCTCTCTCTCTCTTTCATTTTTGTCACTAGAGTTTGATCGGCTTTAGCTGAGTTCTGCTAACAAGAGCCAAGGTTGCTAGAAAGGAGAAATGTGGAACTCTGAAGGACATTGTCCCATATACAATGTCCTTCAGCATGTCCCTATTGTGCTAAACACTGAATGACTGGCATCCGTATAAAGCATCACCTTGCTTTATTGTGTTTTATCGTTGTCATCCTTGAGTGTTACGCTCCCTTCAACGGTGAAAGACAGTCACCTGAGACCTCAGTTCTGTGAGAAATTGCAAGTTATTAAGATGACAAGATGTCATGCTATACTGTATGAATCTGAATAAAGAGACACTTTCTATGCTTTCTTTCAGACCTTGTGCAGAAACCAACGCTATAAACGGTTTAATTATTCTTTCCAAATGTTTTCTCTTCTTTCCTCACTTTCTGTCTGTTGGTCAGAAGAACCAGACAGTTTTGTGTTTACCCTCCCACCCGTCATCTTGTGTGTGTTTGCATGTACCTTGTTTACAATGTGGGTGCCACGATTGTCCTTATCTTTTCCCTTAAACAGCACCCATGCATTGCATGCAGGCGCACACAAACTGAGCAGCTATGGAACTATAGCATTTAAAGGTAGAGGAATTGTCGTTATATAATAAGTTTTTCCTCAAATGCAGCAGTTGGTTGCTTTTGTATGAGCTTTTTTTGAGTAATAAAGCCAATAGAATAGAGCTGTTAATGTCATTGTATGAGTATCAGGCTGCCATAGAGACCAGTTAGGGGTCCCTCATGTTTTGGGCTGTCACAGGTGTGATGGTGTGTGTCGGGACAGTGTTTAGCAGATGCGTCTGCAGCGAATGCATGACGGGCAGATTGGCGGGTTAGTTTGGATATGATACACACTCACTTATGACATTTCTGCACAGGGATAGGGTTGTGGGTGACACTGTGGTTCACTCTATAGGTTCATCTGCCCTTTTGTCTCTATGTACTGTCTGCTGATTGTGTACATATCAACTGCTAGTGCTGAGGATCAACTGTATCACTTACTTTTTTATAACCCTTTTTTTTTAAGAATAATAAATGAAAATTCAACAGTTACATTACAGTAGCTAATCCCAATGCTGCTCCGTATCGTTAACATTTTGACAGTCAATTTGTTTGCTGTTTTAAATTGTGAAAAGCTGCGCTGTAAAAACAGGGCGTCTGGTAAGCTGTGTGCAGTCACTGGGGCTAGGTTAGCTGTTAGGTTGATGTTCTATCCAAACTCTAGGCTGGCTGCTTGGTGATGTACTGTTTCATTGTTCTGCATTTGGCTTTGGAGGCTTTGACATAGTCAGAAGATGCTTTTGACAGAGCTTATAGTGACTAAATAAATTAAGAAATAACATTTTGCAGTGCGTCCTCGGTTAGTAAGGAGTGCTTGATCACGTTGTTGAAATAACTTACTCAAAAGTGTTTGATATTTTGGAAAATACTGTTTTTGTGGGAATTTAAACAACAAAATATGATATTAATAATCTTACTCCTTTTTAGACTCTATACTGACTCATAAGAGGTATCTTCTCATTTGTCATTCACAGAAAGTATACCAGTGTATTTTTCAAACATGTCACTATTTCTTATATTTAGCTTGGCCCATTGCTGTATTCCGGAAGTGATTGGTCAAACTGGTTGTCCTATGTTTATGGCTCCTTTTCTTGCCCTCTGACAGCTGCATAAACATGCAGTAAGGTCCATGAGGTCATTCATTTTCAACTCATTTACTCGATTGGTTGTGTTTGTGGGCAAAGTTTGTTTTTTTGTAAGTTGGCAGGGGAGTGTGGTGTCATGTGTTTCCATGGGAGAGTGTGGGTGTGTGTGGGAGCAACACAAAAGGCTGAAGGAGAATACATACAGTATATAGTGTGAAGTAAAGATGGTGTGAGTGAAGCATTTTTTCATAGAGGAGTCGAGGGAGCGCATGGCTGAGGATTTAGGGCCTTGTCTCTTGGCATTCTCCACGGGACACTGAGAATGGTATGTACTGGCCAAACTCTTTTTCCCATGTGCTCCCCCTCTCTCTCTCTCTATCTTCGTCTCTCCCTCGTTTGCACACAACCTTTTTTTTTTACGACACTCATCTGGACACCGCCGCGCTCTTCCAAACCCCTCTCCGCTGGAAACTTGCCTTCACCTCAGCAGCAGCGTTTGCCATGATTTCATCTTATCAGACAGACACAGCTCCTTATTCAGAAGCTGCTCCCACCATCTGCCATTTGGAACCCAGACCTTCCTTCCAGCACAGATGTCCCCTAAGCGGAAGTGTTGATGATTTGTGCTTCATATTTTCATCCGTGCTGAGCCAAACTATTTATCTCCACTATTTAAAATACTAGAGCCATATGCAGTCGAGAGCTGTTGCGTTTCCCCACTTGCAGTTTCACTTTGTCCTTGAAGGGGAGATACTATTAGGGCGTTACACACACACACATTACACATGAAGCTGACATAAAAAAAACGGTGTATAGTTCTTTAGCGTGGTGCTAAAATACCACTAACTACCCAAAGTAAAATAACTGTAATCTCAGAATGAACTGTACGGGACCGGACAGGAGAAAGTGTCCAATCTGATGTGAATACAAAAAGACGTAGCACAGAAGCTTGTCTTGGTCAGATCCTCATTATATCTCTGTGTGTTTCCCACTGCTAACACCCCCCCCCCCCTCCTCCCCATGAAGCCAAATCATAAAGGGACCACCATGGTCATAAAAAAACTTCCCTGGAGAAGGCAAAAGAAACAGTAAAGAGGGGAAAAAGCCAGAACTCTCTGAAGGCCTTGAATGTTTTTTACCGCCGCTTCTGAGGAGCCAGCTTGCTACTGAGTCATAAAGTGGAAGAGAGTGGAGGAAGAACAAGGAGAGGTTTTATGATGAGAAGAGGAGAGACAGAGAGAGATGAGAGGGAAGGAGTGTGGGCTCTAGTCCTGTTTGTGACGCGTAACCTCTGCTGAAGGAGCATATTGGGGGTCACCTCCATGCTCCTATACCTCAGTTCATCATTACACACCTTCACACAGATGCATGCACACGCGCACACAAACACTTAAGGTATTGTCACTACACAAGTACACTTGTGACCGCTGTCACTGCAGAGAGCTGTACGGAGTTTTTTAAAGGGACAAAAATCCATTCTCTGCACATGGCTTCATGACTTTACATGAGGGTTGAAGGGTCATCAATTTTCTGAAAATATCTATATTTATAAACTATGTATTTTTGCTGTAACCCCAATACATGGAGGTATGATAAAGATTTCGTTTTTGGAGCTAAACGCTTTTGAAAAATGACATTTGATTCATTTGGCAGCAACATTTCTTTCCAGAAACAATATCAGTATTATCTGCAGTTTTCCGAGGGACTTTGTCATTAGAAATAGCTGATGCAAGCTCTGTATCTATATTGTGTACTCTTGACACTTTCCGGTAGCTGAAGTACTGCCAGTCAGTAAAGGAATACCGAAGAGATTACTTAAGGACTTCGGGGATCACCAGATCCCTTCATTCTCATACTAGGATCAGAAAGTAGACTCAGAAGGCTGTAAGCCTATCGATATCATGTCTGCTGCCTGTAGAATTTGAGACTCTCTGCTGCAGTTTGGTAGCCTGGAAATCCAGACCTGCCGCTAGGCGCTGGCAAATTCAATTTGCTGCGCCTGTTGGTCTGGACACTCTCCATTGAAGCACATTTAATATGTCAAGAAATCCTGAGCTACCAATCAAATCGTTCTTTCTGATATGGGCGGGCCAGAGCCCTATGTATGGTGCTCTGGGGCGGACGTAACCGGATGACGACAGCGCTGTGGAACATGCGCCACCGAAGCCGTGATAGTAAACAGAGATGGCTGTGGATATGTTGTTTGAGTTTGAGACGGCTTTCGCCTCGACACTTAGCGATTTGGAAGACGGCACTCAAATCTTTCATTAGCAAGTAAGAGGAATGTTCTGTTAAGCCGACCAACCACGGCAAAAGTTAACCCGCTGTTCGTTATACGAACGGGGCTTAATATGTCACCTTATTCATTGCTCTGATTGGTTGTAGTGCTATCCAATTGCGTGTAGTGGGATTTAAAATGCACACGTAGGTGCCGCCCCTTGAGTTGGAAAGGTCTGTTGATCGTGGCCAGATCCTCTATGGTTCTGGATTTCCAGGCTAGCAGTTTGGCTGATAGTAGGACTAAAGTAGGAGTAAATTGCAATCAACATAAATACATCAACATCAAATACCTATTAATACACGTACAAAAATCCCAACTCATGCACACTCAAACAGTTTGAATCAAACAGTTGGAATACATTATAATGCTTGTGTTAATAAGTGATAGTTGCTGACGAAACAAAAATACACAATGTCTTTCTTTAAGCATCTCTTCATTTCACCTTCAAAATAAAAGCTCCAACCTCAGTAATTTAACTAAAGAGACACATTGCAATCTTGGCTGAAATAACCCTTTAAAATCAACTATAACTAATACAATTAAAATGTAGAATATATGTGGAAAGGTCACGTAGACAACTACTATTGTAGCTTGAGCAGTTGGCTCAGCTGTGAGTTTCCAAGTTGGCAGAGCGGCTATATATATAATATAATTACTGCTGTGTTCAGCTCCATAACAGCTATTACTGAACTCTTGTCTCTGTTACCACCCCATACTCTGCCTAACTGCCTGCACCCTCATCGCATAGAGAAGGCTTATTGATTTTAAACAATGTAATTAGGAGGTGCCCGATGCATAGATAACATAACCTTAATGAGAATGAGGAACCATCTGTTTTTTCCTGACTTTTTTAGTGGTCATTTGAGTGTTTGATCGTTGGAGACCGTGTCCTCGGATTGTGATTTGTGATGAGTACTTTTCTTAGATTTTCCAAATGATTTGCTGCCACACATTGCCAGTCCACTTCCCTCTGCCTCTCTTCCTGCTCTGTCTCTGTGCCCCAGGACAAACATACATATTGGGCTCTTAGATGGAATTGTGTGGCACAGTCTTTCTTCTGACACAAAGATACAGAATACAGAATGGAGAGAATAAGAAAGTAAATGAATGGAGCTACTCCTCCAGCTTGAAAAATGAAAAATATAAATGATAGAGACAGACGGACGTTTTCCATGCCTTCTGCACGGTGTTTGTGATTCTAACAAAGTGCACTGTTGTTCTTGTTGTTCCCCGCAAAATACAGTCAGTGAACATCCTATTCAACCTGAGTGTGTGTGTGTGTGTGTGTGTGTGTGTGTGTGTGTGTGTGTGTGTGTGTGTGTGTGTGTGTGTGTGTGTGTGTGTGTGTGTGTGTGTGTGTGTGTGCGTGTGTGCGTGTGTGTGGGTGAGAGAGAGAGAAAGAAGAAAATTTGAAATGCAAATAGCGGCTTTGTCACAGTCAGTAAATGAATGGTAAATGGACTGGACATACAGTATGTGGCCCTTCTGTACCTTAGTGGACAAAGCGCTTTACAAAATTTGCCCATTCACACACACTAACACACGGACATTCACACACACACACACACACACACACACACACACACACACACACACACACACACACGCACCCCGTTGGCGACGGAGCTGCCAAGCAATGGGCTGGCCTGCCCATCTGGAGCAAATGAAGGTTCAATCAGTATCTTGCCCTGGGACACTGACATGTGGACAGGGATGGACCCAATGGTGGAGGATCCCCTCTACCTCCCGAGACACAGCCGTCCCTGTCCATAGGGCCCGTCACTGCAATTATTCATCTACCTACTAGATGCCCTCGGGATTTCCTTCCTTCCCCCATCAGCTGACTGACTAACAGATATTTTCACACCTGTTCCCCCTTCCATCATCTTTTCTCCTGCTCTTCCTCACTGGTATGTCTTTCTCTCATTGGTCACTCACTGGTCAACATAGTAGCCGTGTAGCTCAGTAGCATTTTGTCTTCGATTTTATGGCCATCTGAGCCAGTGCGTGCCTGCCTCTCCATTTATATAAACCACTAATATCATCCCGCTGCCTCACACCGTTTGCTTGCTTCCCTTTTTTTGCCCCCATCCCCTACTGTCACACTGCAGGTGAATAGGGTAAGATTTGAACTCACATCATCAAACTTTGCCAGTAGATTACTTCCATTAAAACAATTCTTTTTGTATAACTTTTTTTTTACAGAAATGTTTGAATAGATATGATAATTAGCTAATATCCAACTAATTATGTGTTTATTTGCATCTTTTAAAAGTCTAGATGTTGGATAAAGCCAGAGTTTAAATCCCTTATTTCATTTTTACAACATCCAAAGTTTCTACTGAACAGATTTTGGATATGGCCTTCATGACATTTAAAAAATCGAAATATTTTCAGATTTAAAAAAAAAAAATGCGTTTGAGATTGTTGGTTCAGAGTAATGTTGAGATCATGGCTGTTAAAATGGTCGTATAGGAGTAATGTACAGATGCAAACAGACAAAGTTTAGTCAAATAAACACCTAATAGTACAATTTTGGACCTTTTATTTCTACTAGTAAGAAGCAAAATAGCCAAACATCTTAAAATTGACCGATGCTTGTAAAAAAAAAACGTATTTCACCTAAGCAAAATCCTTTGGGAGATGTCGCTGTTCAAAGAGCGTTTGATGTACATGAAGAGCAGGCTTATTTAGGAATATTCAAAATAGCGCTGACTCACAGAGGCTGATTGTGCTTATACAAATAAGCAGCTATGGTTGTGCATATCCTTTCTCGCTTCTTATCCCTGGCTTTGTGTTGCTCCTCTAGCACACACACACACACATACAAACACAGCCCGGTATTCATCATTTGGTTATTATCAGATGGAGATGCTAAGGTTTCATTTCTCCCATGAATTTTCATGCAAAATTAGCGAGGAGAGTCTATTCAAGACAAGGATGCAAACGTTGACTTGAGTATACTTATATACTTTTTATGAGATGAGTCATACAATTTTAATTAAGGCATTGGAATGTAATTCATTATTGAAACCAGAGCCCAAAAAAAGCACTTGAACTGAAGGCACAACATGTAAAACCAATTTTGGAGAGAGTTTATACTTCTTCCATCAAAAATATTCTTTGTGGTCTGAGAAACATTACATTTGAAAAACAAAATAATGTTAATACATAACATGCTACAAATCACTCTGGCAACATTCAAAAAAAATGATCTTGCTCCTGGAAAAGACAATTTTTTTTTGTAAATGCAGAGATTACATCCATATACACACTGATACATTTCACCCAAATGTACGTCATGTATGTAATGTATGACAGCAAAACAAGAGGATGTCATTACTGGTCTTATGTGATACTATCCTGGAAAGTGATTTACAGACTGGAAAGGGAATCTGGGTATCTTCATTCCACAGCATGCTGGTCTCCCTCTCAGTGTGTGTGTGTGTGTGTGTGTGTGTGTGTGTGTGCGTGCGTGCGTGCGTGCGTGTGTGTGTGTGTGTGTGTGTGTGTGTGTGTGTGTGTAAGAGTGTGTTTGTGTAATGTAAAACCTGCCTGTGAGGTCGATAAGGCTATCGGTTTGAGACCGTCTTGTGATAATGCGCTGTCCTCTGCTCAGTATTGTTGAGTTTAAATAAAAATAGTCACAAACCCTATGGCAGCCCAGTGGCACACATGTGCAGGCAAATACACACACTCACACACACAACACAAACAAACGCAGACACGCTCTTGTATGCCCCGCTAGTCGGCTACCCATGAAAATCAAGTAAATCTCTATGCATGCGACTGTGGACACGAGGGAATGTACTTCTCAGAAGAATAGGAACCCAGAGGAGGAAACATACTCCAGCTCCCATGATTGGTGCAGCAATTGTACAAGAAAAATGTTTAGAGAAATGTGTCAAAAGAAATTGCGCAGTACACAGATGGCTTGTAAAAACTAAAAATGTCTGTGTATGGGGATGTGTAGTCGAATTCTGAGCTTTTCACTTCAGTTGAGGTAATCCCAATACGCTTTTTTTCGAGGGTAATTAGATGAGCTCCCTTGGTCCTGCAGGTCTGTCTTTATGAGAAACTGGCATTGTGTCTTCCACATTCCAGTAACAAAAGCTTTATTTGCACCCTTTCTATCATGAAAGATGAGCTGAGCCCGGGCTCTCTTGCTTTTAGAAAACATTACTCACCCAAGAGTAAATAGATCTCTCAGGTCCGTCAAAATGAGGGGACTTGTCGCCCAGTGCGATACAGTCTGGCCTATGATGTGTCTCTTATCAATGTTAGCCAACAATACAGATTTATAGCGCAGAGGAATATATCAGGCTATGGTTACACAGATGATACTAGTTGCGAGTATAGGCTCAATTCATTGTTTTTGGTCTTTTTTTTGTGGGGGGGGGATTTGTTGATGATAGGATAAATATAGCGCCGGACTTATTATTTATATTGTGATGTGATTTTAACAGCTGTTTTAATAACAGTTCATCCAGTCCATATTCATGTATATGTCAAATACAGAGAAATTCCTCTGTGCACTCTCAAACATTGTATACCAAACATGAAGATGACATGAAAATCTGCCGGCAGCATTGTAAACTGTCTCTAGCTGCTCAGTCAATATGAGGTGCATGTGGTTTGTTGCTGGACTAAAACCTCACAGTATAGCTCCCCGTCTTGTTGTTGTTTGCTTTGCTGTTCTTGTAGAATGAAAGTGCTAATAGAGTTCCCAATCAACAGAAGCGGACACAGACTGGAACAGAATGGAATTTGAAACGTTTTAGCCAAAAATGTTTCTCTGGTCAAGGTGTTTTTTGCAGAAACGTTTCAGATTTCGTTTGGTTCTCCAACTTCGTGGGTGAAAACGGTCAACTGATGGTGTAGGAAATTCACCTGCTATGACAGTCAACGCACGTACATCACATACATGCCTGTTGGAAGTGTTGCAGTGTGAACATTCTCTGCTTTCCCTGATGGCACCATCCTCCCCTCTGTCCCCTATGTCCAATCAGCTGTTGAGCCCCCATGATTGGTGCAGTAATTGAGCAATAAATGACAAATGTCTAAAAACAACAAAAAAAGCCCTGTTTTTATCGCATGACAGACAGCCCCAACTGCGTGTTGTTCACTTCAGTTGAGGTATCCCATACGCTCTATCTATCTATCTATCTATCTATCTATCTATCTATCTATCTATCTATCTATCTATCTATCTATCTATCTATCTATCTATCTATCTATCTATCTATCTATCTATCTATCTATCTATCTATCTATGAAACCAATTGGATGACCTCCCTCATAAACCTTGTCCTGTAGGTCTGTGTTCATGAGAAACTGGCTTTGTGGAGCTGCATCCGAGACTTAGTCTGGATATGTGTGTAAATGCATGTCAAGAGAAGCAAGCAGTTTATATCAGTGATTGTTGCTTGGTCCTTTATCAATTCTCAATATCGTCATTATTTCAATGTGTCACACACACACAACTAACATGCCTCTACATATTGTGTGTGTGTGTAGGGGGTGAGATAGGGCCGAGACCGCCTGATGTGTCTGCCTCTCCTTCATTCTGGTCCCCACCGACCCCCCCTCCTCCCAGCATCAGTGGGATGTCCCAGGTGTGTCTCCTCTTGGCCTTCCTTACGCTCTGCAGCTGCACAAAGGTACAAAGGACCCACAGCCTTTTTCTCTCTTTTTGACCACTCTCTCAGCTGGTTACATAGAGTCTATACATTACAAGCAAGAATTTAATCATGGGAAAAGGCTGTGGTGACATTGCCGAAACGTTGACATCCAGGCTGCGTTCCAATACCCATACTTTCTACTATTTAGTAGGCTATGGTAGAAAAAAGATTCAGTATGTCCCGATTCTTGTGGCCAGATTTAGTATGGTTAGAAATACCCGGATGTTTACTACATCCGTCCGAGATTTTTAGGTTTGAAAACAGCCTGCTATTTGGCCGATTCCGATTCCGGAAGTGAGACTCCATATGAAACCAAACAGGGATGCCACAGATATAAAAGCAAGAGGCAAGATCAGGGCGCAATGTTATGATGAAATAAATAAGTCAAAGTAGGTCCCAAGCCTACTGCATCCTAACTAGATTCTCTCTATGGGCAGATGTGGTATGTAGAATAGAAAAAAGAAAGAGTATGCGATTTGTAACATAGGGAGTGTTTCAAGAAAGTTTGTTTTTGCCCCTGCAGGTCTCTGCTACAAACTCCCTGGAGCTTGTGAAGGAGAAGTGGAGCAGCTACAGAAACCAGTGCCTGGACTACTTCAACACCACGCCTGCTGCCACAGGTGAGGGGAACCTCTCCACACAGCATTAGCTCGTGGCTAAGCTAGAAGCAGTAATGAAGGAATCCTAAAGAACAGATTTGACTCTCCACTCTGCTCTCCACTGCAGGGCTGGTGTGTAACAGGACTTTTGACCTGTACGCTTGCTGGCCCGATGGACTGCCAGGATCCACTATCAATGTCTCCTGCCCATGGTTTCTGCCATGGCACCACAAAGGTCTGTCTCTGTGTGTGTGTGTGTGTGTGTGTGTGTGTGTGTGTGTGTGTGTGTGTGTGTGTGTGTGTGTGTGTGTGTGTGTGTGCGTGAGTACGTGTGCACTCACATTATTTTTTCTTGGTGGGAATTCATTCCTCTGTGGCACCAAAACATAGGCCAATAGAAAACACACAGACAAGCTGTGGACAGGGACACGATAGAAACTTTTCATAGAAATGACCAGGATGTAGGGGAGAACTGGGTAATGTGAGACACTTTTTACATGTGCGCCCCTCTAAGCGAGCTAAAATGATTTATCAGTCAAATTGACACATTTCCCATTAATTCAGAATGTTTCCTAGAAATGGGCATTAGCAGAATATATTCAAGAGAAAGGGCAGTGAAAATATGATTGTTTTAAAAACAGTTGTCTTGTGTCTCACTTTACCCCAGCTGTGGGGTAAACTGAGACAGACCAGAGAAATCAAGGGGGTAAACTGATACACTTACTTTTTCCACTCTGAAACTACCATAACAACACATGTTGTAAGAGCTAGAATCCTGACAACTAGCTTGAAAACCAAATATTCCAAAACTAATGTCGGACTAGTAACAGAATCATGGGGTTTGGTCAATTAAGCAAAAAAAGTTTCTAAACACTTGAAAGTAACTCTGATCAAATACAACATATAATTCATATTCAATAATTTACATTCAAATGACAGATAGAACCAGTTAGATTAAAACACAGTCTGGGGTTCAGAACACAGGACCCTTAGAGCCAGCTAGTGTCTGGGGGTCAGAGCAAATAACAATCAGAGCCAGCTAGAACCGCCTGGGACTCAGGACACAGGACTAGACCCAGCTGTAATTTTCCATCTTTTGAGTCTTTGATTAATATTGTTCTGCATTTGTTTTATTGGGATCATTCATTGAATAAAGACATATTACTTAAAGTCTATTGATGTTAAAGGTCACTCTCCTGTCCCCCACATACAAACCATGCCCTTGCTGACACCCCTTCAACCATCAACCCCCACCTCCAGCCCACATTGTCTTTTGTCTTATTCAAACTAGTCTCCTTGCTAACTCAAATATAATGGATTCATTAAAAGAGGGCACAGACACTGTCTCACTTCACCCCACAGCATTTGTCTCACTTTACCCCACTGCCACAATTTGAGAAAAAACTACCTCTCTCAGCAAATCAGGCTAATCTTCAGTTATCATCATCACATGGTTTCATATGTTGGTAGTTCATCAACATGTATGATATAAGTTTTTCTTCCTGAATCAATTTGCTTTGGCACAACAATCGATTAAGTTGACAGAAAGAAAATGTACTTTTACATGCAAAAATACATTTTTGTGAAGAAAACACGCTTACAACATCACCATGAGGTCCTCTCTTTCATGGCCAATGGGAAATGAGAGGGGCTTTAAAACATATATCTCACGTGACCAAAAATGTGTTCCATTGCCTAGATACAGGGGGTGTCTCACATTACCCGATGTCTCACATTCCCCCGTTCTCCCCTACTGAATAAAAAAGAAAAACATTTAATTCCAAGGGCTATGTGCAGAAAAGCTAGTGCTCAACACATCTGCATAGAAGCTCAAAGTTCTCTGATTTAATGTCATCTCGTAAAGTCGATGGAAAATGCCTGGCAGTGGATGGAATAAATCTGAAAAGTCTGTTAGATGGATTCTATACTGATTTGAATGTAGCGTAGTGTGGTTTCAGAGACTTGATGTGGCTTTAGTGGTAAAGCCAGATAGAAGTCCCCGATCACTTAACTGCTGCCTCACACTGGTGTTAAGACTTGTTTCCTGGGGCAGTGCACTTGTCTTGAGGAGCTTCCTCCAGGGCCCTCCAGGTGGGTTGGAGGCTCTACATATGTGTGAAAGTGAGCTTGTCTCTTGTTATTTCCTGTTAAGTGGCTGACTGTCACTCTCCAGAAAGGTGTAGATAGCCTCAGTCCTTAACCTCAACCACCTCTCCTGTCGTTTTTTTTTCTACCGGTTTTCTACCATTATAAATTCAATATATATTTGGACTGCATATTAGAAGCATATGAACACAGCATTGGAAGTGTTCTCCTTGAGATGTGTAAAGCTGAAATGGGCCTTTTTAAAAATGTCTTAAAGCTCACATATTATGCACTTGGTTGTCAATTTTATATGGTCCAAGTAGTCCCTAATACTTATTTTTTTAAATGTTTGCTGAAAAACCCGTTCAGATCATTTATTGTAGCAAGCCTCTATACCCTGATGTTCCTCTGGTCTCCGGATGACCTATATTGGTGTCTGCAGCCTGCGATCTGGCTGGCCACTCCCACCTCTCTGCCGGGCCCTCCCACCGTCTCTGCCATGCTCTCGTGATACTAGAGAGACACTGCGTGACTGCGAACACAGTGTTTACCCGGAGCGAAGCCATACTTTGACATAACAGTTTGACATGACTTGACATGATTAAAACCAGTGAAAACAGTAGCTTCAAAGTTTGATTTCTACAGGAATAACTTCCCACCCTTTGTGGTGTTAAAAACGAGGCATTATTAAACTCCAATGGGAAAGCTAAGTTAGTGTAATAGAAGCAAACGTTGGGTGCTACATCCGAAGCTACATGTGCGCTAACGGCTAAAAGTAACACTCAGATGATTTAAAACCAGTGAAAACAGTAGCCTCACATTTGGTTTCTACAGGAATAACTTCCCACCCTTTGTGGTGTTAAAAACGAGGCATTATTAAACTGCAGTGGGAAAGCTAAGTTAGTGTAATAGAAGCAAACGTTGGGTGCTACTCCCGAATCTGCATGCTACACTAGGTAAATAACAGGCAAACAACCATTGAGGCTAGTGGCGCTACATGTTATAAAACCGACTGTTACAGCGTGCACTGGCAGTGAGACGTGCCTGTTTGTAGCGTTCTCTCTTCTGATTGGATATCAGTTGGGGGATCCCAGCAAAGTTTATTTGCCGATTACATGCAGAGTGAGTGACTGAGAGATCGGAGTTATGAAACAAGCACACTATATAAGTGATCACTGTATGAATATAGGACACATATATTAACATAAATAAATCGCTTACTTTACCTTTAAAGTGTGAAGAAAAAAATCTGCAGATTTATCAATAATATTAACTAATATAAATATGGTCAGTGGCAGCATTTGTTGTTAAGCACATTGGGATTCACGCTCAATTGCTTTAGAGACTAAGAGATTTTTCCTTTTTACATAGCCAAGCTAGCTGTTCCCCTCTGTTTCCAGTCTTTGTGCTAAGCTAAGCTAACAGCTAAATTAGTGTGTGAATATCACAGGCATAAGTGGTGTCGTTCTCTCTTTTCATTCTATCAACAAGGAAGTGAATAAGCGTATTTTACAAAATGTCTAACGATTCCTTTACCTCAAGGTACACACAAGGTCTGCTAAGTTTTTTGCTCATGCAAACGTCTATACTTTGTCATGTGTTGTTAACAACTGAACTACCACCTGTTGCCCAGCAACAACTTAACAAACTGCATCGCCAGAGGAAAGGCTAGGTTAAATGCTCTGGAAAAAGAAAATCATTGCATGTTGAGTTTTGAACTTTTGAATTGGACTTAACATTAATAGCACGAGATGATGTCAGAAAATATTTATTAATAAATAAACAAATGATTGCGAGGGCATTAAGCAACTGCTGAACAGCGCAGAACACATGTCACCTTATTTAAAAATCCCATTAGCTTTTTCTGTGTGAACAGTTCCGCAGGGTCTGGTGTACAGGGTCTGCAATGAAGATGGTCGATGGGCAAAAAAGAATACCAGTGAATGTGAGGACGACCCTGGTGAGGTGTGTGAGTACAATACAGTGTGTTTGTGTGTGCATGTCCGTGTATACAATTGCGTACAGTAGTGTTTGTGCGTGTTTGTGTGTGTGGACCAGGCTAGACTTGTAAAGTAATTGTTTGATGCTCTTGATGCTGCTTGATGTGGCAGATGGCTCGAATATATTGTGAGTCGCAGTCACAGCCACTTTCACAAATCGTAATTTGCTTCGAAGGGCTGACATGATATAAAATGACTCAGCACGTGTTAATCCTCCCATCTGTTAAAAAAAATACACTTTAATATCCTCTCCACATCTTTTTGGTGCCAAATCTAATCTAGAGTGTCAGGGTGCGGGGGCGGGGGCAGGTGTGAATGAAGGCAATGCATGGGAGGGACTGACTGTATCCTGTTGGCTTTTTGCAGCAGCAGTATGGCCGCATCCTCAGTCATTTACGGATGACGTATACAGTGGGCTACTCACTCTCCCTCGGAGCTCTGCTACTGGCCCTGGGAATCCTCATCACCTTCAGGTACAACATGTACGAGCAGTGAAAGGGGGGAGGGAGGGAGGCTAAAGAAAGAAAGGATGAATGAAGGAAGGGACAGAGAGAGATAAAAAGTAAGTAGTAGTAGAAGTAATAAATATTTTATTTCGGTCCATGACCACAAAGACATAATAATACACCAATCAATAATTTAAAAAATAAAAATAACAATGGCCGAAAAGGGTGTAGGATGAAGCCGATCTACCTACCCTCTTGACGTTACCTATTATATATCACAAAGCAAGAATATTTGAAAAAAAATATATAGTAATGAAAGACTAAGAAAGTAATAGCCTGCATTTATAAAACAGAAAAACAGTTGTCAGTTAAACAAAGCAAAACAATAAAATACAAAAAATTCAATAAAAATAAAAAACTGAATGAATGAAAGGGGTAAAGAAAGTGGGGAAAGTGAAGGAGGGAAACATGGAGCGTGGGAAAGTTTAGACAAAAAAACAGGGAGGGATAAAGAAAGGAAGGAATAAAAAGGATATTCAGGATTCCAGGGATGCAAAAAAAAAGGTTTATTGAACAACATAAAAGTTAGTTAGTTAGTTTTATTGTCACATACACAATTGCACAGGGCAATGCATAGTGAAATTATTGTGTATGAGTCCGGCTGTCATTCAACTATATAAAGTGCAAGATTTGATTATAATAATGATTGGTCGGGTGAGTGGTCACTGGGTGGTGGGCTAAGTGACATCATAAAAGTCACACGCTGTCACTTGTGCACCAGGAAGCTCCACTGTATGAGAAACAACATCCACATGAACCTGTTTGCCTCCTTCATCCTGCGGGCCGTGTCCATCCTGGTTAAAGACGCCCTGCTCACCCTCACACTGGACCCCAGGAGCAGCAGTGACACACGGACACAAGCTTTGGTCAACATACCGGTCAGAGCAAACACACTGCACACACACCTGAAATTTGTTACCGCAAACATTTAGCATTTTCCATTAGATGTTTTGTGTATACGGTGTGACAAAGTTAGGGTTATTATAGTAATGCTTAGCATTACTAGAACCACTTGATTGTTTGTTGGGTAGAGCATAGATCTTGTGTAAGAGTAGACACAAACTCTTAGGAGCCATTACCTCAACTTCCACTCCCTTACTCGTCACTTCAGTAGAAAAACATCCCACTACTTACCACAATGGTAGTTGGACATAGAGAATAATAACGAGCTACCTACATACACAGTGTACATTCAGATGCTGCATATTTTTCTCTATGGCATTTTTCTGTCTTACCTCTTTTTGGATATCCCAAAAATCTAAAAGCTACATCACACACATACATTACGGGAAATGATTAGGTTTTGAATTTCGTATATACAGTATCTAGACAGTTTGTGTCTTTGGTAAAGGGAAAGAGTTATTCTACCAAGCTTTCATTTCTGCCTGTGCATTTGAATATTTCTACAGTCATATATATTAACATTAGTTGAAATGGAAGACATTCAACATTTCTCTTACTTGTAAAACTGAAATTTAGAGTGGAAGAGAAAAACAAAACAAAATGCAAGCTTAGTGATTCCCTCCAGTCCCTCCAGTTCCTTTTCTTGTGATGATGCTCATATATTTGTGTTGGAGGAAAATACGAACGAGTAAAATATGAACATCATAAAACATGGTAATTGCACCGTGTCTGCATCAATCCACATTCGGAAGCAGTACGCTATTAAAAATTGCACGGTAAATAGTGGCTTTGGTACCTAGGTGAAGCAGACATTGAACACCTATTTTAGGGTGATTTGGCAACTTAAATTGCTGTAAAAGATTGTGAGCAAAGCAACAATGACATGGACAGAATCAAACATTTCATTGGCAGTACAGCAATCATTGTCTGCTAATGTTGAGCATTGCATTGTGCTGCAGTGTCACTCACAACTTAACTCAGCTGAACAGCAGCAGAGCAGTTTTCAGCCGTGGCCTCCGTGGACCTCTAAAGATGAAAATAAACATTTTCAACTTTGTTGCACTCAGAGAAGGTTTGACCTGAGCTCATCGTTGATCTGCCTTGTGTTGTTTGTGTCAGGCTGTGATGTGGTGTCGGGGCGCCATGGTGATGATGCAGTACAGCGTGATGGCCAACAACTATTGGCTGCTGGTGGAGGGCATCTACCTGCACAGCCTGCTTGTCATCACCGTTTTCAGCGAGAAGAAGTACTTCTACATTTACCTGGCCATTGGATGGGGTAAGAACCATTGATGATGCTCTGGTCATTACAGAAATACAAAAAGGTGGTATTTTTCCCCCCTGTCGGTCGGTTTAGTGAGAAGGGTCAACAGGAGTCTGACCCTATATAAGGCAGGAGTTGCAGCAGTTTTATTGAATGAAACAGGATCTGCCAAGCAGTTGCTTACGGTAAATGCAGTCACCAGCAGCAGTAAGTCAATCAGGTACAGGAATGGTTAACAGGTATGTACACAGACTATTGAGCACACACAGAGCAGCTGTGTGGGCAGCGAAGTGATACAAAGTCTATTAGGGCATCTAGTGGACAGGTGTGGTCTGACAGGCTCTGGAATGACAATACAAGGTGAGTACATCAGCTAAGAAACAGTACTCCAGGTCAAATATTCAAGTGTTCAGTAGCAATAGCAAGCAATAGCATTAGCTCACTTTTGCTTACTCAAGTGACTTGACTTGACGGCTCTCTCAGGAGCCACTAAAGGCCTCATGTTAGTCAAGCTTACTGTGATGTGTAAAACAGTCAGGATTGTGGGATGTATAATACATTAGCAGTAGAAATTAAAAGTGATTTGTTGTTCTAGCTATTTCATTGCTAAATGACAGAACTTAAGAATTTAAAAAACATTGTGCAAAACATTGTTTTCAAATAGTTGTGGATCTACTTATCCCTAATATAATAAAATATCCTTTCAAAATGCATGAATCCAGAGGAGACCTAATAAAGAAAAACATTAACAAGTCCAGGGGAGCCTTGGTTTAACATTTCAGACTGCTATTTCTCATTATTTTGAAATTAATATTCACGTTGTGATTACACTTTCATGTGGCCATTCTGAAATAACAGTCTATTTATATAGCCGTTCAAAAATGCAATTACATAGTTGTCCTGCGATTGCAAACATGGTTTCCTGTGGTTATGAATGTCCCCACTGTGCGGATATTAGAAATCATCATCATCTTGCCACAGTAGTAACTAGATTGTGCCATTGATGTCAGTGAGCCACGGTGGCCTGACAGGACAGATAATAATGCTTTATGAGCACATTAAACACTTTCATATTCAGAGGACTTACAAGTCTTCATCGGGTGAGAAGAGAATAGAAAAATATTTGTCTTGGGATAATGAGGTTTCAAACTCATCACAGTAAGAAATCAGTGATTATAGTGCTGTATCACTGGTATTGATATAATGAAATCATTTACCTGTAATAAAGGAGTTAAAAGAATGAATATAGTGCAACATATACAGTAAGTTGATCTACTGTTTGATATAACAATGAAGCTTTGGTTTGGAGGATCTACCAGGAGCACGTCACTGTCCTCACTAATCCAGTAACGACGACACCCTCAACAGCTTAACGTGTTACAATCTTTGAATTGTGTTTATTATATTATTAATAAAATCTTATCTCCCTTTCACATTGTATCGCTCAGGTGCACCACTCATCTTCTTGTTGCCCTGGATCATTGTGAAATATCTGTACGAGAACGAGGAGTGAGTTTCTTTTCGTAATATTGTTACATCAAACACAAGACAGTTAAGATGTGAACTCTTTGATGATGAGAATTTTTGTCATAGTGTATAGATATGAAAATTACAGCATTGCATTACAAAGTAAAATGTGTGTGTGCATGTGCAGGTGCTGGGAGAGGAACATAAACATGGGCTATTGGTGGATCATCCGTTCTCCTATACTGTTTGCCTATCTGGTAAGACTCCTCGTATCTGTCTGTGTGTCTGAACATTCATACTGTCATTCTAAATGGGAGGAAGGATAATCAACTCCAGAGTGTGCTGGCATGTAATCGAGCTACAGATGCTCACGCACGCACCCAAGGACATACTCTACACACACACACACACACACACACACACACACACACACACACACACACACACACACACACACACACACACACACACACACACAGCAGCTGACATTTACCAACTGCGTCAGGTTCCCAGCATCCATTATCATAGTAACATCACTAACATTATGATTTCTCCTCAAAGAGTACTCCACATTATGTGATTATGTCAAAGTGCTTTGACCGATTTAAGATATCCTTGCACTGTGCAATCTATTAGTACATTATTAAAATCATGATTCACATCTTAGTCCACCGTAATGTTGAAAACACAAAGGGCTTTAGAAAAGTGACAAATTCATGATCTATTACACTGAACAAAAGAGTGGTTGGCAGTACATACTATTGCAGTCTGAATATGGTGATAAGGTGGATCCCAAACTTACAGGCCTTAAAAGAAACAGTGTCTACCGTTTCCAATTTTTATTCCTCTTTAATAACTTTTTATTGAACAAAGTGCTAAGCGTCGCTTGGGATTCATTCAATGGGCAAGCTTTGCACCAAAGGCCCTGTTGAAGGATGTGGGTTAGCCATCAGGACCAGGGATTCTGTTGCTTTACCGGAGGGAGAAGATTGTAGGCTACCTGAGCTGTCTTTAATTTGTGGGATAAGCAGGGCAGCTGCTTGTCGTTTCAACTGATGTGTTGAAAGACGTCCAGATTTATCACCACATTCGTAGTGTAAGCCCTTTGATCTAAGAAGTAATTTTTCCAGCTGTGGATGTAGTCAGTAAATCAGTTTGATGGGAAGATTAAGCATTTTTTCGTAGTTTAAATCAGGTTTAGAAGCGGGTTTTTTTGTACATCAGACACAGCCTTACAAATAATATGGAATCGTGAAGCAAATTTTCTTCGAAAGGCTTTGAGTGACACCCACAAAAGGGAAGCAAAAGTCCCTTGTGTTTTGTTTGAACTTGCAAATGAATAATTTGAGTCTGACATTTATGTACAGAATTTCTAATGTCCACAGACACATGGGAGTTAAATCTCCAAACAGGTGGTTGTTTGCGACAGAAGCATAATCATCATGAAGCAACGCTGCATAGTCTGAAATGACTGTAGCCGTGTTGTCACGAGTCAACAGCTGGTTAGTAAAGCGGGTCGATGAAAAGATCCTGTGAAGGTTTGAGGAAAAATCTGAATTCCATTGCATCAAGATTTTTTTTATCTCTCCAAGGATGAAAACAGCCATTTTCCTGCATAAACACACTGAAAGTTTTAGAATTTTTTTTTAGATTGTTGTAAAGTTCAAGGGCTTGATCTATCTACCAAAGGGTACACCTATTATTTAATTTCCCCTCCAAAATAAGTCAATTATTGTACAACAACAGGGGTGAAGATAGAAAGTTGTTTTCAGAGCATGCATCATCCCAGGTAGGAGCCTACGCATTTACTAAGATTACTGGTGTTTGGCAAAGATTACAAGTTAAAACAACATATCTGCCTTTTGCATCCGTATTGTTATCTGACGTTATGAATTTAAGTCTCTTATTTAATAAAATAGCTACACCCCACAACCTTCTATGGAGGCTAAGGTGAATAGGAAGTCGTCAGGAGGAAAGTTGGAGTGAGTTTGTGTGTTTTTGTGCTCGGTTTTGGACTGTTTCTGTGTTTTTTGGCTACTGGTTTTGGATTACGGACATCGGACTATTCGCGGACACCCTGGGCTTGATCACTGCATGGTTCAATAACGCTGATTTTCGGAACACGGACAGAAAGAGCGGAGCTAGGCGGCTAGTTGACAAACAGCCGGCGACTACGTCAGTCTCTACCTTGCGGTACCTGAGCAGGTGAACCAAAACAAACCAAAACAAATCAGAATGCCACCCAAAGGGTCAAAGGCGGAGGCGAAAGTGGAAGAGGAGTACGTACCCCTTTCCCAGGTGAGCGAGTTACTTCTCCAACAGAAAGAAATGTTTATGGCGCTGATAAAGCAACAAAGTGACAACTTCAGAGGCTTTGTGAAAGATATAATGGGCACAACCAATACACGCTTAGATGCGCTATCAAGGGAATTACATGACATTAAAACCAGCCTGCAGGGGGGCGCCTTTAGCTCAGTCGGTAAGGCGTCCCCCTCCCGGGCCGGGCCAAGCAGCAGACCCGGGTTCGATTCCCGCCCGCGGTCGTTCTCTGCATGTCACTCCCCTCTCTGCCCCATTTCACCTCTGTCTCTCTGCACTATCAATACAGCATAAAAATGCCAAAAAATATCTTAAAAAAAAACAAAAAAAAAAAACAGCCTGCAGTATACGCAGAAAGAGGTAGATGACATAAAGAATTCCAACGCGCAACAAACCGAGCGCTGCAGCGCGACCCAGACAGACCTGTACAAAATGTGTGAGAGTCTGCTGGTTGCCACGGACAAGATGGAGTACCTTGAGGGACAGTCCAGACGTAACAACCTGGTGATAGATGGCATCGCTGAATCACCAGGAGAGACCTGGGCAGAGACAGAGGAAAAGGTGAAGAAGGTGCTGGCTGAGAAGCTGCAGCTGCAGCAGGACGTGGAGGTGGAGAGGGCTCATCGCACAGGGAAACCTGGAGGTGAACGACCAAGGCCGATCGTGGTGAAATTCCTCCGACACAAGGACAGAACATCCATCCTACAGCGCACTAAGGCACTCAAAAGAACCAGAATCTACATAAATGAAGATTTCACAGAATCTGTGAGGCAAAAAAGGAAAGAGCTGATGCCAGAGCTAAGAGCTGCAAGAGAGAGGGGGGATATAGCCTACTTACGCCACGACAAGCTGGTTATCCACCCCCGTACCAGTACACCGAATCCACCAAGAGATGTTTAAATAACACACTCATCCCAGGCATAATCCAGATACGCACATAATCTACAAACCAGGTACGTTAAATGCACTCTGATGACAAACACAACTCACACATATCCCGGACAGAATGATTTATCACAAAGGATTGCTGATTATGAGGATGTGGAACTACGGACCTTTCAACACAGTAACTATCACGCACATGACATTGAAAATGATATAGATCCTGAGACTAATTTCTTTCACAGCATAAACAATGACTGCCACTACTACAATGAAGAACAATTCAATAATACCATCAAGACCAGTCATAAACTTTCAATCATTCATTTCAATAGCAGAAGCCTGTATGCCAATTTTCACAACATAAAGTATTACCTCGGACAATTCTCCCAGCCATTCAACATTATTGCCATTTCAGAAACCTGGATTAACAATGAAAGGGGCATGGACTTTGAACTCAAAGGGTATGAAATGATTTGTAAAAACAGAGAAAGCAAGAATGGAGGTGGTGTGGCTTTGTTTGTAGATACAAATCTCACCTACAAGGTAGTAGAAAACAAGAAAAACATCACTGTGAGTTGCCTGTACAGAACTCCAGGCTCCAATATAGATTATTTCATTAACTGGGTTGAAGAAAAATGTACAAAAACAAACCATAAAACCATGTTTATCTGCGGAGACTACAATATTGACCTTCTGAACCCAAACAAGCACAGAATGATAGACAAATTCATTAACACCTTATACAGTCTCAGTCTGTACCCTAAAATAACTAGACCCAGCCGAATCACCTCACACTGTGCCACGTTAATTGACAACATTTTCACAAATGTCCTAGATAACAACATAATAAGCGGTTTATTAATAAATGACATCACTGATCATTTACCTTTATTTATAGTCTATAACTGCAACTACAATAAAACCTACAAAGACAACAGACCACAATACAGACGAGTCAGAACAGAGGAATCAATGATTACATAAGAAAATAATTTGATTGCTTATGACTGGGACTCAATATATAAAGAAAATGATGTGAATATAGCATATGATAAGTTTGTGAAATCCTTCAAACAGTTATATGATAAAAAGTGTCCAGTTAGGGAAGACAGCAGAAAAAATAAACATAAAAATGATCCATGGATCTCAAAAGGATTACAAAATGCTTGTAAAAAGAAGCACACTCTATATAGAGAATTTGTCAAACACAGAACTAAGGAAGCAGAAAATAAATATAAGAAATACAAAAATAAGTTAACAAGTATTATCAGAATATGTAAAAAATAATATTATAGTACAATATTAGAAAATAATAAAAATAATATTAAAAGCATATTAAATAATGTGATTAGAGATACCCCGAGACATATCACTTACCCCCAGTATTTCAGCGAAAATTATAAAAAAAATTATAAAATGGAAGAGGTGGTTAATCAGTTTAATAATTATTTTGTAAACATTGGACCAAATTTAGCGGAAAAAATACCTATGACAGATACGTTAGCTCATGATGATACACCTGTTAAGAAAAACACAAGCTCAATGTACCTCAATCCTGTTCTTGAGAAAGAAAATATAGATGTTGTAAACAAATGCAAAAACAAAACTTCCATTGATTGTGATGACATTGACATAAAAACTGTTAAAAGGGTAATTAAGGGTATCTCTAGACCATTAGCACACATCTGTAACCTGTCATTCCAAACTGGACAATTTCCTGATAAAATGAAAACAGCCAAAGTCATACCGATGTACAAAACTGGCAATAAACACCACTTCACAAATTATAGGCCAATCTCTCTGCTCCCACAATTCTCCAAAATTCTTGAAAAACTATTTAATGACAGATTATGCAAATTCATAGATAAATACAAATTACTCACCGACAGTCAATATGGATTCAGAGCAAACCGGTCAACAGCACTAGCCTTAACAGAACTCACAGAAGAAATCACTAACTCCACGGACAATAAGAAATTTGCGATCGGGACATTATAGACTTAAAAAAAGCATTTGATACTATAAATCACAATATATTAATTACAAAACTAGAACAATATGGGATCCGGGGGGTAGTTTTGAATTGGGTGAGGAGCTATTTAGACAGAAGGCAACAATTTGTGATGATGGATGGATTTAAGTCAGAATGCTTGGACATCGTGTGTGGGGTTCCGCAGGGGTCAGTGCTGGGACCAGTGTTATTTAACTTGTATATCAATGATATTTGCAATGTATCGAAATCTCTAAAATGTATACTTTTTGCGGATGACACAAATATACTGGTTTCTGGGGAAAATTTGCAGCAACTTCTGTCCACATTGACCGCAGAGATTAGCAGACTAAAAAAATGGTTTGACAGAAATAAGTTATCTCTAAACCTAAATAAAACTAAAATTATGATATTTGGAAACTGTAAAAAATCGGAAAACATTGAGGTACAAATAGAGGGTGTAAACTTAGAAAGGGTATATGAAAACAAATTTCTAGGGGTAATCATTGACGACAGAATTTGCTGGAAACCTCATTTAAAACACATACAAACCAAACTATCAAGAAGCATTTCAGTCCTGTCCAAAGCTAAGCACTTCCTGAATAATAAATCACTCCATATTCTTTATAACTCATTAATATTACCATCTTTGTATTACTGTTCAGAAATCTGGGGAAACACATACAAAAGCTCTTTACAACCGTTGTATATTCTTCAGAAGCGAGCCATTAGAATAATCCATAATGTAACTTATCATGAACATCAACTATTCATACAGTCCAAAACTCTCAAATTTCCTGATCTGGTTGAATTCAAAACTGCCCAAACAATCTTCAAAGCCAGAAATGATGTGCTACCAAAAAACATACAGGCAATGTTTTCTGAAAGGGAGGGACGTTCAGGGGACAGCTGAACTTCAAGGTCCACCACACACGCACAACGAAAAAGAGCTTTTGTATCAGCATCTACGGAGTTAAAGTGTGGAAGTACAGAAAAGCCAAAACATAAGACAGTTCAAAAACAAATATAAAGACATCATCTTCACAAAGTACAGAAATTTAGAAAAGCCTTTCTAACATGGACATATGTAGACTGTAGTTTTGTAACATACATGGTATTTGTATTTATATTTGTAATATTTATATATGTATAGTAACTTACAATATACATGTATGGGTATTTATAATGTAATATAAATTGTTTATAGTATATATATATATATATATATATATATATATATATATATATAATTGTTTATAATATTTGTATGTGATTATATTGATTATTTGTGGATGTATGTAGGTATGTATGTATGTGTGTGTATATATCTATATATATCTATATATATATATATATATATATATATATACACTGTATATATATACAAAATGATTCGGTATTCATGTATATATGCATTATTATAGCTTTTTATTATACTGACATGCTAATAACATAATCTATCCAAGCCAAATTGATCTGTTAAGGGGTAGGACTAGATAAGTTTTTTACTTCCTCCTACCCCCTTTCGAGCATGTAGAAAGTGTATCTGTTTTTTTGCTTTTGTTTGTAGGGGAGGACAGGGGAATGTGAGGCATCGGGTAATATGAGACACCCCCTGTATCTAGGACACCGAACACATTTTTGGTCATGTGAGATACATGTTTTCAAGCCCCTCTCATTTCCCCTTGGCCATGAAAGAGAGGACCTCATGGTGATGTTGTAAGCATGTTTTTTTTCACAAAAATTTATTTTTTGCATGTAAAAGTAAATTTTCTTGCTGTCAACTTAATCGATTGTTGTGCCTAATCAAATTGATTCAGGTAGAAAAACTTCTATCACACATGTTGATGAACTACTTACATATGAAACCATGTGATGATGATAACTGAAGATTAACCTGAAACGTGAGAGAGAAAGTTTTTTCTCATATTGTGGCAGTGGGGTAAAGTGAGACAAATGCTGTGGGGTAAAGTGAGACAGTGTCTGTGCCCTATTTTAATGAATCCATTATATTTGAGGTAGCAAGGAGACTAGTTTGAAAAGACAAAAGACAATGTGGGCTGGAGGTGGGGGTTTATGGTTGAAGGGGTGTCAGCAAGGGCATGGTTTGGCACGTATGTATGTGGGGGACAGGAGAGTGACCTTTAACATCAATAGACTCTAAGAAATATGTCTTTATTCAATGAATGATCCCAATAAAACAAATGCAGAACAATATTAATCAAAGACTCAAAAGATGGAAAACTACAGCTGTTTTGGTTCTGACTGTCCTTTGCTCTGACCCCCAGACACTAGCTGGCTGTAAGGGTCCTGTGTTCTGACCCCCAGACTGTGGTTGCGTTCCGAATCGCATACTATATAGTATGTAGAAAAAAGATTTAGGATGTCCCGATTCTTGTGGCCAGATTTAGGATGGTTAGAATACCCGGATGGTCTACTTCATGCGGCCAAGATTGTTAGTGTTGAAAAGTGCATCCTATTTGGGCGATTCTGACCCACAATCCAGTGCGCACATGAAGTGACGTAACATCGACGAAGCCTATAGGTCCATGTTATGAAAACAAACGGGGATGCGACGGATATAAAAGCAAGAGGCAAGATCAAGGCGCAATGTTATGATGAAATAAGAGAGAAAAGTATGTCCCAATAGTATGTCTACTGCATCCTAACTAGATTCTTTTTATCGTCGAATGTAGTATGTAGAATAGAAAAAAGAAAGAGTATGCGATTCGGAACGCAACCTGTGTTTTAATCTAACTGGTTCTGTCTGTCATTTGAATGTTAATTATTGAATATGAATTATATGTTGTATTTGATCAGAGTTACTTTCAAGTGTTTAGAAAAATGTTTTGCTTAATTGACCAAACCCCATGATTCTGTCAAGCTAGCTGTCAGGATTCTAACTGTTACAATTTGTGTTGTTATGGTAGTTTCAGAGTGTACAAAGTAGGTGGTTCAGTTTACCCCCTTGATTTTTCTGGTCTGTCTCAGTTTACCCCACAGCTGGGGTAAAGTGAGACACATGACAACTTTTTTTTAAAACAATCATATTTTCACTGCCCTTTGTCTTGAAAAAAATCTGCTAATGCCCATTTCTATGAAACATCCTGAATTAATGGGAAATGTGTAAATTTGAGTGATAAATCATTTTAGCTCGCTTAGAGGGGCGCAAATGTAAAAAGTGTCTCAGATTACCCCGTTCTCCCCTACTAGGTGTTATCAGAAATGTTATTTCCTTGCGATTTTGTGAACCAAAAATTTTAATGACTCAGGTGAATAACCATGTATCCCCCCAAAAAATATTGAAATAACTGTAACCAGAGGAGTGCACACAAAACGGTCTTCGCAGCTAGATGGTTCGACCTCGTTTTAATGATAGTTTTATCTCAATGTAATTTTGAGGTGGTGATTTCATGTGTGCCATATAGTGATGTGATATGTATATATACATATAGGGGAGAACGGGGTAATCTGAGCCACTTTTTACATTTGCTCCCCTCTAAGCGAGCTAAAATGATATATCACTCAAATTTACACATTTCCCATTAATTCAGGATGTTTCCTAGAAATGGGCATTAGCAGAATTTTTTCAAGACAAAGGGCAGTGAAAATATAATTGTTTTAAAAAAATGTGTGATGTGGCTCACTTTACCCCAGCTGTGGAGTAAACTGATCCACTTACTTTTTCCACTCTGAAACTACCATAACAACACATATTGTAACCGTAAGAATCCTGAAAGCTAGCCACACATTCCAGAACTAATGTCGGACTAGTAAAATAATGATGGGGTTTGGTCAATTAAGCAAAGCAAATTTTCTAAACACTTGAAAGTAACTCTGAACAAAATACAAAATCAAATACAACATATTGGGCCGGTTTCACAGACATGGATTAAGCCTAGTCTTGGACTAAATGGAATTTTGAATGGAGATTGTCCATTGAAAGTACAATTTAGTCCAGAACTAGGCTTAATCCATGTCTGTGAAACCGGCCCATTATAATTCAAAAGGTTTTAATAAGATTCAAATGGAAGATAGAACCAGTTAGATTAGAACACAGTCTGGGGGTCAGAACACAGGACCCTTAGAGCCAGCTAGTGTCTGGGGGTCAAAGCATAGGAAAATCAGAACCAGCGAGAACAGCCTGGGACTCAGAACACAGGAGAAGACCCAACGGGATTATAACATCAGCCTGTCATACTCTACAACTAGGCCTACTCTACATTCCAGCCCTGAAGGTTACAGGGAAAGATGAGAAGGTGCTCTTTCCGTGTGGTTGCCCCAAGTCGTCTTCCTGGTGTATTTCCTTGGCATGATGGCTTTTCTACAATGTGTATGACATTAAAATAAAACATATGTCATGTAATATTACATTAAAATATGTTTAAGACTAAACTTAACTTGTGCCTTATGGTGGGGGAAAGTGAGACAGCATTTGGCCCACTTTCCCCCACAGCATTTGGCTCACTTTCCCCCACCACCACAATTTGAGAAAAAACTACCTCTCTTAGCATTTCAGGCTAATCTTCAGTTATCAGCATCACATGGTTTCATATGTTGGTAGTTCATCAACACGTATGATAGAAGTTTTTCTACGTGAATACATTTGCTTTGGCACAACAGTTGATTAAGTTGACAGCAAGAACATTTACTTTTACATGCAAAATACCTATTTTGGTGAAAAAAAACATGCTTACCACAGCACCATGAGGTCCTCTCTTTCAGGGCCATGGGGAAATGAGAGGGGCTTGAAAAAATCTCACATGACCACAAATGTTTTCCGTTGCCTAGATACACATTACCCGATGCCTCAGATTCCCCCGTTCTCCCCTATATATATATATATACTGTATATTGTAAATTGTTTTCTGTGTTGACCTGCGGGACTGCAGATGGAAATGAGCAAACTGCTGTATTCTGGTACAATGCATCTTTTCTCTGTGAGATTAATGTTATTTTGTACATGGTCCCTGATAAATAAACAAATAAACTAAAACTAAACTTATTCCAAACCCTCAATCCTTTATCCAAGCAGCATGTTTCTCCAAAGTCCTTGAAACACAGACTGAACCAAAAGAGGCCAGTACTTTATCTTTATTCGATTTACCTGATGAAAAGGCCCTGTGGTGTTAGTTGTTTGCCATTAGTCAATGCTAGTGTGTGTCATCATCACCCTCTATTATGGGATCCTGGTCTAAGTCACCAAAATCCACACATTGAGATTGCTCCGTTCTACTACTCATTGTACCCATAAAATATGGTTTGGAAGGCACATAATAAATAGCAAATAAACGCCTGCTAATGTTATTCATGCACCCCCAACATGCTGTTAGCTCTCAATTCTGATTAGTCATTCAAAAAGTAACAGCACAGTTCTTAATTACTGTAAATGTCTGCTCTCATTCCACCTCTCTAGAGTCAATGACTGTTCCTGAAATCATTTTTTCTTGTTTTATTTGAATAATCGTTTGAGGCCTGAGGGGAACAAACTATCCAGTACTCCCTAGGAAAAATAAACAAAGACAAACAAACGTATTTCTAGATAATAGTTAGATAAAAGATAATAGAGAAAGACGGTAATAGCTTCATTATTATTATTATGTGAGAATCGAACCTGAAGACATTTCGATATACATTCTATCTATCTATCTATCTATCTATCTATCTATCTATCTATCTATCTATCTATCTATCTATCTATCTATCTATCTATCTATCTATCTATCTATCTATCTATCTATCTATCTATCTATCCATCCATCCATCCATCCATCCATCCATCCATCCATCCATCCATCCATCCATCCATCCATCCATCCATCCATCCATCCATCCATCCATCCATCCATCCATCCATCCATCCATCCATCCATCCATCCATCCATCCATCCATCCATCCATCCATCCATCCATCCGAAATATTCATAAGCCTGTACATGGCCAGTCGTACTTTATATATTCGCTCTGTGGAAAAGTGTGTTATCAACAGACATTCCATATAGTTCACACACACACGCACACACACACACACACACACATACACACACACACATTCTATCTCTCTCTCTTGATTGTCCATCAATTTTGATGGTGACGTCCACCTTTTTGTAAACATTTTAAATAAACAAAAACATATTTTCTCACTTACTTACTTGTTCCCTATCCTAATACATGGCTACCACAGCCCAAACAGCACAGCCACCGTCAACAGACCCAGGCCCCGTACAAGCAAGCTCCAGGTAGTGACAATGCCCATAGTACCCATTCCAATTGTTCCACATCTATCTATGATATTTAATGTGGCTATACATCCCAATCCTAGACCTACATAACCTCTGAAGTAGGAAATGTAAATGTGTCAGTAGACACCGAGGGCTCCACAGGAGCTTTCCTCCTGTCCCTCCTCTGCTGTGTCCTGGCTGTCCTGTCCTCCTCCAGCCCTAGGGTCCCCTCCTTACACACCTGCCGCCATGTGGTGCGGTCAGCAGCAGTAACTTCCGGTCATCAGGGTTGATGTTACATTTCTTCAATGTGGTCTTCATCTGGTCCTTGTAGCGCTTCTTCTGCCCCCCAGCTGAGCGTTGGCCATGACTTAACTGACCGTACAACACTCTGCGTGGCAGTCGGTCCTGGGTTGGTCTCGCACACACGCACGCACACACACACACACACACACACACACACACACACACACACACACACACACACACACACACACACACACACACACCAAAATAGACTGTGTTTGTGTGGCACTGTCAACAACACATACATAACCGAACTTGGAGCGCTTATTTATTAAGTTCTGTGATAATTAATGTTATCTGTCATCAGAGAGGGTTCTGCACTGGATCACATTGTGTGTGTGTGTGTGTGTGTGTGTGTGTTGCCTCACATCAGACAGAGCCCAGAAATACTAGAGCTATGTTATAGGTGTCTCTCTTACCCATTATGTCATACGCACAACTCAACATAAAAACCGTCTTTCACATTACAGTCTGCCGTGATGTATCTACCCCTTCTCTTCTTATTTCAGATCAACTTCTTCATATTCATCCGCATTATCAAAATCCTGATGTCTAAACTCCGAGCTCACCAGATGAGATACACTGACTACAAGTTCAGGTGAGAGAACCTTTTCTCGATTGAAAGAAAAAATGAATAGTGACTGGGTGTATTTGCTAGGCAGGTGGCGGCACACAAGACACTTAAGAGGGTGGCAAGAGGGTAAATAAATGAAAAGGTTGTAGACTGAAAACAATGAATGAAAGATGCTCAGAGGCTCCTCAGAGATAGAACATACCAGTAGTCATATGATCCTTTGTTAATTAAGGAACTCTGATTGTAGCTGCTTTAAAATTTGAGGATTTAAAATTTTTTGACCTTGCGTTTCGCTTCTGAACTAGATATGGTGCTGAACCATAATCAAATATTACATATTTCTACTGTTAAATGTTTGTGCATCATAATGTTTCATGATTATAAAATACTGTATTTTCTTCAGGTGTGTAGCAACGCATTATGTGATAAAATGTCAAAATGTAATACATTACGGGGCGCCCTTAGCTCATTTGGCAGGGCGTCCGTCCCCCCCCCCCGTTCTATGCATGTCACACCCCTCTCTGCCCCATTTCACCTCTGTCTCTTCACACTATCAATAAAGCATGAAAAATGCCAAAAAATATCTTTAAAAAAATAAATAAAATATGAAATACATTACATTAACTAATTTTAAGCTTTAATATACAGTTCGAATGCAATTTGTAATAAACTAGTACATATTGTGGTAGTTACAAAATGCGGGGGTTTCACTTTCTTTTTTGAATTATTATGCAATTATTTATTACAGAATGCGTTGTAATGTATTACAAATTGTGTTCAGGCTGTTTATTACATGTGTGTGTGTATGTTGGATTTGAGTGGACCATCTGAGTCCTTAATAAAGATTATTATTATAACAAAATGTGTCAGATTATTACACAGATGATCCCCATGTCCCTTTGCCCTCCTCTGGTCCAGATTAGCAAAGTCCACCCTGACCCTCATCCCCCTGCTTGGGATTCACGCCATCCTCTTCACCTTTGTCATCGATGAGTCGGTCCCAAAGGGCTCCATGCTGCGCCTCATACGCCTCTTCTGTGACCTGCTCTTCAGCTCCTTCCAGGTCAGAACTCACATTCACTTGCCCTGCGTTCCAAATCACATACTTTTTCCTTTTACTACACCACATACTAAAGTACAGAAGAGTTTTAGGGCAACAGGAGGAAAACAAATTAGATAAGGAAGATCTCTTTTTCATTATGTCGATAAATGTCAAGAATAAAGACGAATACTCCTAAATGCTATTGGAGTTAGTGGGGCATTTATGTATTTTCAGCATACTACAATTGACGTGCATGTATTTGGACATCCTAAATCTTTTTCTGGCATACTAAAAAGTAGGTAAGTATGGGTATTGGAACGCAGGGTTGATCAATTTTACGTACTCCCACTTCAACCCTGAAATATTTGAACATCAGAGCTTTTCTCTGTGTTTCTTTCTTACAAGATCATTTTTGAGCCTGTTGTTTCTCTCAGACACCTTAAAAATCGTAAATAAACTTGCCATGCTGCTATTTTTTATGAAGTTTACGTTAAGTCCCCACACATTTGTTGCATTTTTAGAGCACTGAGCATTCATTTTTGATACATTTATAAGACGCAGTGCAGTCATCTGCTCAGTGTGAAAGCAAAGTTCCAGCACTTTCAAAATGTGAGAGTCATACAAGGCCATGGAGGAAACCGCTGTACAAATGTATTTTCATTTTCATTTTTTTTCATTTAACTTTTATTTATCCTCGAGAGACCAATTGAGGGCTGACCCTCATTTACAATGAAGTCGAGTTCAAAACAAATTCAAAGGAAAAACAACAATACATACAAAATATTCAATGCAAATACATCAAATACACAACAACAAAACCAATTGAAACATTTACACAGTGGTGAAGAGTGGCAGCAATTAAAATTAAATGGGTGAAAGTACAATATAGCCTAATTAAAACAGTTACAGGTAGAGTTTGGCAGATTTAAGATAGTTTGTTTAAATTGGTTAAAGGATATGAAGGTATTTAGTTTAATTTGTTGCTGTAAATTGTTCCAGGAGTCGGGGGCACTGAAGCTAAAAGCTGTCTTTCCCAGCTCAGACCGGGCTTGTGGGACATAAAGCATAAGCATGTCAGTGGAGCGGGTCTGATAAAGCCCATCTGAGATTTGCAGCATTTCTGTTAAATAACGAGGAAGCTTCCCGGTCAAGGCTTTGTAAATAAAAATGTGCCAATGTGCGTCACGTCTCTCTTTAAGGGTAAAGTATAAAGGATGAGTATAGAGTTAGTATTTAAAATTGCCCTTTGGTATTTACCCGAAACCAAATTTCTGTTAACATTTAGTGTTACTCAGCACAAATGCATCATGTTTTTTTTTGTTAAGTGTTTTTCAGTTTAAACCTGTATAACAGATGTTGCGTTAGACTTTCCTGTCAGTCAATTTGATGGACAGCGTCGTAAAAATTCCATCATAATCTATTAGTGCCCGTAATTAGATTTGAATTTTTAAACAACAATAAGACATATTTAATAGCGTTTCATTTTCATTCGTTCATTTTCATGTTTTAATAGTTAAAACACAAATCACACTGATAGATTATGCCTTGTTATGTGGCACATAGAGAAAAGATGAACAGTGACACCGACAGTTCGGGCACTTTTCATGTCAACACCACACGAAGCAGATGAATGGTTTGTTTTCTGCTATGACAGCGGAGGCCACTATTCAATGTAATTAGCTGCATTCAAGTTTCTATTGTAAAAAAAAATTCAGTCAATGACTGAAAAAAAAATCGGTTAACTATGGTTAACCAACTATGGTTAAATTGGTTGACTGGCTTACCTTTTTCTGGAACATTACGGCCAAGACATACCTGTAGAGCGGTGGGATGGTGTAAAATTAAAAAACAAAGAGGGACCCACTCATGATAAAAATGGCTTTATTGTTTGCTGTACAGGTGGTCAAAAACTCCATAAGGTGCCTTTAAACTAGACTTGAAAAGGAGTAGAATTGCTGGGCTTACAATACATGGACCATACAAAGTATACCTCAAAGTATTGTCTGCTATGGCTTACAGGTGTATACAAATGAATGAATGAATGAATGATTTATTTCAAATATGCAACAACAATACAATATTAAAAATGCATCAACAGGAGTCAGCACTAATGACTCCTGCACTGATAAGGCCGCCAAGCACTCTATAAAAAATGCCACAACATATTTGAAAAGGGGTGGGAAGAAGTAAAAACTTGTTCAATCCCACCCCACTTCCTTAAACAATAAGACAAACTGAGTTACATTATTTCCTTTTTCCTTATCTGACATGACTGAAGTGTTAAAACTCCACCTTCTGTTTCAGGGCCTGCTGGTTGCCATCCTCTACTGCTTTGTCAACAAAGAGGTGAGACAGATATGCTTTTATGTCGAGCAACCACCTTTATTTAATCCCTGCCACTGCTGCGGTTCCTTCCTTTCCCTTTGAAGAGAGAATACATGAGAAATGTTTTCATCAGAAGTGTTCCTGTTGCAAGTCTTTGTCGGTCTCTCTATCTCTCTAAAAGCTCTGTCTGTGTTCAAGTTCTACTTTATTTATTTTCTCTAGCCTTACAAAGTGGAACAGACACCACATCATCCCTCTGCTTATCTTTAAACCTTTAAATGTAGTTTTTGGCAAGAGACGTCCGTCTAGCGCTCAAAATTAAGTGATCTGGGTCTTATTTAATCTTCCTCGCAAATCTTCATGTGCTGTCCCTCTCTCCTCTATCTGAACTCTCTCTCTGTCTCCCTCTGCCGTGCCGTATCATCCCCCCTTTCAGGTGCAGTCGGAGATGCTGAAGAAGTGGAAGAGGTGGAAGCTGGGTAAGGACATTGACGAGGAGTACCGTCACACGCACAGCCACACACCGCACATCAAGAGCAGCAGCATCGCCAACGCCAACCCGCCCGACCTCCACCACCATGAGGAGGACAACACGGGCAGTGACCCCGGCCCCGGAGACTCTCCCCGCCCCCACAGAGAACCCGGCTCTGCCGCGCCCGAGGAGAACCGCCGGCTGGTCGTGTCCTATAGCAACGGCACAGGGAAAGGCCGGCACGCAGCCAAGAGCAGGCACGCCCTGCAGCTCTGCTTCCTGCCACAACGAGGCGCCGCCGCCAACCGCGTCAGCACCGCCACCGAGGATCTGTGTCTGGAGGAGATGGCGCAGTGTCGCACGTCATATCCCCTGAAAGGAGAGGAGACTAATGTTTAGGGTATAGGAGGACAGGCCGCCTGCCCCCATGAGCCCACAAAACCAACTCTCTCTCTTTGATTTGCGCTCATCCGTCTTGCAGATCAGTGTTTTATTAAAGGAGAAGTAAGTGAGTTGGTCCTTTTTAAGCCAATTTCTTGTCAGCGACTGCAGTTAGCAGTCTCCTCCCTCGTCCCCTACTTCGTCAGATAGTGCCGCGATGGAGAGCAGCGAGTTATTGTTCACGGACTCAAAGACCCGCCTCTTTATAGCACTCTGTCTCCTGAATGGATAAAAAACGAGCGGGATACTCAACATTTGATCCGGCAATTACTGCTAAGCTGAATGACTCGGAGACCTGTGTTATGAACTGCACATTCTGTTTAAGTGATTGCTGTATCAATACAGAGTGATTTAGCATGTTTATGAACAAAACAAATATCACTTACTTCTCCTTTAAGCGCCAACAAGACAGTCGGACCGGGAAGAGAGTGAGGAAGTAACAGTAGCAGACCAGGATGTTCACTGCTAATTATGTCTCACCCATCTGCAAATGATTATTTATTGGTTTAGAGAACTTGAGCTAAAGACTTGACTAAAGACATCAGGAATGATTAAAGAAACAAATGAATGAAAGTCTAATGGTGTGTGTGTGTGTGTGTGTGTGTGTGTGTGTGTGTGTGTGTGTGTGAGTGTGTGTGTGTGTGTGTATGTGTGCGCGCACAAATATGGAGGCCTGCCATTTCAACACAAACCTTAGATCTTTTCATCCGTATGGTAGGCCTACTGCTGTTGCCGTTGTGAGTATCGCTTGTGTTTTGTCTATGTTTGCAGCAATAGGCGCTCATTTGTGGTAACCCTCCCCCATTCCAAAAAAAAACCGCTGTCATACTTTTTCTTTTTTTGGTTTTACGTGGACAGCATGCATGACTCTTGACTTCTTGTTGGTGGAGATCAGAGGAGGTCAGGACAGAGGCAGAACTTGAAGCGGAGAAAGAAAGAGATGATACACAGCACAGCAACGGGGTAACTTAGACATCAAATCCATTTATTTTTTTCTCATTTTTGGTCTATGCTCCATACATTTGCCTTTTTGAAAAAGACATTTCTGTGATTGAATGAATGTAGAAAATGGAGAAACAAGGGTGAAACAATATTTAAATGTATGTGATTAGAAACACATACAATTTCCAACAGCACCTGGATTTATCCAATAAAGAGAAATGACATGTTTTTCTTCATAGACATTGTATACTTGGACTAAAGATTCGAACATGACACACACTGGTTGGTAATATGATCAAATGCAATTTGGCAAATGTGATTTTTGGTGTTTCAATGGAGGCTTACACGCAACATGAAGTTTGTTTTAAACACAAATCTACATAATATACAATAGATGCAGACTAGAAAAGTGCCATATTAACAATGGAGAAAACCAGCACATTTGTCTTTTTCTTTTATATATGACAGAACACAGAAAACCAAATGTGTCACACAGAACCACTTTCATCATCTTGCAATAAGAAAAGTATCAAATGTCGGTGTTCATAAACCGAATGGATTGAATTGGTCTGGATCTAATTTTGGGTATACACTCCAAATAGGATCGATTATAGTCACCCTGGAGCCAACAAAGATTTTTACAAATGGATTCCTATAGTGAAACCTTTGGTGGACAAATATACAATATGAGGTGTAAAATAGAGCACTGTACAATGTAAATAGTGAAAATAAGTGATTATGATAAAGAAAAAATGGTTATGTGGAGGGATGTGTCGTTGTTCTGTGTTTTTGCTTGCAGTCCAGGTGACTCAAAAATAAAAATAAACATGACCAATTATCTTGAGAAAAGACTGTCGTTTCACCAAACATCATTGTGCCTGTCCTTCTATTCCAAATGTTGCAGTTGTAAGCTGTCGCGCCAAGAGCAATCATGTCATGAAAGAAGCAACATGTTTAATACAAAAGCCAAATTGTTATGTCTTCTTTGTCTCTGTGGATCCAATTAAACTCAATTCTGTCAACATAGTGTTAGAGATAGGTGCCATTCCTCCATAGTTATGAACTTTTTGACACCATTTGTGACATTACAAATGTTTGTGCTTTAACTTACTGGCATTTTGTCGTGGCTTTCACTGCACAAATGTTCCTGAGCCAGAAAAAAAAAGAAATGTTTGGCTGAAAAACTTGACAATAAATTCCTGTGTGTGTGCAGGCTGGTGCATGCATATCTTTGTACAGTTATTACACATCATGTTGCACTGAAAAAGCCAATCAACCGACTAACTATCAATCAACATGCTTGTTTCCATTGGAGGTGACTGGGACATGAATTTATAATAGCGCATCTGTGTGTTGTTGCACAGAGGGTAATAAGTTGTAAGCAGATGAATTATGTATATTAGTCACACCAATGTCCAATAGCTTGCGGGTGTGTGTGTGTATGTATGTGTGTTCTTGTGTGCCATTGCGCTAGAAATCTCTATGAAAACCCCTCCCTGCCCGTGCCGGGTTTACATATAAAAGAACATAAACCACAGGAGGAATCTCTCTACGTGGCAGGATAAAGCCTACAGAGAACATTAGTTAATAATAAGTAAGATGTTGATCCCACTGTAATACTTCAGTTATTATATAAACAGCTTCCATTGTCTCTCAGGGGAAATCCTCTGTCCTTCACTAGGCTTCATGTAAACATGGTCGTGACCTCAGAATAAGACAACTGTGCAAACGTGCAGCAGTTAAAGCAAGGACATTACAATGTAACAATATAAACAATGCATTGTCATATATTTTATACATAAGTGTAAAAGTAGTATGATACAAAGTATTATAGCATATAGTAGCAAAGAGTAGAATACACCAGAATGCAACAGTTTATTATAATAGATAACTAGATTTGTAAGCAATAATAGAAGTATAGAAGTATGATAAATAGCCTATTGTAACAATAAAGTCAAACCTTGTTTTAAAAAAATAGTATTATATATAATTAAAAATATAAAATACAGTATAATACAATAAAAAAGTACAATTTCCTTAATGTAGTGACATTGTATGTATGCAATATACAATATTCTTTCTGGACAATTGAGGAGCAGGTGAGAGCCCAAGTGCGGAAATTGCTGTTGGGGGTTGTGTTCCAGGGTTAACAGTATAATCAGTCTGAATGGCATCAATACCGTTCTATTTCCCATTGCAGAATTGTGTGTGTGTGTGTGTGTGTGTGTGTGTGTGTGTGTGTGTGTGTGTGTGTGTGTGTGTTTTGTTTTTTAAATGTACTGTATGTATGTGCTTGGGTTGCCACACCTGTGTAACCGCTCTTTGGAGAACACGTCAAACAGATGGACTTTGGAGGTCTAAATAATTGCATTCACTGCAGGCTATCCATAGAAACCTTTCAGCTGCTCTGACGTCAGCCTCGTGAGAGACACCAGGCTGCATTGACAAGCAGACATTAGGCCTGATTAATCAAAAACATTTCATAGCTTTTTATTTATTTTTTAAACCTCATGCAAAGTGTTTGGCCACTGAAACTCACAATTTTTCAAGGGCAGAGAAGTTGCATATTATTATTAATGCAGCAACGGGGAAAAATAGGCTTTCAATAAATGAATACCAGCATACAAATGAGTCATGTAGACATGGCAATACAAATGGGGTTGCTTTCTTGTCTGAAAACCCTATTAGCGTTCAATTAATTGAACTCTGAGGCCACTGAATGTAAGCTCAGTGAAGTATTACAATATAATGAAATATGTAAAAACATCTCTCTGCTCCTTCGTATCATGTTCATGTGTGTGTGTGTGTGTGTGTGTGTGTGTGTGTGTGTGCTGATCATAAATTATGACAGTGAATGCACATTGTACTGTATCACTGCATCATAATCAAATTCATATTCATTCAACGGTAAAATATTTTCCAGCCTTCGGTAAGAGCATGGCTTACAACATGAGTCAAGTCAACTATTGCCCTATTACAAAAAAAAAACATTCTTGATGATTGTTTAAATGGCAAACAAGTAGCTCATTTCCTGACACTTGAAATACTCAAAATGACTAAACCCAAGCCAATACAATAACAAACAAATGATTTTGTCCCTGACCCCTTGCAGGAAACAGCTATTATAAGGACTGTCAAATTATTGTAACTACTGGGACCAGCTAATGCTCCGGATGGACATTCAATGATGCATAGTGCAAATCTACAGGGATGAGTGTGGAAATTACATTATGTACAAAGAAGGACATGAAAAACATATTGACCTAGTCAAACATCTTTCATAAATCCTCTGTAAGCCCCCCTCAGGAGCACTCTTCTTAAAGCCATCTGCCAGTTGAAGATTCAGCTAATTGAGGAAATGTTTAACAGCAATGATGGGAATTTCAGCCTAGATGCACAAGCCAAATTGATTGTGCGAAAATAAAAGGAATCCGGGTTTTTGCATTAAATCCCTACCACCTAAAGTGAGATAGAGATAAACAAATGACAATGAGGAGGAAACTATTTTTTTTCTGAATTTTGATCTATTTAAGTCCTAAGAGAGTCAATTGAGAATCAGGTCTTATCTCTGGTGTCTTCCCTTCTGAGGCGTGTGCCCATCAAATATACATTTCCATAAAGAAGATATGAAAGAAGATGGAGCAGATCTTCATTACCGAGTGCCATTTCAAAGCCAAAGGCCACAGCAATTATTCCATAAATGATTTAATAGATTGTTTTGAATGAAGGAATATTTAAAGGCTGAATCCAATTGTCCACCACGGTTTCCTGAACCAATTTGGCATCAAATCACCAGCTTCATGATCTGAAGTGTGTGTGTGTGTGTGTGTGTGTGTGTGTGTGTGTGTGTGTGTGCGTGCGTGCGTGCGTGTGCATGTGTTCACACAGCTTTTCTGTATGAATCCATTTCTTTGTCTTTCCATCACTATAGTTCCTGATTTCCTGTTAGGTTAAAACTGGATGGGCAGTCCAATACATGTGCAACATGAAGTCTGTTATTTTCTGGTCAGGACAATAACCCCTCACAATCAAACAGCAATGAAAAGGCAGAGGCATGGTGTAGGAGTCAATCAGTGGTGACAGGTCTATTGTGGTAACAACTGCGGGAGTCCTTTGTCTGTTTTTGTCATCAGGCAAAGACTGGGTGAGGCTCAGTGATTTAAAAAGTGAAAAAAACACTAACCACATCTGCGTATGTGCTTGCATGTATGTGTGTGCGTGTGTGTATGTGTGTGCGTGTGGGTGGGCAGGTGGGTTGCTGATATTGCATCACCTCAAGCACAATGCAATATGGTCTGTGTGCTGTGAATCAAATGTTATGTGAATCGTCCGTCCCTTCATGTGCAGTGGTACATACTGTATACAGAACAATTTCAGAGGTTAGATGTTTTCTTGTATTTCTTGAAGACACCAACATCAAGATCCATTGAAATACTTTAGGGATGGCTGTGGCTCAGGAGGGCCATTAATCCCAGGTTTGGTGGTTCAACCCCTGTGTCATCCTGTCTTTAAACCCTGAGTTGCTCCAAATGGGCAGGCTAGTGTCATGGTCTGTCTGTGCCTTGTCTTGTTTTGGTGGTGTACCTGTGTTTCCTGTTTTATTTTAGTATGTCTGTCTTGTTTCTCCCCATGTCCTGTGAAGTTTCCCTCCTGTGTGATAACTGGCCCCGCCCTAATGTGTTCCACCTGTTCTTCGTTGCCTACCGTGTCTTGTGTAATATATACAGTCAAGTGCGAAAGTTTGTGAACCCCTTGAACATTTTGGAATTTTATTTATTTTTACCATTAATAATTCATTTTTATCAATACCAGTATTTTTTATATGAAATAGCAGGTGTTTGTTTATCAATTCAACATTTTTCTTTCCCAGAAATAAATTGTTAAAACAGATAAAACAAATTATATGACAAATGTTGTATGATCAAAAGTTTGTGAACCCTAAGCTGCATTGCTTAAATCGAGCAAGTAAACACAATCAGATGGGCCAAATTGAGTCATGAAATGGACCAATGTAGTGAGAGATCTTTAGGGAAGAAATTGGGTGGCACTAGATACAACAGAGATAACACCAGGTCAGTTTAGGCTCACCAAAGTGAACCCATACAGGTCAGACATGCTAAAAGGGAACCCAATCTGGAATAGAGTTGTGATGCTGCACATTTGTCTGGGGACAGCTATAAATTATTTTTTTTAAAGTTTGAGCTCCATCGGTCCACCGTGAGGCAAATCATCTACAAATGGAGAGCTTTAAGAGTGACTGAACATCTGCCTAGAAGTGGACTTCCTTCAAAAATATCTACAAGCGCCACAAGATAAGTGATTTTTCAGGTAAAAGCCAACCCAAACATTACATCTAGTGATTTGCAGACCTCTCGTGCAGCATCTGGGACAGATGTGCATGGTTCCACAATAAGAAGAAAACTCAGTCAACATGGCTTTCATGGGATGGTTGCTGAAGAAGCCTCTGCTCTCAAAAAAGAACAAAACTGTTTGTCACAACTTTGCCAGAGAGCACCTGGAGATACCTGAAGTCTTATTCTGTGGACAGATTAGTCCAAAATTGAACTGTTTGGTCATAACCAAAACCGCCATGTTTGGGCAAAAACGCAATTCTGCCTACCACCTACAGAACCTTCTCCCAAGTGAATAATGGTGGTTTCAAATTGTCTGCAAATCTCCAGATGTAATGTTTGGGTTGGCTTTTACCTGAAAAATCACTTTTCTTGTGGCGCTTGAGGATATTTTTGAAGGAAGTCCACTTCTAGGCAGATGTTAAGTCACTCTTAAAGCTCTCCATTTGTAGATGATTTGCCTCACGGTGGACCGATTGAGCTCAATTTTTTTTTATGAATTTATAACTGTCCCCAGACAAATGTGCAACATCAAAACTCTATTCCTGAGATCCTCTGAGATTTGTTTCCCTTTTAGCATGTCTGACCTGTATGGGTTCACTTTGGTGAGCCTAAACTGACCTGGTTTTATCTCTGTTTTATCTTGTGCCACCCAATTTCTTTCCTAAAGATCTCTCATTACATTGGTCTATTTCATCAACCAATTTGGGCCACCTGACTGTGTTTACCTTGCTCGATTTAAGCAATGCAACTCAGGGTTCACAAACTTTTGCACATACAACATTCGTCAAATAATTTGTTTTATCTGTTTTAACAATTGATTTCTGGAAAAGAAAAATGTTGAATTGATAAACAAACATCTGTTATTTCATATAAAAAATACTGGTATTGATAAAAATGAATTAATAATGGTTAAAATAAATAAAATTCCAAAAGGCTCAAGGGGTTCACAAACTTTCGCACTTGACTGTATGCTGTGTCTCAATTCAGGGGTCGCATCCTTCTAAGGACACGGTCTATGAAGGCGTGAGGCCGAACCGTAGGGCTGGCCTGAATGCCATTTTTCAGGCTTCGAGTATTCTTTGGTTTTTCCGAGTGAATATTCGGATATTCGTTCCAGAAAAACACACCATCAAACCAACATTAATAATGCCAATGTACTCACTGAAACCGAGTGTGTGAGCCGAGACAGCAAGCTGCGTAGTTTGTTGATGCTTTAATAACTTTCGAACGGTAGTAAAGTCGGAGTTCCTTACTTTTTCCCCGTGGAGGCAAACGGCTGTTTTCCGTTCCAAATCAGCTGTCCTCCGCGCCATTGTAACCCATACAGGAGCTTATCAATTCATCCAGGAACGTGCATCTTTTCGGCGATTTATAAATCCATACAAAGATCCAATATTGATAGTCTTTTGTGTCCATATTATATCCATTATTGACTGCCTATTCCCATGATGCAAGCAAGTCACGGTTGATGATGGCTGAATAGCATGGCTGAATGTAAACAAACAGCTGAGCTAAGCTAACGTTAGCATTACGTCAAGCATTACATTTCCTTCCGAACTCGCGCTAATGTTGTGGTAGCCTATAGAGTTATTAGGAACACATACTCTATTCTTCCTCCATCTCTCTCTCCCTCCTGCGCTTGGTGCCGCTTTTAGTTTGCCTCACTCTGGTAACATCACACAGCCTACTACAGCTGATATCACCGGAACTTGCGCTTGGAAAAATTCGGGCCAGCCCTACCGAACCAAAGGCCGAACGAGCGTTGTTAAATGAGACAGTCTCCGCAGGTCTCCTTGCGTGACGACTCACTGCTCCTGTGCTGCCTAGCAACCCTGATTGCTGCCAACGGAGGAAAAAAGAAAAAGAAGTTGCCTACCAGACAAAAAGAAAAAAAAGTACAAGAAGAAAGAATGACAAGAAAAACAAAAGAAAAGAGAAGAAAAAAAGAAAGGAAGATAAAAGTTAAGAAGATGGAGCAACACGTTGCTGTTTTGTTATTTTTTATTTTATTTTATGCCATCTCTGAAAAAAACGCAATGAATCTTGGGATACGTTGGGCCGTGAAAGATCCATCCGTTGGACCCTTCAGATCCGTGAAACGAAGGCTGTATTTCTCGGCCTCATATTAGGGAGCCTTCGAAATGGGACAAGCCTTGACGCGCCGCTATGACGCAATCAGTCTTCAAATGCAGCCTTCGAAGGCTGCGACCCCTGAATTGAGACACAGCTATAGTCCTTGTGTTTCATTGTTCCTCGTCTTAGCATTTTGGTTCGTAAGGGGAGTGGCTGAGAACAATGGTGTTGAGGTCGTGCGCCAGTTTCAGCTGTAGTCAGAAGCTGGCGCATGACGTCACGACCAAACGTTGGTTGGCAGATCCAGAGTGGCACAGGGCAGATCCAATAGTTTTAAACTTCAACAGACACCCGCCTTCAAGTGAGTGTACGTTGGTCAATTGAGCGATTCCAGACCTTCTGTACAAATGAAATGAAGTACGATGGTCTGGTAGGACCAGTTGTTTTATGATGTTTTTTTGTTGACCCTGTTAAGTAGGGGAGAGTGGCCTGAGTTGTGCCACTTTTTACTCAAAGTGATTTTAAAGTGAGGCCTTGACAGTAAAGTCTCCAACTCAAATCTGTACATATATTTCAGGGTGTTGTGCATCCCCGGCAACAATAACTTTGGATCTGAAATAAACAGTTTAAGAAATATAGCTTTTGGAAAAAAAGTTGTCTTGTAGCACAACTTGCCCCCGGTGTGGTGTAAGTTGTGCCACAAGAGAGAATACCATGGGTTAAATTGTGCCATTGATATATATCTCATAAACTGTAATGCAAGACAAATCCATTAGACAATCACTTATTTAAGGTTTATTTAAAGTAAATAAAGTAAATATTTTACAAAGATTGAAGGACAATTTTCTTAAACAAGGCCTAGCAGATCTAGGTGGTTTTGCCTGCAAAGCTCACAATGACAAAGTCACCATCATCATCTTTCTGGCCATCTGAACTCTCATCAGTGGTGTTGTTAAGTGGAATGGAGATGTCAGTCTTTTCTGAGCTACTGTAGACAATCACTTTTCTTTTGGTGACCAGCCTATACAGCCATGCCACTGGCACAACTCTCAGAAATTTACTTTGCACTAGCTGCTCCGCCCTTGTAGAACCAACTGCCACCTGGCATATGCGATTCCCTCTCCATTTCTGCCTTTAAATCAAGACTCAAAACCCATCTGTACACCCTGGTTTTTCCTCCCCATTAACTATCTTACCTCTGCACTACTATATTTGTTTAAATGTGGATGTCTGGGCTTTGTCTTTTATTTTTTTTATTGTTATTTTACCTTAATTGTTTACCTACTGAATGCACTATGTACAGCACTACGATACGATTTCTTCTATGGTTTTCTAGAATCAAGGGGTGGCACAACTTCCCCACTGACACAACTTAGGCCACTCTCCCCTATCTAAAAAGACCAACAACTTTTGGAGATGAAGACAGAGCTTTTGCCAGTGGCCTGAGTCCTTGGTGAAGTAATTTGAACAGTTAACCCAAAATTACATTTGCTGCATGATCATCATTTACACTGGGACTGTGCTTGACTCCATACTCTGGCTGAACTGTATCAATCATCTTAGTATTCCTGAGTGTGGAGAACAACAAAGAGCCATCACTCACAACTTCCTCTACTTACCTTTACAACATTGGTCCCGTGGGCCAAGTGTCTTATTCAGAATGCAGATGACTGATGGCTCATTAAGTCCTTATGTGTTTAACAGATATATAGAGTCAGACAGAGATAGCCTAGATGATCTTTCTTCCTAATTTGGCTGAGACTTCCATATCGGCTTGCCAGCTCGTGAGCCAGAAACCAGCTATAGTCTCTATGTGTCTGTAACGTCCTTGTCTGACTAAATGAGCTGCACTCTTTTCCCCTCCACATGATAAAGATATTCTTCAATGAGCGAGAGTGTACAGACTGATGGATACGACCACTGAATGTCGGACTGCGGACAAAGGGAAGAGCAGGCCTGGGAAAGTAAATGGATGAACATATAATTGACCTACTTTCGGCTTTGCATCACGTCTGAGCAACCAAACACCACCCCCCCAAGCCAGCCTGCTAAACACCTCCCTGGAAGCAAGCTGAAGTCCACTCAAACTGCTGCCCTACCATTAGGCTATACCCTTTATAGGGGAGAGTGGCCTAAGTTGTGCTACTTTTTACTGAAAGTGATTTAAAGTGAGGCCTTGACAGTTATGTCTCCAACTCAAATATGTACATACAGGTCCTTCTCATATAATTAGCATATTGTGATAAAGTTGATTATTTTCCATAATATAATGATAATAATTGAACTTTCATATATTTTAGATTCATTGCACACCAACTGAAATATTTCAGGTCTTTTGTTGTTTTAACACTGATGATTTTGGCATACAGCTCATGAAAACCCCAAATTCCTATCTCAAAAAATTAGCATATCATGAAAAGGTACTCTAAACGAGCTCTTAACCTAATCATCTGAATCAACTAATTAACTCTAAACAGGCCCTTTGGCACAAATCACCCCAACCCCAGAATTTTGGAAAATAGGCATGATGCAGCAGTTTAGGGCTGACATTGTGCTAACTGTATAGACTCAAAGTGTAGCATACTAAAGCACTAAAACATGTGTCAAATGTTTTCAAACTTGTCTATAATTGTTCGGACACAATAATCAAAAAACCTTGATCATGGAAATTTTACTTTGAAAGGCAAAACACGTTAAATGTGCTTTAATCTTATTCCTTGTGTCTCTCTTCTTAACAGGATGAGTCAAAAGGATGGCTCTTCTTAAATATGTGGTCACATTTTTGTTTTCTAGAAACATGGGGTGGCACAACTTCCCCACCGGCACAACTTAGGCCACTCTCCCCTATGGCTAGTATTTTACGTTGGCACTTGAGGGTTAGGAATAGGGTTTGTCCAGTCCTCATAGTTAACCCATATCTGACACAAGTAAGATTTAGACCACATGATATCTAAACCAGGACATAGCGTCACAGGGATAATAACTGTAATATCATCTATTCCATATCCCTTCCGCTATTCATAATTGAAGAAAGTCATCACTTTACTGTAAATAAGCCTAACCCATTATGCTGCCCACACTGAATATCACAAACTGTATCTTTAACCAACATCTAAATCCAACATCTCAATACTCCATCTTGCTCCTATGCTATATCATCAGGCTCAGTATTGAAAGCCTCAATTAACCCGACAGTTTATAAAGTGTAAGTGTTTAGGGAAAGTGTAAAAAAAAATATGCTGTTGCGTTGCTTTTTTCAAAAGTGTATGCTCCCCAAACCAGTAAGTAATAACCAGGATCCTGCATTGATTCTGATCATTCAATTTCTATCGTTCTCTTTTTTAAACTACTCTTCACGTTTGCTCGGCTGCCATATGTAGGGCAAACACATCAGCCTGTGTAAAAACTAGTTTGTCTGCTTGCAGTAATTCAAATGGCTGCATCAGAGTCAAAAACAGAAACCTCTGCGCTTAGAACAGGCCTTGTCGGACAACATATTAAACTGGATTTACTGTATTGGCAGTAAAAGGGTCCTCTAAAAGGCCTCTGATATGCTGAGTCACTATTATTTCCTCTCATGCTGTGGTCTGTATAAACAGTAGCGCATTTTGGGAGAAATGTGTCCACAGGGACTTTGCAGTGTTTGTTCTGGTTTTCAAGAGTGACAAACAGTTTTGGCCAGTTTACGGTTCTGTTTGTGTGTGTATGTGAAGGGTTTGGGGTTAAGCTCAGAAGTGTAGTGGTTTAGGTTCAGCTTAGGGGAGTGAATGTAAACACTAAAGTCCTGAAAAATGTAGTTAACCGCACATGTGGCTGTATGTGTTTGCGATATGCTTCAGAGCTTATCTTCGCTACATGTATTCTCTTTATGAGCAAATAGAGAGATTCCATGCTTTGAAATGCAAAGCCACATTTTGCACGGATGGAACTAAATTTCAAAGGTTCGCAGGCTGAGCTCAGATTCCCACAGAGACTATTTGAAGGTTTCATATTCCAATCCTAGATCCTTACGAACGTGTCAAATGAAAAAAGGTTATTGCAGTAAGTATTGCCCTTCACTTCCCATCTCTAGAAAAATTCACTCTTAAACGAAAACATGTCCGACATTTGCAGAAGTACACCAAACATGATGAGAAAGCGAGCATCTTGTTAGCGGTGTAACTTAACACAAAGGCTTTAAAACTGTGAGAAACAGCTAGCCTGACCATCAGAAGGTTAAGAAATGTACCCCTTAGCTTGTCTCACGTTTACAAAGATGTGTGAAAAACAACATTCACTCTTGGCTAGAGCTGCGAGATGGTGGAATAGCCGCCGATTGCCTGGACAAAACAGCTGTTACATTTATACTAAGATTATTTTCCCAAAATGTCAAACTGTTAATTTAAATGAAGACACTGGTGTATATGTGCGTTCCTTTTTGTGTTTGAACATAGTCAATTGACTGCAATTCACAAAACACTAAATTCATGCCGCTTCAGTCCGTCTCATTGATAGAGGAGAGACCATCAATAATAGATACACACACCTGCACTGAAGAACAATATTCTTTAGTGTGTATACTGAATGTGTAGGAGTGGGAGATATTCTATATGTATGTGGGATAAAAAATTAATGAAGCACATTATGAAGTGTGAACATTAATTAAACAGGGTCACTGTAATAAGCTGGGAGTAAAGGGTGCATGATACTGCATTATCAACACCTCTTAAATAATAATACTGTCCTCCAAGGCTTCTCACCATCTAGCTGCCAGTGGAGCTGCTACCTACTACACTCAATGTTTTCAGCTTGTGGTAAAAATCGACAGCTGTTCCCTTTCTAAAAATCACACAGAATTTTGGTGTGATCCTTTTGATTTTTTAATTCAGTGAATGAATATATTAGCGATGTTACAAGGTTCACACAAAGCAAATAGGAGACTGTGGAGAATTGAGACGGCCAATGAGCTGAATCCACATGAATTCATTGAAGACATAAACAGTGTGCAAAGATTGGTTTTATAACCCGCAGCATCCCTCCTCCTCCTCAGCCCTTCATCTCCCCTTCTCTTGCCTGTAAGTCTGTTTACTCTCTCATTTCTCGCTGCTTGGGTTTTTCAGTACCTTGGATTTTTCTTTTCTCCAGTATCCCTCTATTATTCTTGTTTTTTCCTTAATGATTTACAGCAGTAGCCCTCCCTGATCATATATTTAAGTTTTTTTTAATTGCCCTGTGTAAATTGTATGTGAATTATTCTCTTGTTCTCTATACTCTGTCTTCCCCCCATACTGTTTAGGAGATGGAAAAGATAGCACCGAGCTATTAAGCCCCAAGTGCATTCATCTCCAGTAAATGAACACTGAGTGAGCGAAACCGCCCGTTACTTTCATTATACCGATTATTAATGCGAGTAGTTTAAAAGGCCCATCTTCATAAAACTTAAATTTAACCCTCTTCTTTCTCTGAACAAATGTGCAGATAAACACAATATCACACATTCTGGGGCCTCATTTATAAACGTGGCGTACGCCCAGAAGAGGGCGCACGCCAATTTCTAAGCAAATATTGGGATTTATAAAAACCAAACTTGACGGGAAGATGTGCGGTCCTCCACGCAAGCTCTGACCCATGCGTACGCACAGAAAGTGGAGAAAGGAGAAACGCCGACGCCGTTGGAAGAAGAATGAAACGCGGAAACATTTTGAAACTGAGACCATTGTGTAAAATAAATCAAATTATTGCCTCTGATTAGGCCTATTCATATTAAGAATTCTCAAAAGCCATTCTTGCAATTAATACACAAACACCTGTTTCATAGATTCTCTATGCAGTGCGGGGGAAATAAAGAAAACTAGTAGTCTATCATAAATTCATAAAAGATATCTTTGACTCACCGTGGTAACTATACGTGACTGGCTCCAGTTGAGATTACTACCTCGCTCTGTTTTTCTCGCCTCTTTCTGTTTTTTCGCAATTCTCTAACACTGTGTTCCTCTGTCTGCAGTTACCCGGACCACACTCTCCAGCATACCTACCTGCTTCTCCACCCCGGCTTCCCCACACACCACCAGCTTCCCCACCTCACTAAATAAAACCCTTTTTTATCTTAATCTGCCTCTGTCTGCTCTTGGGTCCAAATGCGCCAGAGTTTGGCTGTGATGCGGCGGTAAAAACACCAAACAAGGTATGGAAACAAAATTGTTTATTAACAAATTATCTAATTTTTGTGCTGATTTCGGACAACACGGTCTTGATGGCCTTCAACTCTCCTGCCACTTCTCTGATGCACTGAATTGTTTCTCTCTGCATGTCAAGGACTGAGTCAGTGAGGACACGCCCGCTGCTGGATGGAGACCGAGACGCTCGTGGAGGTTCGGCTCGCCCAGACGGCTTCTCAGCTGCAACACCCTCTCCACTGGAACATGCAGCAACTAAAAAAAATTATTTGTGTAAATAAAGTGTTTTGTACATTCACGTTTCTCTCTCATTATAAGTTATATAAACTGTCTGAGCCCCACTTGCCCTTTGACTGGGGGATATTGAACATTCAGAATCTGAACAGAACAGTATTACATCACAGTAATTCAATTTGTCCGTTTTATTTTTTCATCTCTTTCTCTCTTTTTATTTTTAACTCGACAAAGTTTTATGATATATCGATCCGAGGTCAAATCGATCTATTTTGCCCGATTTATTTCCCTCTACTCTGTCAGTCACTTTGTCGCTCTCTCTTTCTAACTTGGTTCAATGAATAATTACTTTGGATCAGGAAACAGCGTTTAGTTCTCTACAAGTGATCAACAAACAAAGATGATACTTTTTTCAACAAATCTCTTAGTTATAAACAGATTGTATGAACTAAACAGGCGAAGCGTCACATATCGAATATTTAAAGATCGATTTTGTCTATTTAATAGCATTATACAGCCCGCTGCCCGCTACAAGAGAGACGTGGTCCATGTTCAGAGGTTTGAAAGTAAATGAAAGGCAGTAGGGGCTGACGGTGACACGGGCTGCAGAAAATTCCAGCGAATTGGAGAGACCGCGGGTCACGGAGCCATGCATAAATGCAGCCGGTCTTTCTCCTCTCCACCACGGCAGCGGAGATGAACAGCTGATCGGTGCCACTATAGTTAAGGCAGCACGCGCTGCGTCAATTTAGCGTTTAAAGAGGACTTATGATACTTTTCAACTTAAGACCTATAAACGTTGTTATAATGATTTATAGTCATGTCTAACCATACTAGCGTATCAAATAATTACGTACATGCATTTAGACGTATTCCCTGCTGACCGTCTGGGGTGGCTATGCAGAGCACTAAACACTAGGGCAGCCCATGGACCATGGACATATAAAGAAATGGACACCGTATTGAAAAATGGCACCCATTCATTCCTATGAAAGCTGCTCATTGGCGCAGCGAAGCAACAAGGAAGCTGCCATATTGCTTTCATGTAAGCCCTGGCTCGCCCAAGTGTATGACGTGGCGGCGCCATCGACCTATCAAGAAAGAGGGGGCGGCAAGCGTAGCGGACTGGTAGCGGATGTAGAATCCTCATCTTTAAATCAGTGTTCCAAGTTTATTGCAGGAGTTTCCTGAAGACATACAGAGGATTTCATGGTAGCAGTGAGCATGGGGGCTTTCCCCCGAAGCTAGCTGTATACGCCTGTGAGCAGTCTTATATCAAAACTTAGGCATGCTGGTACTCCCTAAAATAGGCATAAGGTTTCATATCACAGGTCCCAGCAACAGATGATGTTTATCTATTAAAAGGTTGTTTTCGTCTCTCACAGTGACCTCTAACATTTAAAGGCCTTTGCTCAGCAACTCTGGTATATCCAGGCCATTTAAATCCACTTCAGTAGCCTATTTTATTCATGCTCGGTAAGAGACTATTTACTTTATGGCCTTTTCCTCATGATCTTTATTTAGCAGCCAGGTACATAAGTGTTCATATGAATTTCCCCTAAAACTGTTTTATTTTGGGCTCAATCTCTGTATGGGGACCCGTTCAGCTTGTCGCCATGACGTAGACGTGTTCGTTCTGTCAAAGCCGTAGAATTTACCGGAGGTATGTTGTGTTATGCCGTCCGCTGCCTTTCCAAGTCCATTTCAAAAAGGCACACTATGCTACATTTTGATGAAAAAATAAAAAATAAGTCCCACAAAAATAATCCTTCTCAATAATCACTTCTACCCCATTACAACACGTGGTGGGGTGTTCATCTACCCAGTCCTCCTCTCTGGCTGTATTTTACATAGTGACATTTGTTGGTAATGTTTTGTTTTGTAAAGATTCAGACTAAGCTCCACCCCTGCTACTTCAGGCTAAAGTGCAAAAACATTCACCGGAGGAATGGACAAGACAGCTAACCAAATTTTAAATAGTTTTTGCCATAAGTTCTGAAACGAAAAATGGACTAAGTTTACAAGTTTATCGAATAAGAAACTAAAATTTAAAAAAATTATTTAATTAAAGCCACCACGAGTAAGATGGCACGTTGGCGTCCCCTTTGGACAAAAGCGGTAGTATTTTTACGACGCCCGCTGTTGCAAAGCTGTTTTCTAGCGCGTGCCAGGCGTGCGAGTGTGAACTGAGGGCGCAATATAGTGCATGTCTGTGTGTTGAAAATGTGAGGACTCTTTTCGGCTCCTTGAGAGTGGTTTTGACACTGCATCAACTAATGCCAGTCACTGCCACACACACCTGATTGCAATGAGTTGATGCAGCAGTGTCACCTAACTACTCTCACGGAGCTGAAAGATTACGTGTCCTCACAGAAAGCGAATGAACGAGAGACGGCAGTTAGTATGGATCACGATGAGGTAATGTGTTTGTGTTGTTGATGTAAATAATGACTATTTCAGATAATGGTTATCTGATGATGGTGAAGCAAAGCAAACTTTGTGTTAGTACCAACCGCTCATTCATTTAGGAGTAAACACTGCAGTCTAGTTTCGCTCTCGTGAAATTGTATACACGTTGCTTGGCAACGCCCTGGTCCCGCCCGTAGCCTATATCACTCTCCCTTTTAGCTTTTCTTCATTGCATTTTTTCTTTGATGGTTCAGCCCCGTTATCAGTCATTATGACGACAAATAACTGTATCAAACAAAGCTCCCGCTCCCCTTCCCTCACCTGGAGGGATAGGCTTCTCAATTCACGTTGCTGCGCCACACTGAAATCTGTGACCAATACGGATATGTGACCATAGAGCCTGCACGAGCGAACCGAAAATCGGACTGGGTGTGCGACCAGACCAAAAGAAGTAATACAAAATATTTAAAAACGTCTTTCTTTGCACTGATGGTCTCGTTTGCTGTTAAAGGTAATTTATGATTATGAGAGGAAACATGAGGCTGTTTAAAAGATATTTAAATGTTACTCGTAGCCGCTTTAAAGCAGAGAGACCCGAGAGAAATGCTCGGCTCTCAGAAAAAAATAGTAATAATAATAATATGGGAGCTTTAACATCCAGACCCCCCTACCGGTGTTTGTTTTTGGACTTCTCACCTTTTTCATGGCTTATGAGTTTGCATGCCTGAATATTATGCGCTTAATTGAGGCAGCGCGTTCCGCCTCAATGACGCTTCAGGTAGAATGACACTAACAGCTGTTCTGCGGTGGACATGAGAGGACCGGGCGCGTCAAGTGACTCGCGGTCTCTCTTTTTATCCACTGATAAACGCAGTGCGTTCGCCCTTTCCCTTGAATAGAGGGATCTACCGGTCGCATTCGCTGCCTTTTTTATTTGAGATGGAATATGCTGCACCCCGAGTCACCGTCAGCCCTTCCCCGATGTATTTACATTCACTAGGCCTACTGCTTAAACTCTTTCAATCACCACAATGTTTCCATCAAACTGATGCTAAGGACCTGTACTTTTTCAGCTGTCAATCAATGCGTAGACGCCTAGGCATACTTCAGGACCCATACAATAAAATCGGAAACTGCAAACTTGACACATTAAAATCACATATGGCTTTGTGGAAAGGCTAAGATGTTATTTAGGGTTTATGAGATTGGCACGTACGTTGATACAGATTGTTCCTAAATCTTAGTTTAGTAAAACAAATGTAAAAAAAGGGGGGGGGGGGGGAGATAGATAAAAAAATAAATCATGAAATACAGCTGTTTTTTCCAGTTTCAGATTGTTCAATTTCCCCCAGTCGAAGGGGGATCTTAGTTTGGTTGAAAGTGAAACACTGGCCCTCATTTACTAACAATGAGTAACCTATGCACAGATTTGGGCTGTTATTTATCAATATTTTCGTTCCCTGAATTTCTTCGTATTCTGAGAACAAAGAAGAGAGAGAAAGAGATGAAATGGTAGAAATATATCTGACTTTTTGACTTATACGTCAATATTACATCAATATGATGCTTTGAAGGTGAAACAATTGCATTGACAATGAATATTAGTTTAGAAAATCAATTTAGGTGTGAACGACCGCGACCGTAAAGCTCTGCAGAGGGTCGTGAAAACCGCACAGCACATCACCAGGTCTGATCTGCCATCCATACTAATGATTATGCCGGTATTCCCTTCACCAGATTTAAACACCCCTAAATTAATATCAGGACGTTTGTGTGTATATATAGCCTGCCAAGTTCATTTGTTCCTTGTTTAAACCTGTTCCACTATAAAGTTTATGTGTTCATCGACCCCTGCACTTTTATATGGCAAAAAAAGACCAAAAGCCGATTTACACAATTCCCAAAAGGTTTTACTTTTCACCAAAACCCTTCACACCATATATTACCTTAAAGGCTCTGGTTTTAAAGCATGTTACCCTTTGACCCCTGCCTATCTCCAGATCTCCCCCTGTGTTGATCCCCTAATGACCCTTATAATTGTCTCTTCTAATTTTATCCTAGGTTAAGTCCATATTTCAGATCTTTATCCTTGATAAGTTTTTAGAAAGGAGGAGATTAGATAATAGGTTTTTAATTATTCTGGTGGATGAATACCTCACATTTACCCCTGGCTTCAAAAGACTACCGTTAAGTCCTCACTAAGTTCATACACCTGGATGAGCTAGGCCAATAGATAAATGCAATTCCCTCCTAATTCAAGGAGTGTGTTTATGGGATGTGTATTCTTTGTTATCAGTAGTGTAGCCGTAGTGTAGGTTTGAATTGCTTACCTCAGAGGCGCCGCGGTCTCTTTAAAGAAAAACCCTAATTAGGTCCTTGTTCCCAACACTAAACTAAAGATTCAGGCCAAAGAGTTATAGCGTTTTCAAGAAATTTTATTTAACCAATACAAAAAGATTATACTTTCACAATATAAAAAGAAAAGATAAAATAAAATGAAAGGAAGGAAAATAAGTACCTACACTCCCATTAAAGTGGTTAATATATGTAGAGAAGTATAAGACTTAACTTATGTGTTGTATGTCTTGTGTTCACATTGAATTTAGTTCATGAGTTCTCCTATTTCCAATCCACAAGAGATCAGGAGTATTCTCATCTTCAGGTTTTTTAAAGCTCTACTGTCTACACAACTTCAATAGTTCTGGGTGTTGGCCGAGTCTTTCAATCTTGTCATATATATTTGAATATCTTCAAATGCTATGACAAGCTTGATTTTGCGACACAACAATCAGGAAAAGTTGGTTCAACAGTTTATTTGGTTGATCCACAAGAGATCAGGAGTAAAAGTTTGTCCACTGTCAACACAACTTCAATAGTTCTGGGTGTTGGCCGAGTCTTTCAATCTTGTCATATATATTTGAATATCTTCAAATGCTATGACAAGCTTGATTTTGCGACACAACAATCAGGAAAAGTTGGTTCAACAGTTTTTCAACCTCAACTCCATGCTATTCTACAACCTGGTTCATCAATTAGTTCCCATCAATAACCCAAATGGTCCCTTACCAAACTTCTCAGAATAGAAAAGGAAGAATTGGTTCCGAGCCTCTTCCCCTTCTTGAAAAGAAAAAATAACTCACAGCCCTCAATTTTTCTAAGTATTTTGCACTCAAAAAGATTCAGAGTGTTTCTTTCGAGTTTTTCTTCTAAGTCTTTCGTCCATGCTAAAAGAACAAAAAAGTGGAACAGTCAACTTCCCCAAAAACCCTCAGCAGCAGCAGACCTTCTTGCTCAAAACCCTGGCCTTAAAGGCCTACTTCACCGGTTTGAATATGAAGGTGAATTGAATTCTGAGATCCTATGTAGTATAAATGTGCAAAAAAAATTAAAATCGGTTCATCCTAGCCTGAGAAAAGGCAGAAAGAGTGTTTTTTTTAACCCTATATTTCTCCTTCTCGTGACATCACAGAAAGAGAAATATAGGGTTAAAAAAAACGTACTTGTAAATATTACTGTGATGTCACAGTAAAAGACATCACAGTAATATTTACAAAGTAAGTTTTTTTTTTTAACCCTATATTTCTCTTTCTGTGATGTCACGAGAAGGCCTTTTCTCAGGCTAGGATGAACCGATTTCAATTTTTTTCGCACATTTATACTACATAGGATCTCAGAATTCAATACACCTTCATATTCAAACCGGTGAAGTAGGCCTTTAAATAGTCTGAAGACAGAGAGAGTGGGTGTGTGTATTAGGAGGAGAGAGGGTGGGGGTAAAGATGAGGGTGTGTGTGTCCAGCTCAAGGACCCACTGCCCCCCTTGTCTCTCTCACCCCTGACCTGTCCCAGGACAAGCCCAGACATGCCTTTTCAGAGAGGCCTTATGAATTCACCATTATGTATATATTTCAGGATAATAACTTGAATACAACACTTTTAGTGATTCTACCTTAATATTAAAGGTCACTTGTTACCTTGCCTGTCTTATTCAAAATATCATACTTTTCCCTACGAAAACAAGAAATATACATTTCACATTCTCCTAAGAACAAGATATGTACAATGAAGAGTTGCAATATTCTTGCCTATCTCAACAATACATGACCTCTACACCCGAAGATGTTGGAGAAAAGCACAGCGCATTCTCAACGACCACAGCCACCCTAGCCAGGAACTGTTCACTCTGCTACCGTCAGGCAGACGGTATCGGAGCATCAAAACCAGAACCACCAGGTTCAAGAACAGCTTTTTTCCGAGCAGCACAAGAATGTTGAACTCCGCAAGTCCCTTAACTGCTGTCTGACACACTTATATATATATGTATATGTATTCTTTACATACATGTTTACATGTTTGTGTATGTGTGTGTGTGTGTGTGTGTGTGTGTGTGTGTGTGTGTGTATATGTATGTATATATATATATATATATATATATGTATATATATATATATGTGTATGTGTGTGTATGTATATATATATATATATATATATATATATATATATACTGTACATATATTCTAGGTTTATTTTATCTAAAATGTGGTTCTTATTGCACTATACGTTGTTACTCTTTTACTCTATATACTCTATACTATTTTTACATTTTTTATTGTTGCATTATTGAGGAGAGCTTGGAACACAAAAATTTCATTGCCAGCTATGACTGCTTGCCTGTTATGTTGTGCATTTGACGAATTAACTAACTAACTAACTTCCTTTAATGTAGGCTAATGTAAAACAAACTTCCGGTATGCGCCACGCCCACTTCTTGTAGTGTATCCGGATACAGATACAGATAATTTTGTTGGTTGAACAGATACAGATAATGACGTCTCCGCACACCCCTACTCGCGGGGTTCACATTTGTTGTTCCAAGTTGACATCAACCAATCAGGGCTTCACTAAAGGAAAATAGCAGTCAGAACCCGCGTCCTGATCATGGACATATAAAGAAATGGACACCGTATTGAAACATGGCGCCCATTCATTCCTATGAAAGCTGCTCATTGGCGCAGAGAAGCAACAAGGAAGCGTCCATACTACTTTCATGAGAGCCTGGCACGCCCCAAAGCATGCCGCGCAGGGTATGTTTCACTGACGTTACTCATTCTCGAGCAGTGTAACGTTATAATATGTCCGTGCATTAAGCTAAGCGGGACAAGCACAGTTGCATTGTTTATCGACCATGGAAGTATAAATTACTAATCCCCGATGATTCTCTGTAATCTTTAAATTACACCCTGTCGTTGTAAAGTAATATCAATAATATCATCGGAGGGCGGGCCGGCCGAAGCGACGGTTGTTTCACTACGACTCCTTTTAGCGCTCCTTGCTAGCACTTTTTTTTTTGTCAGTTGGAAATCAAGGCAGCCCGCGCCCCCCTGACAGCTCACGGCGCCCCACCATTTGAGAAGCACTGGTCTAAGGAAAAGTATGAGCCTTTGATTGATATCCAGAAAAATTTAGCGGAGATACATTCTTGTTTGACGAAATTGTATTGGAAATGAATGGGGATAGCACCCTATGATCTCCATTTTGTTTTACGGACCCGTCCCAGACAGTCAAAGCGTGTAATACCAGGTGTGGCCACCTGTCCATGCTGGCTGCTCGGAGAAGGCACAGTCCCGGGGGCCTGGTCCTGATTGGCCTGGTCGTTTTTTGAACAGGCCCATTCTCCACTGAGACTGATCTGCAAGAGAGAAACAAATGTGAAGCTCATCAGAGATCAGGCTGTTTGCACCAGGCTACTGTAAACACACACAAAAAAAAGCAAGCACTGAATTTGTTGGGGATACAATTACAATTCAGATGTTTGCATGTATTATCATTTAAACTGGACTGCAGGGAAGGCATAAGTGGCATCCTTAAATGCAGTTGTTGGTCTAGCATGTTTAAAAAGATAATTTAAGAGTTGCAATTTCTCCTAATCTTCTTCTGTACAACTGTGTTAATGTGATCCACATTCTGTTTCTGTAATTGCTTTTTTTGGGGCTCTTCAAGGTAGATGATGTCCTCATTCTTAAACCCAGTCCAAATCAAACTTCTGATGAGCTTGACCAGATAAACATATATCAATAAGATTGCTAAGATGCAAATCCTATGTTACCAGGCTAAGTGCACCTTTTGTTCAGGCTAAACATGTTAAATATTTGCCTAACCCAGTAAACAATACTTTGTTCCTTCCTGGTTGGGTCAAAACTACACTGTAAAATATTTAATGTTAAATTAACAGTAACTAACTGGCAACAATGATCCAGTAGTTGTATTTCCTATTACAGTAAAACTGTAATTTGTTTTACAGTACTTTCAGTATATCGTAAAATGAAGTAGGGGAGAACGGGGTAATTTGTCACGTGGGTTGGTTGTCAGTCGTTATATCTCGGAACCAGAAGGCGCTGTCTGTGAAATTTTGGTATGTAAATATCCAGAATTGGGATCAGAGGTCACCTACATAGTCTTCCTTGGAGTTAGACTGCTGAATTTGAGGTGAGACGACCGTTTGTGTTTTTCATGTCAAATTGAAAATATTTAGCTCCTCAGTATTTTTCTTCTAGGCTTTTACACAATGGGTTTATAACAAAACACTTGTTACCCATACAAAGTGTGAAGGGAAAACTATAGTTTAGATTGTGGTTAGCAAGCTAATTAGTTGTCAGATGGTTGTTGGCCTTGATGTTTGCAAGAAATTCAAGTTGGGGTTGGTCGTCAAATTTTTGGGGGGGTTGGTTGTCACATGTTATCTCAAGGCTGCAGCTAGAAAAGGAACCCAATAACGAAATAAATTGTCAAGCTGTATCCTCACTGACACCCCAGAGAAGGAAAGAATAGAGCAGGAAACGGAAGCTAGCATGCAAAAGAAAAAAGGGCAACAAAATCAAAACAACCCAGTGCATCCCAAACTAGACCAGCTGCCAAGGCTACAGTAAGTTATGTAGGCCTATTTGTCAACTTGACAATGCAATTAAACTTTCTAATTTAGTTCTACTTTCTTGCCTTCTTTTTAAGAGTATTCCCATTAAGATAACATTGTGACAAAAAATCCCATAGTGTTTGACAACCGACCCCTTGATGGGGTTGGTTGTCACAATGTGTAAGAGTGTCTTTGATGAATAATTTCTTCTTTATTACAATAAGATAGAAAAAGTGAGGGGTACACATTTCAAGCCAACACCTTAAGCTTCAATTTAATGTAGGAATGACAATTGAAAGATGTTTAGGTCGGTGATAAGCAATTCTCACTAGAGTAAAAAGTGTGCCTACTTACCCCGTTCTCCCCTACAGTGTTTTACTGTAATTTTTTACATTACTGCATAACACAAATACAGTAAGAAACTGATGGCATTACATTAATATTACTGTGAAAACAACAGAAATCGTTTACAGTGTAAACGTATCTTGTCTCAAGGGAGCCAACTTTGTGTTTGTTATATCTTCTGTGACTATTGGCGCTTTCCCACCGCACATGTAGCTCAACTCGACTCAGTTCAACTTGGTTCGGTAGCAGCACGGGTCGTTTTCAACTGCAAATAGTACCTCCTGAACATGGGCGGGGTCGTCATACAAAGTCATACAACTCCGTAGCAAAGCAGAAATTACGAGCAGTTGTTGCACTCAGTGTTGCCAACTTAGTGATTTTGTCGCTATATTTAGCTACTTTTCAGCCCCCCTGGCAACTTTTTTTTTCAAAACAGCGACAAGCGACAAATCTAGCTTTTTTTCTGGTGTAATTGGTGACTTTTTCGCCGAAGCAAATATCACTTTTAACGCTTCTCAACGAGCAGCAGGAGCCTCCCGGCCCATCCCCCGTCACAGAGCACTGACAGACGGCCCGGTCCTCGCGCAGCAGCCCCTCCCAGCTGCGGTCAGAGCAGGAGATACACCTCTCCGCTCGTGGTCCGTTAGCATCACTATTAGCAGTTAGCAGCTTTTCCCAACTCTTCTACAGTCTACGAGTAGTGCAATTCAAAATATTATGCAGTGCTTTTTTAAACCATTAGAATGTATGATTACTGCTAGACTTAACATTACCACGTTGGTTGTATATGCGATTGTCACGTTCATAACACTAGAACCTCATCTATTCAAATATTACTGTATAAATAGAGAAGGCTGCACGCGGCGTAAATACACTCAAAAGTCCCGGAGAGTTGGGGAGAATAAACAACAGAATGAAGCCGGTAGTCTGGCCAATCAGAAGCGTCGGCAGACGGCCGGCCACTGATTGGCCAGAGACGACCATCTGGCCAATCAGCGGTCGGCCGTCTGACGACGTCACCTTTTAGCATTGGCTCAGCTCGCTTGGAACCTAGAGCGAGGCGATACCAAAAAAAACAGCCGCTTCAGGTACCATGTTTCCACGGTGGAAGCGCCAAAGATGCGAGTTTAGTCGAGTTGAGCTGATACCATGCAGTGGAAAAGCGCCATATATGTCTAACTAGCCAGTTATACTGACAAACAAAACCAAACTCACCTTCATTTAAGGAACTTGATGTGTGCTGAAAAATTATCTGAATGATCTGATAGCTGACAACACTAAATGCAGTGAACATCAGTCTCGTAATCGCAAAAGTTTTTCCTAATTAGCACTGTTCTTGAGGGTTTTGTGATTTCCTATGTTCTCTCACATCCAATCTGACTTAGAGGCGACATCTAGACATAAACATGACATTATTTTTCGGAACAGTGTCCCATTTGCATCCTCTTCCATCCGCTTCTCTACGGCTGTTAATGTTGATACGAGCTCATTTATTCAAAAGACAAAAAAAATAAGAAAGTCTGACAGCCACTTAGATTTCTTTAGATGTATGAGTTGTGATAAGTTCCACTCCAAACAACAGAAGTGTCAAACTCAAACAGATTTTCTCGACACTCCTTCCGACTGTCTCTGTGACTGTGCCGACAACAGCAACCGCAAAGTAAAGAGACCAGGGGCCTGATTTATAAACGTGGCGTACACCCAGAAGAGGGCGCACAGGATTTATAAAAAACAAACTTGACGGGAAGATGTGCGGTCCTCCACGCAAGCTCTGACCCATGCGTACGCACAGAAAGTGGAGAAAGGAGAAACGGAGACGCTGATGGCAGAAGAATGAAACGCGGAAACATTTTGAAACTGAGACCATTGTGTAAAATGAATCAAATTATTGCCTCTGATTAGGCCTATTCATATTAAGAATTCTCAAAAGCCATTCTTACAATTAATACACAAACACCTGTTTCATAGATTCTCTATGCAGTGCGGGGGGAAAAAATAAAGAAAACTAGTAGTCTATCATAAATTCAAATAAAGATATGAATAAAATAAATAAAACCATGTTCTGTAATTATTAAGCAAAATGTGCATGTTATGGAATTTATTCTCATTTATAATATGGCGATAAGCACAAGTTTACACGGATGCTTTTTCTCGAGGCTTCCGTCTGGCGATAGGAGCACAAAGCGCTTAATATGGATATTGTTTGTTTTAAATGTCTGTTTTTGGTAGCCTAAATCATGTTCAAATCAGGGAGTTTAATTATGATTATCCATGCTTGTTGTGCAAAACCATTTGTTGTTTCCATAATTTACGAATTAGATGAACTCCCACACCTGTAGCATGTTAGGTTCAACCAAATGGATGGGTATAGAAAGGCATGCCATCACAATGCGTAATGACTCACAATGGCTGAATTGGCTTTTATGGAAGACGTGGCACGACGGAGAGAATCTTCAGAGAACATGCTGATTTGCTGGCAAATGGGGACGAGTGGCTGATGAGCCGGTTCAGACTACCGCACGCTGTTCTGCTCGACCGGTGTGCGGTTTTGGGCCCACGATGGAGCGGAACACCCGGCGGAATAACGCCGTGCCAGTCCCACTTCAAGTCTTGACCACACTGGGGTTTCTGGCAACCGGCACTTTTCAGAGAGAGTTGGCTGACAGGTCGGGGATATCTCAGCCAACCCTCAGCCGTGTTATGCCAGACGTGTTAGGAGGAATTGTAAGTTTGACACATCTTTACATCAAGTTTCCTTACTCGGTGGCTGAACAGGCAAACAAAAAAGCGCAATTTGCAGCAATGTCCGGTTTCCCAAATGTAATCGGTGCCATTGACTGCACTCATGTTGCTATAAGCCGCCGAGTAGGAAGGAAAATGCTTTCGATTAACGAAAGCATTTTCATTCAATCAATGTCCAAGTCATTTGTGATGCGGTCATGTTACTCGTAAACGTTGTAGCTCGGTGGCCTGGGTCAATCCATGACTCATTCATTCTGAGACAAAGCAGTGTTGGTCGGAGACTTGAGGCTGGGGCTGTGCGTGATGGCTGGATTCTGGGTAAATTTGATTGATATGAACATCTTAAAACGCATTTTCTCTGTACTTCAGTATCTAATCATTTCCCTATCCTTGCAGGGGACAGTGGGTATCCACTGAAGCAGTTGCTGCTCACGCCTTTCACCAACCCCCAGGGCGCGGAGGAAAGGCAGTACAACTCCAGCCATAGCCAGACAGGCTCTGTGGTGAAGCGCACCATAGGCTTGTTTAAAGGCAGATGGCGGTGCCTAGACTGCACTGGAGGGAGGCTGCAATATAGACCGGGGAAGGTGTGCCTGATTATACGCGCATGTGCTGTGCTGCATAACATGGCACAACTTAAAAATGTGCCTCTACCCCCTGGAGCGGAAGGCTGTGCTCGACCCGACCCGACCCCGACACCCATCCCCAGGCATTTCAGCCAAACTGTGCGGCTGTGCGCCAGCGTTTGGCTGTGATGCAGCGGTTGTAAAAACACCAAACAAGGTATGGAAACAAAATTATTTATTAACAAATTATCTCTTTTTTGTGCTGATTTCGGACAACACGGTCTTGATGGCCTTCAACTCTCCTGCCACTTCTCTGATGCACTGAATTGTTTCTCTCTGCATGTCAAGGACTGAGTCAGTGAGGACACGCCCGCTGCTGGATGGAGACCGAGACGCTCGTGGAGGTTTGGCTCGCCCAGACGGCTTCTCAGCTGCAACACCCTCTCCACTGGAACATGCAGCAACTAAAAAAAAAAATTATTTGTGTAAATAAAGTGTGTTGTACATACATGTGACTTGAATGCATTTATTTTACTAATTCCATAAAAGCAATTGCAAATAAGCCTACATACCCATTTCATCTGCTGGCACGTCGGTGTCCGCCTCTGTCACCACTCCACTCAAGAGGGGCTTCTCCTATGATGCCTGCCAGCCTCTCAACAAGAGGGTTCAGTTCCGGCGTCCCCTCTCCCCCGCCCGTGGCAGACACGCTCTGGCGATGGTGCGCCAGGCGCTTTTTGGCCTCGACTCTTATGTCTGACCATTTCTTTTTAAGTTCGGCCACAGACCGACCATCTGAGGCAATAGTTTGCCACTCCAACTTTTTTTTTTGCATTCGTAACTCCCATACTGTGCCCTCCAAATAATAATGTTTGCCTTTTCTCCACCTCCTCAACCAAAACTTCTATCTCACAGTCTGAGAATATTTAATTTTTTTTAAAGGGAAACATGCGTAGGACGTGAGTGCGCACTGTTTTATAAATCCGAATATTTTTGTTCGCTCGTACATCCTACATTTCCTCCGTACGCCAGCTTCCACGTGAATCCCACGCAAAGCTTTATAAATGAGGCCCCTGGTGTTTGCGAGGCAATTGTTGGAGCTAAAAGTTTCATTTTAAAAGCAAACTGCTTTTTTTCTCTCCTTCCTTTGCTGTCCAAAGTTCTGATGGAATGCATCTTTTTTTCCTTGATACGTTTGTGATTAGTTTCATTTATGTGTGTGTGTGTGTGTGTGTGTGTGTGTGTGTGTGTGTGTGTGTGTGCTTGCTTATTATTTATTATTGCTTTGAAGGAAAACAATATTGTAATATTGGGGGGAAGTCCTTGGTTCCGCTCCCTATGCATTGCCATTGCATACTTATTGAATCTGTTGTATTCAACAGTTTGTTTTCGATTCTGTTTTTTGAGATCTAAAACTATATCTAAATTTCGCTTTAACATAGCCTGGCCATTTACATATCTTTTAAACAGCCTCATGTTTCCTCTGATAATCATAAATTACCTTTAACAGCAAACGAGACCATCAGTGCAAAGAAAGACGTTTTTATATAGTTTTTATAACTGCATTTGGTCTGGTGGCACACCCAGTCCAATTTTCGGTTTGCGCATGCAGGCTCTATGGCCACATATTCGTATTGGTCGCAGATTTCAGTGCAGTGCAGCAACGCGAATTGAGAAGCCTATCCCTCCAGGTGAGGGAAGGGGAGCGGGAGCCTTGTTTGAGACAGTTATTTGTCGTCATAATGACTGATAACGGGGTTAACCATCAAAGAAAAAAAAGAAAATGCAATGAAGAAAATCTAAAAGGGAGAGTGATAGACAATAGTCATTATTTACAACAACTTAAACACATTACCTCATCGTGATCCATACTAACTGCCGTCTCTCGTTCATTCACTTTCTGTGAGGACACGGAATCTTTCAGCTCTGTGCGAGCAGTGAACCTGCATCAACTCATTGCAATCAGGTGTGTGTAGCACTGACTGGCATTAGTTGATGCTGTGTCACTAAGCACTCTCACGGAGCCGAAAAGTGTCCTCACACTTTCAACACACGGACATGCACTATATTGCGTCCTACTCATATGACACTCGCAGGAAATACTACCGCTTTTGTCCAAAGGGGCCGCCAACTGACAAAGTTACTCGTAGTGGCTTTAAAGGGTTCCTCAAAAACAAACAAACAAACATGAAAAACAGTTGAGTGAACCAAAAAAAAAGGGTACATAGTTGTTGGCTGCTGGCTGTACCCTATATATGTGGTATCAATGTTCTCATCTAATTAAGGAGAGTAATTAACACATTATCCCACTCTCGTTTTAAATCTTAGCTGGAGACCAATTGTATTGTTAATTTAATGAGATATCCAGACCCATATCTAGAACGATAGAGGGTTTGGCCATGATCAACAGACCTTCCCAACTCAAGAAGAGGCACCTAACGCGTGCATTTCAAATACCAGTGCACGGAATTGGATAGCACTACGACCAATCAGAGCAATGAACAAGGTGACATATTAAGCCTCGTTCATTAAGCAAACTGCGGTGCTAACTGGTAAATTAAACTTTTGCCGTGGTCGGTCGGCAAATCGCTCAATTGACAAACGTATGCTCACTTGAAGGCGGGTGTCTGTTGAAGTTTAAAACTATTGGATCTGCCCAGTGCCATTCTGGATCTGCCAACCAATCGCATAACGTTTGGTCGTGACGTATGTCATGCGCCGGCTTCTGACTACAACTGAAACTGGCGCACGTCATTGCTCTCAGCCACTCCATCTGTTCGCTGATTGGACAGGTAAAAATCTGCCGGAGAAAACCCGCAAATATACCGTGGACTCATCTGACTGACTGAAGGGAAATGCAAATTAAGTAGGAAGTAGGTAGGCGTGTGGTGCCAGGCTATACTGTCACGGCCCAGCACTGTCGTCATCCGGTTACGTCCGCCCCAGAGCCCCATACATAGGGCTCTGGCCCGTCCATGTCACATAGAACGATTTGATTGACACCCGTTGAAAGCAGGATTAAAATGTTTTTATCATTTGGTTCGCACAGGAAGTTTGTTAGTTATGTCTGTTTGTTTGTTATTTTCCTTTTTACTGTTATTATTTTCTACTGTAAACATATTTCCTCTGTCCGTTCATCTGTTTGTCTGCTTCGGTTCAACTTAGGGAAAACCTGAACCTGGAACTTGAACACAAATCAGGTCAGAGGTGCTAACAATCAACCGTGATAGAGAACTCACTCATTTGGAACAATTCAGGAACAAAGCTAAAAGTTTAACCGAAAACCTAAATTATTTACAAGACAGATGTGTATACATTTCTTAACCAAAACCCTTAACATTATGCTTCTTAGAAAGGGCCGGCAGATTTTTTAAATTGCCTTTTGTAATGGCAAATATTGCATATGATATATCTCTGGACTCAAATGTTAGAATGCTTATATCTGCAATAGGAAACATTGTATTCATCTTGTATAGACTTATAAGTGTAATGAGATATATTGCATGTTGTTTAATTCTAAACTGAAATGTAGATTCCTCAAATGCGTATCCAACAAACCACTCAGACTGGACACACCTCTTCTATTGTCTTATGCTCAACTCCCCCTGCTGTATCTTCAAACTGTCCCCCCCACTGCCCCCCCTCACATGACTGACCAATTGAAAGCATTACATTGTTGTTATGGTGAACTGAAGCCATTGTTGTTGCCAGGATAAGGGGCCACTCACACTAGGGCCGCGGCCCCGTGCCCAAGCTCATTTGCGTACTTAAAGGAATACTTCACCCATACGGAACTGGCGTTCAATCATTATGAAATCACCATAATAATATAATGAATGAGGTTTTTCTTCCCTGAGTCTTCCCTCAGTCTTCCCTCGGCCCAGCTGTCCTGTTAATCCTAACCCTACATTTTTCTTTCTGTGATGTCACAGTAAGAAAAATGTAGGGTTAGACAGTGAGACCATAAAACACTCTTTCTGCCTTTTCACAGGCTAGGATGAACCAATTAATTATTTTTTTTTGCACATTTATACTAAATAGGATCTCAGAGTTCAATACACCTTCATATTCCAACCGGTGAAGTAGGTCTTTAAGTCTAGAACGTTTGGCTAGTGTGACCACGCCATCTGTATTCCAGCACGGAACAGCCCCTTGCCCCTACGCAACCTGAGCTGGCTGACGTAGTCCATTCGCGACCCTTCTTCCCCACAATAATTGTAAACAATGGCGGCAAAAGGTTCACGAGTGGGTTCCGGTGCGATCGCAAAGTGGAGAGTTTGCTAGAAATTTGGACCGGCGACAGTATTCAGTCGCAGCCATAGGGGGATCTTCCTGCAGCACGGAACAGGCAAACTTGCCTAGTGTGAGTGCGCCCTAAGACACCTGAGCCCTGTACTGTTCCTTGCCATTCTTCTCAGAAAGCCACCGCGGGGCTTCCTGGGTCGGATGGACCTCCATGTTCTACTGGATCCAAGAACATGAAGCCTCTGTTGTTTTATTAAATACTCTTTGCTTGATTATTACAGCCTCATGATCTAATTTTCTCACTACACTTTATTATTTTGAAGGCTGATTTTCTGAGTTAGGTGTTTCTGTGAGTCACCATGGGTTAATGCCGCAGGCTATTGATCGCCCACTGAATAAATAATACGCTTGTGCATTAATAATGAGGAAATGCCATTTTGAAGTCTGAGCTTTGAAAATCTGTCTTTGATTGGTCCACGTGTGTGCTTCTGTGCATCTGGGTTTGTGGCCAACTGTTTTTCCTGACAATAAAAATGTCCTTGCACACTCTGGCGAACACACTTAACTGAGTTCACATGTCTTTCTCCATGATAAGCCCTTAGAAGCCTTCCTTTGTCATGTTTTGGAAAGAGAGGAAGTGGGAAAGCAACAATGTTTGTATTGTGTATAAACAGGACTGCCCCCTTAAGATATATTTCATGATAGCATTCATTAAGCTGCCTCTGGCTTGTTTATTTTGATGTTAATTTAGTGGTAATTGACTCCCCAATGACGGCCATTATGATAATGGTTTGATACAAGCGATTAAGGCAGTGTGTTATAAATGTGCATGACTCCATGTGTGTGTGTGCCTGTGGGCCATGTCTGAATATACAAGTGTGAATTTCACTCATGACTCATGAACCGTCGTTTTCTTGTTTCTTTTGGGAGGCTCTGCTCTAAGAAAAATGTGGGCATTGTGAGGTGACTCAGAGAGGCTGTCAGCGAGGAAGAAAGATCATTCATTTAATGCTATCAGTAAACAACACACAAAGGCAATGAACCAAGCGAAATGAATTGCGATAATTGTAGGACTAATTCTGTTACTTATCCGTGACAGTGTAAGAGTGGTGAGTACAATCAATAACGATTGGCCTCCCCTGGCTCAAATCATTTCCAGAATATAAAACAGGTGGGCACCGTATAAAGAAAAGCAATGAAGGCAGCTGGGTGGTAGTTTTTATTGACCTGTAAACTCTGGGGCTGATTCTATACAGAGGTTTTGCACATTTTTATTGAGTTTCTCTCAGTAGCTCCACTTGTCTCCAATAATCCAATGTCACGGGGGATTTGAAATTGTCCCATGAATGAAGGATTCATAGCAGCGAGAACTGAAAGCAAAAGTTTGTTGAAATAAAGGATATTGATTGAAAGCAGAGTTTGTTATTGGTGCTGTTTCCAACACAGTAGGTGCTTTTAAAACTTTTGCTCAAGCACAGAATGGTATAGCTGAAATAAGCTTAAGAATATTCAGCCTACTCCTTCCATAATATGGATGTTTGAGGGCGATTATTCACAACTATACATGATTACATGCAAAAAAGAAATGACTCATCTCTCAGAAAAAACTCACAGATGATTTCTATAGAAGAGAGAGAGAGAGGGCAGCCCTTTTTTATGGTTGAAAAGTATCCGGTAATCTGTTATAAATCACAACCTTTCAAGCCCTTTGTTGCTGGTTATAGAGTGAAAGGTGTACTCTGCAATTAAAGAGGAATGCGGGGGCCCAATTAACCTGCCTTCAGTACATGTCATTCAATATAACAATATCTGTATATGTATTATATTTTGAGAGAGTATATAGATTCAGAATTCAGAGAGGAAAGAGTGTTTTTGCTTAACCCCGGTCACTCACGATGCAAAGATCCTTCTGATGTAATATTGCCATGAAGCAGCCCTGCTTATTCATTTGCATATTTCCCTGTATTATAGACCTAAATATATTAAAATAATAGTAACTTAAAATAAACAGTTTACAGGTAACATATTTTTATAATCCTATTCCCATAGCTCTCCTTATGACATGCGTGGGCCAAATGCACACGCAAACACACACAGTTGTCTTACTCTCTCCCAACTCCCTTTATACTTTACACTTATGTCTTTGACTGATCGGTCATATTGATTAGCAACAATAACTAAAATGACTCCCACCATTGAATCCTTTAGATGGACAGGTCAATCTTTGGGCTGTGATTCATGTGTCACTAAAACTTTAATTTACGTTCAGCAGCAGCACTGGTTTACTGGGAGTGAATATGCACGCCATAAACACTGCATCAGTGTAATAAAACAAACCGCCCTGCAAATTGTTTTGATCTTTATGATACACAGTGAATAACATCATAAAATATGGGTGACTTTATGCTGATCAAATCTTCCTTCTTCCTGCACATACTGTACACTTGTTCTTCCATGGTCAAACTTTTATTTGGAAGGGGTTTTTCTTCACTCTTTGTGTGTGTGTGTGTGTGTGTGTGTGTGTGTGTGTGTGTGTGTGTGTGTGTGTGTGTGTGTGTGTGTGTGTGTGTGTGTGTGTGTGTGTGTGTGTGTGTGTGTGTGTGTGTGTGTGTGTGTGTGCGTGCGTTCACTTTCACGTGTGTGTTTATGTGTGTGTCCTTTCAAAGTGCTGAGTACCCTCTTCAGTGATCTAGGTGTTCCTGACAGGCCCGGTGGTTTTATGGCTCTCTTTACTGAGGGGGTCGGTATCTGCCAGCTCTTGCATGAAATGACAAACTGCTGGTCAAATGTTCATCTCGGTGTGGCCTATTTGAATAACCATGAAATTTATGAGCGGGAATGAAAATTAAGAACTAAGGCTATACTGGAAGGAAATGCTGGGGGGGGGGGGGGGGGGTAGGTTGGACACATGACGGTCAGAGTGGTGATGATGGGGGGAGGCTGAGACCAAGAGAATGAGTGTGACACCATGGGAATTGTGACATGAAGCGTATGTTGTAGGTTTAATGGAGCTTATGGAATGTATGACCTCAAGATATGTTCTTAAAGGAGCACAATATGCTCTGCACACTTCATATCCTTCCAACTGCAATCTCAGCAGCACAATGCCTTGTGTGTGTCTGTGTGTGTACTTCTTTAATTGCTCCACTGTCCTCCTCAGGCATATACAGCCCACTCAAAACTGAATGTGTTCATGAAAAGTAATTAATATCCATATATTAAAAAAATGGAAATTGAGAGGAGAGGTAAGTCTCAGTTAACCAGAGGCTACAGCTTTCACCATCATCTCAGGAGTAAATCCGCCTGAGAGTTTTTTCTTTTGTGATGCTGAATATTTCTCACAATTGGGAGTAATCCACAGGGCAAGTTGAAGTCGAAGGAATACTCAGTTGGCATATTGTACAAATTGAACTGACGTACTGAAGAGGGAGGAGGCCAAACAAACACTTGCATGGTATACTGCAGGGCTATTCAATTAGTTTTGAATGGGGGCCGGTTGGTGGAAATGATCCAAAATGAGGGGCCAGAAAAAAATGCCTAAAATTGATGGGCATTACATCAATAGCTACATATACTGTAAAACACTACAACAACATAGGAGTGCATATATTGTCTTTATCAAATAGAGTTCACCAGCTTATCAAAAAAAAATCCCAATTTGATTAACATAGGTTGCCTGTTGTTTAAGTGTTTAACAATCTTATCAGTTCAGGAAAACACAATAGGTTAACTCTTCAACAGTTTATCAAAATACATAGAAATAAATGTACTCTAAGTGCAACAGTTTATCAAAATACATAGAAATAAATGTACTCTAAGTGCAACAGCTTATCAAAATACAGGTAGGCCTAGGTTTACTGAGAGTGCAACAGCTTATCAAAAAAACATAGAAATAAATGTAGGCTACTCTAAGTGCAACACCTTACAGTGGTTCCCCCCAAAAATGTGTTTGTCAAGGGGTCACTGTCCAGGGTCATGGGAGTCATGGGATTTTGCCCAAAATTTTTGGCTGTATTGTGCTCAAAGATGCCAATGCACAGTACAGAAATAAACAACTGCTTATTTGAATACAAAAAAACTACAGACACTGACTTTACAGTTGTGCAATTTTGTTTGCTATGTGAAGGTACAAATTTTGTGCAAACATGCAAAGTTCTACTGGTGCAATATTATGCAGACACACTAAATACAAATAATGGACCATACACTTACACTGTGGTACAATCGCGCCCGCAAAGCTGCATACACAGAGCAGCTGATAGAGAAAAGCTTGGAGACACATGTGCACATTTATTTACTGCAGATCGCGGCCTTTCGCGCAGTTATGACCATGCAAAAGCACACATCGCACATGCTAGTACATTGATTGTGCACCACTAAAAAAAAAAAAAAATTTTTTTTTTTTTTTTTGGGTCGGTCGGTAGTCAAGGCGGGGGCCAGTAAATATTCCTTCGCGGGCCGCACTTGGCCCGCCGGCCGCCTATTGAATAGCCCTGGTATACTGTATGTTCAGCAACCGTTCATGAGGAGGACTTTCTCATCAGAATATTGTAGGTATAGCTTCTAGTGTATGCATGTAAGATACAAATAGTTGAGTTTAGGAATCCCCTCTTTTGAGCTATGAGACAATCGATACATGAACCTTTATTCCCATACATAGAAACAAATACGATGTCACTAAATTGAGCTTCTTTCTTTTTCTTTGTTTTTAAAGAAGCAAGGGACAGCTATGGTGAGTTCCAGTAAAACTGGGAATTCTGAGTTCCCAGTCGGAAATTCCAAATGGAATGCCCCCTGAGATCGGAATTCCTACTTACCAGGGACAGCAGGAACACATTCCCTGCGTTCCAAATCACATACTTTTTCTTTTTACTACACTACATACTAAAGTACAGAAGAGTTTTCTTATTATGTATCGAGAAATGTCAAGAAATTAGACAAATACTCAAAAATGCTATTGGAGTTAGTGGGGCATTTATGTTTTTTTCAGCATACTACAATTGACGTGCATGTATTGGGACATACTAAATCTTTTTCTGGCATACTAAATAGTAGGTAAGTATGGGGATTGGAACGCAGGGATTGTTGGATCAGATGAGCAACAGAAGATATATATCGCCCCTTTGTGGATGGCAGATGTTACTACAATGATCATGGCTGAATTAAGCTCTCCTAACCATAAAATAGGCACCTCTTGTGTATTGTGTATTACATCTCTTGTAGTGCACATAAACTACACCTCCTAAGTATACGTTTTATCAAGCTCTAGACGCCAACCTGTGCTCCCATACACCAGAGTACTTTTTTGTCTTCTGCTACGCATCAGTGACACTTTCATTAAAAAAACATATTTTTTCCATGGCAGCCTCAAGATTAAGAAATAATGCTGAACCCACCTCAATATCAAAACATCCTTTACGTTGAATGAAAGTACTTTAGTAGCAATCTGACAATTAGACGTACCTGTTTCACTTCATTGATTCAACCATTGTGAATAGACAATAACCTGGAGCTAAACACCAACAAAACAGCTGGAAACGCCATCCTCCACAACCCCCCCTCTTTTCATTAGCAACACAGCAGTTAATAAGTTTACTGACTGTTAAAGACCTACTTCACCGGTTGGAATATGAAGGTGTATTGAACTCGGAGATCCTATGTAGTATAAATGTGCAAAAAAAATTGAAATCGTATTATCATAGCCTGAGAAAAGGTAGAAAGAGTGTTTTATGGTCTTACTGTCTAACCCTACATTTTCCTTCTTGTGACATCACAGTAAGGGTCAGGATTAACAGGACAGCTGGGCCAAGGAAAGAGGAAAGAAAAACCTAATTCATTATATTATAATAGTGATTTTATAATGATAGAACGCTGGTTCCGTATGGGTGAAGTATTCATTTAAGTTCATGGGTACAACAATAAGCAAGCGACCTGAAATAAATAAAAATCACACTACTCCCACCATCATCAAACTTGTTCATCACCAGAATCTTTTTTCCTCCGGCTGCTGCGAAAAAAACTCAACCGTCTCTACCAAACTCCGAAACCAGTTCTACAGAGCCACAACGGAAAGCATCCTCACCTCACCTCATCCATTACTGTCTGTGTGGTATACCCAGAATCCACTGCGGCCACTCAACACAGACTCCAAACGGATCGGGCTCAATGCCAAGCGGCTCACAGGCCATGGAGCAGTTGCCCTCTGAATGTTGTGCATGACCTCAGGGCCAGAAAGAAGACCAGAAGGACCGTGGCTTATCCTTCTCACCCGTGCCCATATCCCCTTCAGTTCTATATCTACTCATTAGCTTTTAAATGTTTTATTTATATTCTTTCGCTTTTCTAATGTGTATTATGTATTTTAATTAGGGCTGACTAATTAATTACAGGCTCTGTGATTAATTAATCTAAATTAATCGCATACTTCTATGACACTTTTATGCCTGTTTATAAACAGCTGTATAGCCTACAGTTTGTTTCTCTCTCTCTCTCTCTCTCTAGCCCCTTTTACACAGAGATTGCGGCATATCGACGGAACAACATCACTCCAAAATGCCGGCTTTGCTTGCTTCTGTGTTATTTACACAGAACCAAGCAACGCCGGCCTGCTGGCGCATCAGTAGCTCCTTTTACACAGCGCTCCGGAATGAAAGAGGTGCTTGTAAACAGCGTAAGATGTGACGTAAACATTTAGCGCCGCGCCGGTCAGCTGCTTTACAACAACAACACTGGCAGGTGAATTGAGAGCAGAAGTGCTGGAGCTTGCAGTAAGAGGGCCGTATTTTACTGTCCCCACGATGTGCCAGTTGATCTCGCTACGCGCTGAGTCCAACATCACTGGGACTGTTAACCAAACTGACAAAATCAATCCGCTTCACCTCTTCACGTCTTGAGTTGTGTTAGCAAAACAGTAGCTCTGTGGCTAACAGCTGAGCCGCAGCCTTCAGTCAGCTGAAGCAGACGGGGCGAGCAGACTATTCCCCCGTTACTAGGTCGTATCCTTGGTCGTTCCTATTTACTGGCGTACTACTGGCCGCAGCTTGACATAGTAACCGTTGCTACTGAGTGAGTTCCGACCGTGTAGCGGCTGTTGGCTGTTAAAACAACATGTTGCTTCAATGAATTGCTTTATTTTTTGTAGTAGCCATGTAGCCTAATAAGCGGGATAATGTATAGCGAACGGGTCACTTGCTAGAAATAAAGACCGACAAGCTGAAGCAGGAGCTATACTTTCGCTATACTTTATCCCTTACTTAGCCTAGCCTAGCTTTCCCATTGTACAACTTCTCCTGTGTCATGACTCACGACTCGGCAGTCTCCCCTCCTCCTCTGTGTGTTTTTCCATTGTCTGTCTCTGTTGGCATGTGGGCGTGGCAGCACTCCTGGGCTGACTGGCCAAGGTGTGGATCGATTGGCTAATCAAGGTTTCTCTACTTAAGCCTGTGGACTCCAGTCATTCGACGCCAGAGTATACTACGTTCCGGAGCGGTATGATCCAAGTTCCGGATATCTTTGTTTATTGTTTTCTTTCTCGCTCCAGTTTGAGTTTTGTCCTAACTCTGTTCCTGTTTTCTTCCGTGCCAGTTACCTCCGCTGTTCACCTTACCTGCTCGCCTGCCTGCGGGTTTCCGGATATCCACTTGCCTCTGCTCGCCACGTCATTCAGCCGTCCAGTGTCCTGCCTGCCGGCCTAAATAAACATTGTTCTTAACTGACTACCTGGTGTCCGTACTGCTTTTGGGTCCAACCTCGAGCTATCACAACAGAATACTCTGGCCAACATGGACCCAGCGGATACGGACAGGCTACACCAAGCGTTGGGAGCGCAAGGCACTCTTGTGGGACAACATGAAGTGGCTCTCCGAGACGTTATCTCCTCGCTGAAGGTACTCACCGCGAACGTGGCGGCGTTGGGAGGACAGCTCCACGGAGTCGTCACGCATCTAGATCCTGGTCAACCCGACCCAGGTGCAGCACCTGTCACTCCGTCTGCCCGAGAGCCTCGTGTCTCCGCACCGGAGCGCTATGCCGGGAGTTTTGGGGTATGCAAGTCGTTTCTCCTCCAGTGCTCTTTAGTTTTTGAACTACAACCCAGCTCGTATGCCTCGGACCGAGCCAAGATTAGTTACGTCATAGGCTTACTCTCTGGACATGCTTTGACTTGGGCGTCTGCAGTGTGGGAGAGGCAGTCCGCCGTATGTTTTTCGTTTCCTAGCTTCGTAGCTGAAATGAAGAAGGTTTTTGACCACCCGGTCCGGGGTATGGACGCTACTAAGCGCCTACTTCAACTACGACAGGGGTCTCGCAGTGTTGCAGAATATTCGGTGGAGTTTAGGGCATTAGCAGTGGAGACGGGGTGGAACGACGAGGCGTTACAGGGGGTTTTTCTCAACGGATTAGTTGATTCCGTTAAAGACGAGTTAGCTGTGCGAGATGAGTCAGCTGATTTAGATGAACTCATAGCTCTAGCTATTAGACTGGACAATCGCCTCCGAGAGCGTCGTAGGGAAAGGACCGGTCGCTCTCTTGGACCTTTTCATTCCTCTTCCACTGACGCTGGATATGCCTCCAGCCATCGCACCAGTGAGTCGCCTGTGTTTCCTGCTCTTCCTCCGTCGTCTACAGAGGAGCCCATGCAGTTGGGTCGGAACCGGCTCTCGCCCTCCGACCGGAATAGGAGATTCGAGGGTGGATTGTGCCTCTACTGTGGAGAACCTGGACATCAACGGGCTAGGTGCCCCCGCCGGTTAAACCCAAGCCCTCACCAGTCGCAGACGGGGTTCTGGTGAGTAGCACAGTATTGCCCTGTTTGCCCTGAAGACGCATTAACATTGAAGCTAGTATTTTCCTTAACGGGAATACTTATCAACTTACGGCCCTAGTTGATTCAGGTTCTGACTCTAATATACTTGACGCTAGTTTTGTGAAGCACTGTCAGATCACTAATCCCATTGTTCCACCGCTCAAAGTTAATGCACTCAATGGTGAGGTTTTGGCCCTTATTTCCGAGCAAACGCAGCAGTTGCCTCTCCTGTTGGCTGGCAACCACAGAGAGAGGATAACGTTCCATGTTATGCCCTCCACACATGCTCCCTTAGTGCTCGGGCTTCCGTGGCTACAGGTACATAACCCTGTGATTGACTGGGCCACTGGGAAGATTGCTAGTTGGAGCTCTTTCTGCCATGCTACATGTCTCAGATCAGCGCAGCCCCCAAGTTCCGTTAAGGAGTGTGTTGCCTCACCAGAACCCCCTGACTTGTCCTCTGTTCCCCGGGAGTACCATGACCTGGCCGAGGTGTTCAGCAAGCACCGGGCCTTATCCTTACCTCCTCACAGACCTTACGACTGCGCCATCGACCTGCTGCCTGGCGCCACCTATCCCACCAGCCGGCTCTACAATATCTCAGCTCCGGAACGCGAGTCCATGGAGAAATACATCACGGATTCGTTGGACTCAGTTATAATCCGCTCTTCCTCCTCTCCATTAGGAGCTGGTTTTTTCTTTGTGGCTAAGAAGGATAAGACTCTGAGACCATGTATTGACTTTCGGGGTTTGAACAATATTACGGTAAAGAACAAATATCCCCTGCCACTGATTAACTCTGCTTTTGATCCACTCCATGGGGCTACTGTTTTTTCTAAGTTGGATTTACGCAACGCCTATCATTTGGTCCGCATCAGGGAGGGGGACGAGTGGAAGACTGCGTTTAACACCCCTTTAGGTCACTTCGAGTACCTGGTCATGCCTTCTGGTCTTACCAATGCCCCAGCAGTTTTACAAGCCCTGATAAATGACGTGCTTAGGGACTACTTGAACCACTCTGTGTTTGTCTACCTTGATGATATCCTGATTTTTTCCCGCAACATTGAGGAGCACGTTGTACACGTGCGCCAGGTTCTCCAGAGGTTATTGGAGAATAAACTATTTGTTAAACAAGAGAAGTGTGAGTTCCATGTTTCCTCAGTGTCGTTCCTGGGGTACATCCTGGAGTGCGGACAGGTGCGGGCCGACCCAGCCAAGGTACAGGCAGTTACGGAATGGCCGCAGCATGGCTCACGGAAGCAGCTCCAGAGATTCTTGGGCTTCGCCAACTTCTACAGACGGTTCGTGAGGAACTACAGCCAGGTAGTAGCACCACTCACTAAGCTAACCTCTCCGTCTGTTCCATTTGTCTGGTCGCCTGCAGCCGAGGATGCGTTCTGCGAGCTGAAGAGACGCTTCTCCTCAGCTCCCATCCTGGTGCAGCCCGACCCAGCTCGTCAGTTCATCGTCGAAGTGGACACTTCGGATCTTGGAGTGGGAGCTGTGTTATCGCAGAGAGCCGAAGGAGACAACAAGCTTCATCCCTGTGCCTTCTTCTCCAAGAAGCTGTCTCCTGCGGAGAGGAACTACGACGTCGGCAACAGAGAGTTGCTAGCCGTTAAGCTGGCTCTGGAGGAGTGGCGTCACTGGCTGGAGGGTGCGGCGTCTCCGTTTACGGTATGGACAGATCACAAAAACCTGTCTTACATTCAGACTGCTAAACGGTTAAATTCCCGCCAAGCACGTTGGGCTCTGTTTTTTGGTCGGTTTAACTTTAACCTCACGTTTAGACCTGGTAGCAAGAATGTTAAACCTGATGCCCTCTCCAGACAGTTTAACCCTGATAACGGCAGTCCCTCAGTTCCGGATACTATTCTTCCCCAGTCCTGCCAGGTGGGCTCTCTGACGTGGGAGATTGAGTCCATGGTTAAGGGGGCTCTCCAAGGGGACCCCGGTCCTGGGGGTGGGCCTCCGGGTTGTCTGTTTGTACCTGTTCCTGTTCGTCCTCAGGTGCTGAAGTGGGGTCACACTTCACGTTTCGCCTGTCATCCTGGAGTTTCCCGTACCCTGGCCCTGATCCAACGCCACTTCTGGTGGCCGTCCGTCGCTGCCAACACGCGCGAGTATGTGAAGGCGTGTACCATCTGCGCTCGTGGCAAGTCGACTCATCGCCCCCCAGCCGGGCTCCTGCATCCGCTCCCTGTGCCTGGTCGCCCGTGGTCGCACATAGCTCTGGACTTCGTAACTGGATTACCACCGTCCGAAGGTAATGACACCATACTAACTATTGTGGATCGTTTCTCCAAGGCGGTGCATTTCGTGGCCCTCCCCAAACTGCTCTCGGCTGCGGAGACTGCTGAGCTGGTGGTTAACCATGTGTTCCGGATTCATGGGATCCCCCTGGACATTGTCTCGGATCGAGGACCCCAGTTCACCTCTCAAGTGTGGAAAGCGTTTTGCCAGGCGTTGGGGGCCTCCGTCAGTCTTTCCTCCTGTCATCATCCCCAGTCCAATGGCCAGACCGAGAGGGCAAATCAGGACCTGGAGACGGTTCTGAGATGCATCTGCGCTCACAACCCAGCGTCGTGGAGCTCGCATCTCACCTGGGTTGAATACTCGCACAACTCCCTGACGTCGGCTGCTACAGGTATGACACCTTTTGAAGCATCTCTGGGCTACTTACCACCTCTCTTTCCCACTCAGGAGAGCGAGATCGCCGTGCCCTCTGTTCAGCACAACGTGCGTAGGATCCGCAGGATCTGGAGGGATTCCAGAGCGGCTCTCCTGCGTACTAGGGATCAGAATCAGAGGTTGGCTGATCGGCGGCGGATCCCTGCGCCCGTGTACGTACCTGGCCAAAGGGTTTGGCTTAGCTCCTGGGACATTCCCCTTAGTGTTGAGTCCAGGAAGCTGTCTCCCCGGTATATTGGACCATTTGAGGTCGATAGGGTCATTAATCCTGCTGCCATTCGCCTTAAGCTTCCCCTGTCTCTCAGGATTCACCCCACGTTTCACGTCTCCCAGCTAAAGCCAGTCTCCACTAGTGAGTTGTGCCCGCCTACCGTCGCCCCACCACCCCCCCGTCTCATTGATGGTCACCCGGCCTTCACGGTCAGCCGGGTGATGGACGTTTGGCGCAGAGGGAGGGGCTACCAGTACTTGGTGGAATGGGAGGGTTATGGGCCAGAGGAGAGGAGCTGGATCGCCAGGGGCCTCATCTTGGACCCCACACTCCTCCGGGAGTTCTATGCCAGGTACCCAGATAAGCCTGGTAGACCGCCTGGAGGCGGTCGTTGAGGGGGGGGTACTGTCATGACTCACGACTCGGCAGTCTCCCCTCCTCCTCTGTGTGTTTTTCCATTGTCTGTCTCTGTTGGCATGTGGGCGTGGCAGCACTCCTGGGCTGACTGGCCAAGGTGTGGATCGTTTGGCTAATCAAGGTTTCTCTACTTAAGCCTGTGGACTCCAGTCATTCGACGCCAGAGTATACTACGTTCCGGAGCGGTATGATCCAAGTTCTGGATATCTTTGTTTATTGTTTTCTTTCTCGCTCCAGTTTGAGTTTTGTCCTAACTCTGTTCCTGTTTTCTTCCGTGCCAGTTACCTCCGCTGTTCACCTTACCTGCTCGCCTGCCTGCGGGTTTCCGGATATCCACTTGCCGCTGCTCGCCACGTCATTCAGCCGTCCAGTGTCCTGCCTGCCGGCCTGCCAGCCTAAATAAACATTGTTCTTAACTGACTAACTGGTGTCCGTACTGCTTTTGGGTCCAACCTCGAGCTATCACAACATCCTGGGCAGAAATAGACTCATACACTCTGCAAAATGAAGCGCGGGGGTTTGGATTGAGCAACGGACCTCATGATCAGATAGATTATACGCCGTTCCTTTTATTTGGTGATTTTTACGGGACATCAGGCCGCCGTGATTAATGTTAAACACACGTCCTTCAACTGCTAACATGGTCGCATGTTTAGAACGTAGGCTATGGAACGTCAAACGCCCCCCTGTTCCGCAACAACAAGCTGGAGCATTTAAACAGAGAGGCGGAACTGATTGTGTCGGGAATCTTACTACCCCCCGAGGTAGTAAAATTCCCGGAACAATCTCTCGCACCTTTCTTCCCTCGTTCCGCAACTGTCGCATTTAAACAGCAGGGCGGAGGGCCGAAAGGCCGGCATATTCCCGGCTTTCACTGGCTGTGTAAAAGGGGCTAATCTCTCTCTCGTAACTTCTGTCTCCTCCCCTCAGCCAGGTTTCTAGATGAAATAAAATTAGGAATTTAGCCGAATTTTCTACTTAAAACCACAAAAAACAAGCGGGCTAAATGAAGACGCGCTGCACTGCCAGCTAACGAGGCAGCTAGCAAACAACAGTGAGACACAGAGGAAGATTGAGAGATACTGTTTTGAACCTACATTGTTAATTAGGCACCCACTAAATCAATAATGCACAGACACTGCGGAGAATAACATAAGATAACTTCCTACCTTCATGCTTATTTGCCCGAAGCTTCCCATAACACATCCATAGAGCCCTCGGCCCCTTTCCCCTGCTTCTTTCTTTTCTCTTTAATACCTTGCGGGCCGTATCCGCGCTATCGTCTCACCCCTTTTTCACCGGGTCAAAGGGCACTATAGAAGTGCTATTAATCTGCGTTAATTGTTTTAATCGCGCTAATTTTTCTGTGATTAATTAATCGAAATTAACGCGTTAATTTGACAGCCCTTGAATGGCCTTGTGTCTGGATTGTGCTATATAAATACACTTGCCTTGCCTTGCCCACCAGTCTTTTGAACAGCTTTTTTTCTCCACTGTAGGCCATTGCTCTTCTTAACAATCCATCATAACACTTCACAATGAACTATATGACGCTATGCAGCCTTTCTCTCTTTTAACCTTGTTTTTTTATTGTGGAAGGAATGGTATCTGTGTTCTGTCAGCATGATGTCCTAATTAAAACTCGCTTTCACTATGTGCACTATACAGTTTTCTGGCGAGAGGGATTTGTTTACATGCAGAGTGTGCAATTAGTTTACAAAACACATGTCCTCTTAGTTTATCTTTTAGTATTAAATAATTAAATCATCTTTAGTTTAAAACTAATTTATCTTGAGGCACCTGGCACCAAATGTAAGACTAGAAATGGTTTGTAAACAAAACTGTGGGCCATGCTGTAAACAACAACAGCGAAACAGTAACTTTAATGGTAGCTTTCTAACTTCAAACAGTGTTCCAGGGATCACATTTTCCTGTGAGGACAGTTTGTTTGTTCAATTAGGAGAAGATGCAGAAGAAAATCTCTTGCACACCCAAAATCACATAGTGCACCTTTAAAAGGAAGGAGTCCAATGAGTGTATCAGGCTGATTTCATTCATGCCTTGCTAGTTCGGTTAAATCGCCTGAGCATTACGCTACTCCCTTTGTATGGGCAGTTGTGAATGCTGTACCTTCTGTTCTGTGCCCCAGCAAGTTTCCCTGTGTTCTCTTGTCTTTCCCCTTCCCTGTGTTGCTATAGTGCTCCCCCTGCCTGTCCCTCCCTGTAAGTGTCTTGTTTTATACGTGTTGGCATTACTGTAGTCACTACTTCCTGCTGTGTCATCCTGCACAACTGGCTGCAACCAGCTCAGCCCTCTCCCTCTGGCACACCTGCCTCTCATCATCAGTTCATCCATCTGCAGTATATCTACCCTGCCTGGCTCTCCAACAACAACAATTCACCATATCGTTGTTGGGCCATATTGTATCTTCTCTATGTTTGCTTCCTCACGTTATACATACTATGTTTCTCCTGTGCCACAGGATTACGTGTTACATGTCATTTAGCGGACACTTATATCCAAAGCGACTTACAATTGGAGGTATTGGCAGTTAGCATTAAGGGTCTTGCCTAAGGACCCTCACTGGACTAGCCCCGCCCTGCCCGGGAATCAAACCCTGGATGACTGTGTCAAAGTCAGTGGTGTTGTAACTTGCTGAGCTATCCAGCAGCTCGCAGAGGACCATAACCTGCCTGCCGCTTTCCTGTGTGCACCCTGTCTGTCTGCCATATCCAACTGTAGACTCCGAGTCCTTTCACATGCCCCCTTCCTCCCACGCCAACCCAGCCTCTTCCTCACCCACTCTCACCTCTGTTGCCCCCTGACAGTAGACAGTGGACAGTCAACCATATACATTGCGTGTTGCGTTAAACAAAATAAGTAGGCTAAATCTGAAACAGTATCTGTACTCAAATCTGTAAACAAGCCAAAACAGCCCCTCTCCGTCTAGATTTGGCCTGATGGTATGATCATGAGACTGGATTTGTTGCACCACGCAGCAGCCCCGCAACTGTTTTTACCACTAGCATTTCAGAGGCGAGGAGATAGGAAGAGAAAGAGGCCCTTATTCAGCAGCTAAAGGCTAAAATGCTGCAAAATGAGTGATAGCATGCTACAGTATTTTAATCTCGTAAAGCTAGTAGATTACACATGAACACTGAATCAGTGAAACATGCTACAGTAACATAGCACAAGGCAGTGGCGAAGGACGTTATCACGATCTGCAGGTACACTTTGACATTTCAAATTATTACAAAAATATGAAATAATCAAATTATAATTAAATAATATAAAAAATGAACTCTTGTACAGTTGATTTGTGGTTAAATCATTATCTGACCTTAATCCAAATGATGTGTGTTACTATTAATAACAGCAATTTTTAAACAACCTTTTTTTCCATGACAAATGTTCCGTTTTAAGAATTAAAAACAGCCCAGGCTTGTGTATGATTATTACACCCCTCGAACCCCAGCTAACTATTGACTCAGTGATGATATTTGAGCCTGTTGGATGGGTTTCAATGTAGTTCACAGTCAGCCTGAAGCATTGACTGGTAACTGTGCAATTATTGACTGGTCTGGACTGTGGCATAAATGTGGGCTTACCTCAACGTTATTTGAGGTAAAAAAAAAAATCTTTGCATAGCCTAACTTGCCGCAGTTTACGTGCAAGTGTCATGATCTAGAAACATAAATCCAGATAGGTCCTATACTGTAGGCCTCCAGAAAATCCAGATTGAGTCTGAATCCAGTCGATATAGGACAAATCGAAATTTCACCTCCGGACTCATCTTTTGCAGGCTTTCTTTGGAAAACTTTGAAGCCTTCAATAAAAGGTTGGGGAATGGCCTTCGGTTTGCTGACTATCACTTTCTGCTCACTACCTTCCCACTCTGTGTTTTCAAGCTTCCTGCCTCGACGAGCAACAGCACAAGCAAAAAATAACGAGCTGCTCCACAATGACGGACAACGTGTTATCTTCTGGTATTTTTCTCTGGGAATTTGTCAGTGTCACTGCAATTGACTGAGCGATGGGAGGTGCAAATTCAAACCTGCAGGCACATAAACATGTTTTGCTTTTAGAGAGACTTAATACAGATAGATAGTGGTAGATCACGACCAAGTAATTTATTTGAAGAATACTGCGTCATAACATGTGCAAGTCACATAGGCCTAGGGTATAGGCTGGTAGGGGAGGTATAACAATCATGTACTTTTTCTGTACAAAAAAACATGACTTGACATGAAAATAAGATGCGTCTAATTAATCTTCAGTGGACAGATTCATGTGTCAGCGGTAGGAAACATTAAAATAGCTTAACTATTTAAATAAATAGGCCAACGTGCCATAAAATAAGAATAAATGATGGAAATGTAATTTAACAGTAAATTCACATACTCCTTGCATGTGACAATCCATCCCAGGCATCATGCAACATTATTCCTTTCAATCCAGGAAAACGACAAAGGAAAGCTCCCACCTAGGCACTCACACAAATATAAAAAGATGATGTAGGCTATGCAAAACTGTGATTTCATCTTTCTAACCCAGGATTTCCCCCATAACATCCATCCCTATAACCATCACATTCATGTTACATCTTCAGTCATCCATTCCTGCACACGCTGATGCACACAGTTCGCTTAGACGACGGGAATGAAGACAGTCAAATTAATCTGTTCTTTGAGCACACGGGCGCGTCAAACCAGCAACAACCAGCCAGCCAGCCCAGGCAGGCCCAGCCCGGTTCCAGTTGTCATGGAGATGACGTCATACTGCAGCACCGGGGTGAACTGCGCAGCCGCGGACTGAGAAGCGGAAGGCGTGGCCAGACAGCATTATACGCAGGCAGCCACAGCTTCTCCGCCATTCAGCCACTGTCCACCGAACTAGAAAGACCAGGACCGAACATCTCAACGGGACCGTCGTCACACGATTTATAAATTCTCTGCAAGACTCTTCACACCGAAACGACAACATGCGCGAGATTGTGCATCTGCAAGCCGGGCAGTGCGGAAACCAGATTGGAGCAAAGGTAGGCCAAATAACCCCTTCGACGTTTTAATCTAGGCCTTCCTCAGTTATTAACTGCAGTCGGCTTTATTATGCGATTTAATTCAAGTTTATTCCCACGAGGAGGCCATTTGAGTCCATGCGGTGAACAAGAAACGAAAAAGGTCAAAAAAGCGGAGTGTAAAGTGTGACTGGGGTTAAAGCATTGTACAATAGCATCCTTCAGGATGGGCGGTGGCAAGCCGAGACATCCCCGCTGGCGGCTTTTAAATGAACGCCATCAGCTCATCGGCCCTTTTGTCACAATGACCGTGTGTGTGTATGTGTGCACGCGCGCGCGTGCGTGTTTGTGGCAAGAGAGAGGGGTGTGGCTCAGACATCGAATGCGCTGTCATGCACGCATGCAAACAGCTAGGCCTGGATTAACCGGGTTACCGTACTTGAAATGCCCCCTCCTGCCACTTTACAGTTACAAATGTGAAATTTAGGTCATCGGTGTACAAGAAAGTAGGCCTATAGCTAAAGCACAGGCTCACCTAACGTAGCCTACTACAGAAAAATGTAGGCCTCGGATGATAAAACCTTGACATTCGACATGGGCCTACAAATGCTACAATGATGCTCAAATCAGAATGCTCATCACAATTCAACACAATTTATATATTTTTTTTCCATCTTAAATGTCCTGGGGATAAGATGCCAAAGTGTTACAAAGGATACCTCTTTAATGTAAAAAAGGAATAGGAAAAAAAGCCCAATAACGATTGTTGCAGAATGAGAATAGGAACATAAGAACATATTTTCAATAAGCAATAAAGCGCACTGTTGTCACTGATATAAACAGCTACCACAAATACAGTCTTTGTCTTGTATATTGTATAAAGACAATCTGATTGCTTAAGGCCTTCAAGTCAGGATGTGTTCTCCTCAGTTTCTACATGCAAATCATCTCTGCATTAAAGCGAAGCAAGACCCCCACCCTCCCCCACTGTCACGGCTGCTGTGAATCCAAGTATCTCTGCAAAAGGAGGGGCCTCTGATGCCAGATCTCAATAACCAATTGGTCCAATCAGTATAAAACTAGGTGGATATCTTCAGGCAGTGTTGGGGAACCGGAGACCTGATATGAAATTTAGTGTGGACGATCTAGGCGCATTAATAATCCCATAAAGTTTGGAATTGCCTGGTTAAAATAGGCGTGGCTTATAATAAAAAAAAATCTCAATTTCGCCTCTCCATCTTTTTTTTTTTTTAAATATATAGGCCCATCATCATATACAAATGCAAATATGTTTTCCAGAGCTGAGACATTCTTTCAGCTCATCCAGTGGATACTGTTGGTCAAACGGCGTGTCTGACCAGCAGTAGACGATCCAAACGGACAAAGAAGCAAAGAAAATCCATCATAGAAGCAAATACAATGAATGATGACTATGATTTGATCATCACATTTTGTAGTGGGTTAATTTTCTGTCAATCAACTAAGATGATTGACAGATTGCATGGTGGGCTGAATATGTCAGTAGTCTCGCTACCATTAGCTAGATGTTATAAGATGGTTTGCGTCTAATCTAACCCATGGACTTTTCTGTAGTTCTGGGAGGTGATCAGTGACGAGCACGGCATCGACCCAACAGGATCCTACCATGGAGACAGTGACCTGCAGCTGGACAGAATCAACGTTTACTACAATGAGGCTTCAGGTCAGGGCGGTTAAACTACACCAAACTCATGTATTACTTTGAGCTTTGCTGTCAAATGTTTCTCAAGTTTACATACTTTTGTGTTCCAGGTGGCAAGTACGTGCCTAGGGCCATCTTGGTGGACCTCGAGCCAGGCACCATGGACTCAGTCCGCTCTGGCCCCTTCGGACAGATCTTCAGACCAGACAACTTTGTCTTCGGTATGTATAGTCAGCCACACGCAGACCCGCGTATCTTTATTTACACATACAAGGTCATCTTAATTATCAGCATATGCGAGAGGATTTGTGCATCCCATATATAGAGAAAAGTAAAATCACACTTAAGTTTCGGTGACGACCTAATACTTTTGCACCGGGATAATAACGCCTTCCTTCCAGGCCAGAGTGGAGCGGGTAACAACTGGGCAAAGGGCCACTACACAGAGGGAGCCGAGCTGGTGGACTCTGTCATGGACGTGGTGAGGAAAGAGGCAGAGAGCTGCGACTGCCTCCAGGGTTTCCAGATGACACACTCCCTGGGCGGTGGCACCGGCTCCGGTATGGGAACTCTGCTCATCAGCAAGATGCGCGAAGAATATCCCGATCGTATCATGAACACCTTCAGTGTGGTGCCCTCTCCTAAGGTACAGTGATCACGTTGCACTTATTATTGGTATTATTTCCCTTCTGTCTTTTTATTTCTTTATTATTCCCCTGACCTTTTGTGTGTTGTTCCTCCTCCAGGTTTCAGACACAGTGGTGGAGCCCTACAATGCCACCCTGTCTGTCCACCAGCTGGTTGAGAACACAGACGAGACCTACTGCATCGACAACGAAGCCCTGTATGACATCTGCTTCCGCACACTCAAACTCACCACGCCCACATACGGGGACCTCAACCACCTGGTCTCTGCCACCATGAGCGGGGTCACCACCTGCCTGCGTTTCCCCGGCCAGCTCAACGCCGACCTCCGTAAACTGGCCGTCAACATGGTGCCCTTCCCCCGTCTGCACTTCTTCATGCCCGGCTTCGCCCCGCTCACCAGCAGGGGCAGCCAGCAGTACAGAGCCCTCTCTGTGCCCGAACTCACTCAGCAGATGTTCGACGCCAAGAACATGATGGCGGCCTGCGACCCACGCCACGGCCGCTACCTCACCGTGGCAGCCATCTTCCGCGGCCGCATGTCCATGAAGGAGGTGGACGAGCAGATGCTCAACGTGCAGAACAAGAACAGCAGCTACTTCGTGGAATGGATCCCCAACAACGTCAAGACGGCCGTCTGTGACATCCCACCCCGAGGCCTCAAGATGTCCGCCACCTTCATCGGCAACAGCACGGCCATCCAGGAGCTGTTCAAGCGCATCTCAGAGCAGTTCACCGCCATGTTCCGCCGCAAGGCCTTCCTCCACTGGTACACCGGCGAGGGCATGGACGAGATGGAGTTCACTGAGGCCGAGAGCAACATGAACGACCTGGTGTCTGAGTACCAGCAATACCAGGACGCCACGGCCGAGGAGGGAGAGTTCGAGGAGGAGGGAGAGGAGGAAGTGGCCTGAGGCATCGACTCATTCGTCATTACTCAGCTGCACTTTACAACTCCATCCACTTCTTTCACTCCTACTCTGCTTTGGTTCTACAGTGCTTGTGTTTACAGTACTCTCCTCCTGTCCCTGTGCTCTCATCATCCCCCTGTTTCCTCTCCTCCCTCTGCCATTGACAGTCACTTTTCCTCCAGCCAGAGTACGATTCACAACACTAATTTGACCCTCCCATCTCAGTGCGCATAGTGGTAGATTACACAAGTATGCCTGTGGTCTCTTGTCAGTGGCTTTTATGTTTATGTCCATCTATCATCATGATTCAAACAGTACTGTACGGTACCTGGGCCAAGTACTTAATAAAATTGTTCATTCCATTGGTTTGAATAAATTTGTTGGAAAAATATCCCTTTGTGTGTTTTGATGTTCTTCTGTATAATGCATTTTTAGAATTAAACGCAAACAAAATAAGAGCCTAATAATTAAGCCTTACACAAAAAATACTGCTGAGATACCTTTCCTAAAATGGACTCCTTTGGACTAAAATAGAGCAAATGCAATATGAATAGCTTTTGATGAGGCTCCATTCTAGTTTTCTGCAGGATGCTATGGTACAAAGGCAAACCAAAATGGAGACCTGCATGGTCTATGGATTAGGCAGTTTTAGTAGAACACCACAGGGTGGCAGTAGTACACAGTATGAGATTAGTGCCTCTGAACAGGATGTGGATGCCTTCTTTTACTATGAAACCTGTGACACCAGATGCACTGTTTTGCATCATTTTATATGCGCAAAACACCTTTACTCCTGGGCTTGGGAATCATGTTTATTTTAGGAAGAGCAAGGCCTACCAGTGGTGCTAAAGGGGTCTGCTTTCCACATAGGCTATATGAAAAATAAAGTGTCTTTTCTATGAATAAATCAGCTGTAGTGTTCTAGTACACTCCAGAAAGATCCATGTGTTGAGAACATCATGGCTTTGTATCAAGGCTGTGGGTGGCTAATAATTGTTCCTCTTTATTAGCATGCATGAACATCAGCCTGCTAGTAGCTCTAATCTGAGTGAGACTTGATTTGAAAAATGAAAACAGTCTAGTCAAATAAGGGGAATTTCTCAAAACAAATCTCACCTTTTATCACATACGTTATTAAGAACAGAAATGCTATTTTCCTTACAAGATTATCCTGCACATAGACTATATGTGGCTTCCTTTTGAATTGATGACTGCACATTTAAGATGGAATGGATGAGAAGATATAACAGTGGCTGGGAACATTACAGCACAGTTAATGGAAATGTAAGAACAGTGAATATGAAGGCTCAGAAGTTAACAGAGGTGGCCTTCTATAGGACTAGCAGACATCACACACACACACACACCGACGCAACACACATACTCAGATAGATCAGGAAGTGTTCCTTCACTCCGCCGTCAACTGTGCAACCTGCCTCTGCCGCTCTCGTCTGCTCTCGTTTACACCACCGCGATGTCAGAGGAATGACCGTTATCTGCCACACCTGCTGAAGACTCTGTGCCCCTGGACACACACACACACACATGGACACAGACACATTCGGACAGCATGGGCTCCAGACTGAAGTAAGCTCATCATGTTCATTGTTTGTCTGTCTGTCATCATCACTCTGCCCGTCTCTCTGTTCTTGTGGTTTTATTACTTCCTCTAACAACTGCACAGGAAGTTTCCTGCAGCAGCTCTGTTGCCACTGTTCATGGTCGACCTGTTCTTGTCCAATGCAGAATACAATGTTTGTTGCAATGCATATTCAAATCATGAATATATTTTTAAAATATATTCACACTTTCTGTAGAACCGGCCTCTTATAGATACAGTACATCAGAGTTTGCCTTTGTCCTGAAGAGCGCACACCTTTTTCATATTTACATGAGAGAGTATCTTCAAAGTTTTGTTAAAAAAATAATTAGGGAGATGGGAGTATGGTTTTGTTTCAACATTTGGGCACGTTGCATGTTGACTGTCAAACACTTCATTTCCTGCATCCTGGTGAATGTTTACTCACCAATCTGTGCCTTTTCTGCATCAATGTATATGGTCGAGAAAAATCTTTATTTCTGTAAAGGAAAATACAACTATCAGGTTAGCAGTCAGTGACACAGTTATATGTAATGCAGTAAGGCACTCAGGCATTCTGTATTGCGTACAAATATTTATTCCTCCTGGATAGGTCAAAACCTTCTGCACAATCAAAACATATCAAAAACTTTTTTTATTTTTTTATTTTTAGCAATCATGTACATCCCAAGATTAAATATATTAGCCTACATAATGAGACCTTGTTAAAGCCTTAGGCTCCAACGTTTAAATCTACATAAAGGTCACGATGATCACAATCACAAGAAATGACCTCTTCTAAAAATTGAGGGGGATATTTTTTGTAACTAAAATGCACTGTAGCCTAAATGTAAACTCACATCAGTGAGTGCTGTGAATCTCTTTCCTGTCAGACAAAACCCAGAGCGAACCTTCTACTGGTTCTTTGAAGCAACCTGCCCTGTAGCCAGAGACAAAGGTGAGTCATATATTTTGCAATTACTGTGTTTTTCCGCCTCCACTAGAGTACTAGAAGTGTGTTGTCGACTATAGAACGGTTTAGGATGTACAGAGTAGCTGGACAGCGAAAGAGAAGTTGAAGTAGAATTCTGCCTCAACTTCCTGCTGTGACTCTCTTCGTGCTGTCATTTTTTCTCTCTTTGTCTACATTACCAATCGGTCTGTCTGAAACTGGAAGAAATCCACTTTAATAATCTATGTGTGTTATATAAAATGATAACATGCCATAGACTCGATGGATATGAAGGTGTCTCTGTCAAGCTGAGAGTTGCTCATCCTTCCTGTCATGTGATCAGAAAAACCACACAGTTTGCCTGTCACACTTATTTCGATAATCTGAGCAGCCCGGTGTGAGCTGGTGAAAAAAAATAAAAAAAGATTTTTAATGGACGTTTATTTGATTGGCCCTTTCACTCATTGTTGCCTTGTAAAATACTAACATGAAGTTGCTTCTGTACAAGTGATCTGTTTGCTTAGACTATTCCTCACTAACCATCCTTTTTAATGGTATAGATCCTGGTGTACTGTTTCAGTTTCCAGAGGACTTCAGTGATGAGGTAACCGCTCATGTTTCCTGCATCTGAAAATCTAGATTTTCCTGTGGATTTATTGTCACGTTAGCAGCTTGTTTTGGTCCATGCCAACAGCATTGGCTCAAGGGATCGCAATATTGGTCAGTTGTTTAATTGGTTGGTTCAGCACTTTAGAGTCAAATATCTACATTACTATTGGATGGATGAATAACTATTGGGTGTATTCCCACGACATTTGGTAAAGACATTAATGTCAGCCTCTTAACTTTTTTGTATGGCACCATCATCTGGTCAAAATTGTAATTTGTACAATACTTTTATTTATTTATTTTTATTAAACCTTTATTTAACCAGGAGAAAAACCATATTGAGATTAAAAATCTCTTTTTCAAAGGTGACCTGGTCAAGACAAGCAGCAGCACGATGAACCACAGTTACAGACAAACAGTTACAGACAAACACACAGGGACAAAATTAAATTGGCCTAAAATAAAGCAAATCAATTCACACTGCAACAATCTTAATAGACCCATTTCTGTAACGTAAAAAAAAAACTATTTAAAACACTGACATCTTAGAGAGTCTAGCTCAATTACCTTCATTTTCAACGTAAAAGCATTTAATGAAATTGTGGTCAGAAACTCGGAAACTTCGGTTCTGCAAAAAAACACCTGACCTTCCTGTTAGCTTGGCTGTACTCTATTTAATGGTAACTAAAAAAAGCTGTGAAAGCAGACATTGCAATTCATACATTCCTAACATTACAATTCATTTGGTCTTGATTAGCTCAGAGCTCCACTGTGCAAAAGGTAACACAGCTTCACAGATCCACTAGATGCTTGAACTTGTTAGGTGATTTTTCACTTCTCATTTTTAAACTCAATTCTATCCCACTCTAGGAGTCTTGTCAAACATCACCCAGGTTCTGCTTCCCGTATGACATACAAAGGTGAGTATAAAGTGGCTGGGTTGCCGCAAATTGTCTTTGCTCCATGGTCACATTTCTCTAGCCTGCCTGTCTGTCTTTCTATATTTCCATCTCTCACTACACTCATCTGCACAGAGTGAGGGATGGAGTGGCCGTGCAGCACTTTACTTTTGTCTTGACTGACCTTGAGGGATGCCAGCGGTTTGGCTTCTGCCGTCTCAACAACAGCTCACGTACCTGCCTTTGCATACTCAGGTGTGTGTGTGTGTGTGTGTGTGTGTGTGTGTGTGTGTGTGTGTGTGTGTGTGTGTGTGTATGTGTGTGTGTGTGTGTAAATCTCATGCCAAGTTGAACCATGCCTTTTAACACCAACATGCCTTTTGGATTAATTTGATTACAGTTATCTGCCATGGTTTGAAGTGTTTTACAAACTTCTCAACAACTTGGCTGATTACCTCTCCAAAGGACAGGTGAGTTTCCATTCCTTTGTGTGTACTCTCTCTTTATGCTCCACTATTAGTCTGTTAACCCACACACTCTTGTATGGGGGTGTCATTACCATAACGCACATTGTCCTTTTCAACAGACCAATGAGATGAAAGTGCTGCTGGCTGCGCTCTACAAGCAGCCCACACCACTGGCAGCTGGATCGGTCACTCTGCAGATGGTAATTCTCTTACTAGCCACAGGGGACCGGGAGTCACACTTGACTTTATGGCTGTTTTTGTTTTTAGCGGTTAGCAGTGTGTTGTGTTTTTTGTTCTGAGGGAGAGCAGCTATTGGTCAGCACAGAGGTGTCCCATCCCATTGGACACCCAGTGGGACAAGAACGGGTGAGTCCCACAGACAGGAGTTAAATCTGGTCTGGAATAATGGCCATGCAAATACAGACTATAGCCTGCTGCTGGAAACAATTTTAGCTGTCTGTGCTTCACGGCTAAACCTGATTTGTGTGGACTAAAACCTTTGTGTGTCACTCACCCTTTCGAATCAGATGTTTAAAGGCAGAGTTAACACAACATGCACTAACCTATGGCATTCATAGTGACGTTTTGACCGGTTGTCTGTATGCATGTATCCATTATACCCATGAATAATAATTAACAACAAATGTTTTGTCTGACCAGACTTCAATGTGGCTCAAATATATACCGTTTGTTGTTATCTTGTAGATTCTTTTGCATTAGATAAATGTTCCTGACAAAGTTCTATGGTGTGAAAATAGAGAACAATATGATTAGAGTTGTAATCTATAACATTTCAGTCAAGATTTATTTGGCTATACCGTCTATAGTTCCACTAATTCTGGTTTGCATTAGCAGCACCTTCATACAGCTCTGGTACAGCGTGAAGAGAGTGACTATAAATACTATCTAAATTGGAGTTGGATTTGTCGAATATCATTATTTTATATATAGAATTTTAGAATGAAAAGCAAAAGTCTTATCCTGTAACCTAGTATATTCCCTACTTGATATTGAAGAAATATATATCACGCCCCCCGATTTCTCTTTAATGTTTTGTTTCCTACATTTCGACCAGGTTCCATACTTCATCGCACCAGATCCCAGGAATCTCCCTTCCATCCCTGAAAATGTCAGTATATGAATTTAAACTTAACTCAGTGTCCACATCTTTTGTATTTCAACGCTGGTGAGGTTTTTGTTCCCAACACTTTGCCCATTCAAACTGATGTGTGTGTGTGTGTGTGTGTGTGTGTGTGTGTGTGTGTGTGTGTGTGTGTGTGTGTGTGTGTGTGTGTGTGTCTGGGTTTACCAGAGGAACTTGACAGAGCTGATTGTGGCAGTGGATGTGGGGAACTTGCTCCAGATATATGCCAGCATGCTGTTTGAAAGACGCATTCTCATTTTTGCTAGCAAACTCAGCACGGTAAGACCTTCTTCTGCTTCTATTTCTATATCATTTTCTTTACATCTGGGTACAGGAGTGCGTTCCTCCCCTGGAAACTCTCCCTAACCTTCTTAAACCATATTTTATACATTTATTTTCTTCACTTTTACTCCATTGATGACAGAAACCACTTGTAAATGCAAATACTTGGAAACAAATCTCACTGTATACAACATGACCTTTATTGTGCCGCCTCCAAGTGGCACAGTCGGCATCATGTGTCCTATGGAAGGCCACACAGTCAGGCGTGTGTGGTCTTTGTGTTCTTAATGTCTGAAACAGTCCTCTATTTTGTGTTGTGTGTAGCTGACGTCTTGCGTGCATGCACTCAGTGCTGTGTTATTCCCCATGTACTGGCAACACATATTTATCCCTGTCCTGCCACCCCACCTACTGGACTACTGCTGGTAAGAATGAAACAAATATAACAAATGAATGAACGAATGAATGTCCATCTAGAATTGATTTACGCTTTTTTAATTTGATTACAGTGCACCTATGCCTTACCTAATAGGGGTCCACACCAGTCTATCTGAGGTAAACTTACTATACTCAGATACTACCAAAACAATGATTCCACCAGTTTTGTACTCACAACCTGACCAACCCAAAACATCAAACTATGTCTCTGTGTCTGTGTGGCAGAGGGTGAGGAGCCGTGGGTTAGAGGAAGTTGTCATTCTGAATGTGGACACAAACACCCTGGAAACCCCCTTTGACGACTTTAAAAGGATACCTTCAGATGTGGTAATACATATTCTGTGTGTATTTTTGTGTTTGTATGTATGCATGTTTTTTTTCTTGTGTAATTATTTTAGTCTACTCCCACTGAACACTATACAATTTTTTATAGTAAGGAAAGTATGACTGGAATGCTATTTTAGTGAAGTGTGAACCACAGAACCAGCCTGATGCTTGTTAGTTAAAGGGTACAGCTGTCCTGGTGACGTATTGAGCCACAGGAAAACAAACGCAGGACATACACTAGACGGTAAAAGTCCCTTTTATGCATCAGTGTTTTGGTCATGGTCAATCTGTAACAGAAAATCATATGGGCCGAAGTCATTACCAGTATTATTGTGGGGACTTATCATGATTATATATTTGTTTATTATACCTTATACTGCCTAGATTATATTATTATATTTTATAATGAACTGAACTGACAAATGGGAATTATTGTTCCAAGAGATATGAAGCCTATTCAAAAGCATTATTGCTATTACATTGGAGTCTATACGGTCAACGATCAAGAAAAGTAAAAAAAAAAAAAAAAAAGAAGAAGTTTGACCTTTTACCTTATCTTTTTCTTGATCAAATCGTGGTGTTTTGACCATTCTCACTGAGCAGCTGCAGCCGATGTGGTCATTTATACTATGGATGTAAATGTGTCTCCAGATGTCTGGGCTGAAGGTGTGTCTGAAGCGTCAGGCGGTGTCCCCGGGCTGTGGTGTGTCCAGGGCCTTTCTGAAGGCTCAAGCGCTGCTGTTCGGAGGCTACAGGGATGCGCTGCAGAGTGACCAGGTTTATCACTATAATCAAATAAAAGGCTATTGCAGATTTGACCAAAAAATAATTAACAATTTGTTAAAATGTACTGCTCACTGATTTCACAATTTAAAGTGCTCTCTGTATTTATATAAGGTTGTCTCAGTGTCAGGCTCTGCAAGGCACAAAACCCATCTATCTATAAACAGAATATACCTGTATATTTTTTGTTTTGCAGGAGGGTGAAATGTTGTTCAGTGAGGAGCTGTTTCTAGACCACAAGTCTTCCAGTATGAGGCAGTTTCTACAGAGTGCCATTCATTCGCAGTCCTTCAAACAGGTAAATATGTACTGTGCATGTTGTGGCCTCTTGTTGTTTACTGCCCTCTGCAGGACGGACACTGCAATCATTACACCTGATGAGAGCTTGGTAAAACCGAGAATGAATTGTGAAATGTTCCTGCTGCTTAATAAAAAGCTCTGAAATCCATTGGTTTGTTATTTAATGGACTAGGTGTCACGGTCTTCATTACAGATCATTTCCGGTATTTAAACGTTTTACACAATTTAAGCCACAGACTAGTATGTAAGTTAATTAGATTACTGGTAAATCAGAAGTCAGAAGTACTTTAAGTAAGCACTCTCATATGTTGTTATAAATAACCTCCAAAGATGTCCAAATATTGATAGTTTGTTGATGGCCGCCTGGATGTACTGAACAAAGGGAAGGAACCAGATGATCTCTTTGAAGAGGAGATCCTGAATTGTGAAACAACCACAGGTATGTATCTGTGTGTGTGTGTGTGTGTGGGTGTGTGTCTCTTTGTGTGTATATTTCCTGCTTTCCCACTTATCCTCTTGCCTTTTTTATCTTTGTACGTTTACAGGGAGAAACAAATCGTATCAACAGTTAGTTGGTAATTTAAAGGTATGCTCTTTCAAACTTAAATGAAACAGTTTTAAGTTTTTTTTTCCATCTTGGGTGAAAAAGTGCAACACTGATGTATTTGTGCTTTTGACAGAAAGGGGGAGGAGCACTCATACTTAACATGAGGTCCAAAGCAAACATGAGGGTGAGTACAAGCCAAGGTGTTTTGGTTTTAGAGCAGGGCAAGTCAATCCAGTAGTTATTACCAAAACAACCTTCTCCATAATCTCTATTTTTATTTCTGTCAGGCCAAAGGTCTCACCAAGTCTGGTTTGAAAAACCTGCTGATGCAGAAGGTGGGTCAACGTTTTTGCGGGCAAGTCCTTCGATTGAATCAAATTCGGCCTTGGTTTTACCATTATACCTGTACCTCGTGTGTGTGTAATACAGCCCAACAATGAAGAACACACCCTTCAGAGAGGAGGATCGGTGTCACACCGCCGTGCAAAATCTGACTGCTTGCAGAACCGCCTGCCAATTACAAAGCACTTTGGGATGGTGAGATATGTCTCCTAACAATCTTTTAACTATTTGAAGTATTTTACAACATTGGAAAACCCATCTGCATATGTCCTCATCATTACCTAATTTGCCTATTATACTGCCCTATGCTGCTTTTTTGTGCTATTTTGCACCTTTTATTGCTCCGTTTCTGTCGCTTTATCGTGATTCACCCCAACATTTGTCTATTGGGGGAATGTTGCTCCGCTATCCGCTCTGTTACTCTATGTTGCCTCATGTCAGTCACGCCCCCGTCGGCCTGTTCACAAACTTAGGCCTCCCAGGGACCAAGGGAACACGAGGGACCCCGGAGATACTTGGGATGGGTGAGAATCATGGGGAAATAATGAGAATATGCAGCATGTATTTTCTTGCTTGGGCCACATTGTTATTTCTGTGTCAGAGCTGTGTCCGGCCCTGTGGACCAGCCTGTGTCTGAGCTCCTGAAGGATGAAGAAGAAGACGGGGAAGATTCCCCCCTGTGTGACCCAGAGGAGATGGACCTGCTGGGAGAGATCTTTGACACGCTCAGCTCCCGGAGCTCCCATGAGCGCGGCCTGCTGTACGGCACACGCAGCTTGGATCTGTTTGGACCGGACAGTCATGACTATATCACAAAGGTACACACACACACACACACACACACACACGTTTCTGCAGCAATACTTGTGAGGACATTAATTGATATAATGCATTCCTGTAGCCCCTTACCCTCAAAACTAAATGCCTGACCCTAACATAAACGTAATTCATACCTGAACCTTAGTGTTAACCCTCAAACAGCCCTTTAAAGGCCTGTCTCAAAGTGGGAACTTGCCAAAATGTCCTCACTTTTGAAAAATCTCCTCAAACTGAAATTGGTTCTCAGAAAAAATGGCCGCACAAGTAAACACACACGCACGAACGCAAGCATGCACGCAAATGTCACGTTTTATTGTCCAACATCAGTGCTTGTGTTTTTCCAGCGTGGTTTCCCAGGCAACCCCAGCCAGGAGAGCCTGTCTCTGTCCATCAGCGGCAGTGGCAGCCTGCACAGCTGGAATGTGGAGACCACGGACGTGACCGAGGACACCGATTGGCTGTCCCTGGACACCAGCGCACCAGAGGAGGAGGGGACAGAGTGTGAAATGGGGGGGCCAGAAAGCAGACCAAGGCAAGTCAATGAGAAACAGGAAGAAGTTGGGCTAGCAATAAATGGAAACCAAGAAGAAGAAAAAAACAACATAAATAGCTTTGAGGAAGAGAAGGCAGAGGAGGAGAGAAAGAATGGCGGTCAAGAAAAGAGAGTGAGTCAAGGAGAGGCAGGGAAGCAGGAGGACGTAGGGCTGAAAGAAAGGAGGGGAAATGAGCAAACAAATGAGAGTGAAGAGGTTGTTGAGGGACATAAGACGCCAAAGGGAACAAGTCAAATGCAGAAATGTGTAACGAGAGAAGAAGAAGAAGAGGGAAAAGACAACCCAGAGGAGAAAGATAAAGAGGCCACAAGGTCAAGGAACAAACTGACAGAACTGAATCCCCATCATCCCAACACTGTGGAGGAGGAGCAACAAGGACGGGAAGACAATCCCAAACTCACAGCCTCTCCTGGGCCTCAGAACCACGTTGTTGACCCTGAACCTCCAGTAGGTCAGGAAGAGGGGAAGAAAGGAGCAGGAAAGGAGGAGGAGAGGGAGGTGAGACGGACCTTTTCCTCTCCCAAAGTGCTGTCCGCTGCAGCACACTTCCAGCCTCAGGCGCACGCCCAGGTCTTTCAGCTGAAGTCCAGAACCGAGGAATCAGCGGAAGCCGCCAGACCCCACAACATGTTCCGGAGCTCGGAGAACCAACAAATACACCCACAGTGTGACTCAAATGTATCACAAGAACACAAGCATGTGGAGGAAGACCAGCCTCCAATCAAAGTGTCTGAACTTAAGAAGAGATTTGAAGCTTAAAGGATAAGCTGTGGGGACATCTTAGATTTTCTTTTTTACTGTCACCAAATGAGATCCATAAAGACAAAAAAAGCAATGTGTATGCCTGTCTCTAAAGATGATTTATCCAACCCAATCTGTGACTGACTGCCCCAAGCCTATTTCTAACTGAAAATCTTTTAAAAAAGGGGTCACAAATGTAAAAAAAAAAAAAAAAAAATACAACCCCGTAGTAATTTTCTAAAACAGCTGGTCCACTGTCAATTTTGGAAAATGTACCTTTAAATAAATACATTTTTGGAAGACTTATCTGGACGCACGAAGAGGCTAGCAGGCCGCTTTGTCAAGATGAACAAATATTTAAAGTAGAGTTTTTTGTTAATTTGTCTGGTGAACTTCACTGGGCCTCATACTCGTAATAAAAAGATGAATTATCTTGTTAATGAGGACAAAGAATGTTGTGTTTGTCAGCTACTGTATGGTGGCCAATGTGTCATTGATACATGAATATTTCCTGTATAAGTGTATGTGCGAGAGGGCGATATGATCTACAAACAGCTTATTCTCAACAAAAACCGACACATTTTTGGAGATAATCATTCCATTTTTGATAAGACTGAAAATATAACCCTCGTAAATAAAACTTTACATTTTCAACAGTCTTTGCCTTCAAAACTCCAAGACAATGGATGGAAAAAAGATAACGTGTGCACTTTGCTGGTTTATTAACAGAACATATTGTGTACTAGTGATTTTAAACGTTAGTTTTTTTTTATTAAAGAAATTTGACTTCTCAGAGCTTGACCTTAAAGTGCAAAACAGCCATTGTTTAATCAATATCCTTCATAACTGTGACAAGTTCAAAACACTGTTTTAAATATAAAAAAAATATGGAGCACACAGCACAGTAAAGAGTATACTATTTGTAGAAAATACAAAATATACTTCAGCTCATGTCCCTTCAGTGGCAGAATACAACAGGAAAACTCAAATTATATTATAAGGGTGCATCCTTTTTTTGTGCAGTGAGACAGGTGATAGAACCGGCAGTCTGATTGGTATATATGTTGTTGACAAGAATTAAAAAGGTGAGGGCACAAACAGTGTTCAGTGTGTCTGAGGAGTTCTGGTGCACAGACAATACACAGATCATCCCAGAGGTCAGCAGCGCAGCAACATCAGAAAAAAGAAAATCTAGATATCCACAGGTTTACACAGTGCCCGTGGGGTGGTTAAGTCATATGAGGCGTTCTTCTTTGGGTAATGGTAGAGGCAGGCCGTGTTTTTCTGATCCCGTTGCTCCCGTCTGTTTCCTCTCCTCCGCGCTGGGCCTGTAGTTTCCCTCCATCCTTCTTTTCTTCCTGATGACACACAGCAGCAGCAGCGCCGCCAGGCTGAACAGGGACAGCACACTGGACACACACACCGACACTGTAGCGGGGATGGACACCTGCATCGCCACAGTGACAGAAAGCTGTGCAGGTAACAGACACACACAGACACAGACATACACACACACACTTGTTAATGCTTTGTTCTGTGAACATTTTAGATGTTTCATGGATAATTTTGTACATCTACGCTAAACACAGGTTCGATTTATGCTGTTCAAATTAAAAGCATAACCTAGATTCTAGCGTTGAGACCGAGAGACCTTTAAAAAATGGCTTCGAGACCCGCCTTGGTATCGACTTCTCCCAGTCTTGGTCTTGTCTCGGTCTTGGACAGAGAGGACTTGAGATTTAATGTCAAGACCGGTCAAGACTGCAACTGTGGGGATATTGCAAAATAAAAGTCCCAGTGTCTGGTCAAAATAATGCCCGACAAGATTAACAGGAGCTTGACGCTCAGCTACTAACTAAATAAGTTAAATAATTTAATCAAAATGGTGATTTGAATATGGTTTTATTGATTTAGAAAAAGCTATCATTGCCTACAGTAAACAAAAAGAAAGTCTGCAATGGTTGGACTGCGCCCATAACGACAGTAACTCTGTGGTCTGGGTTTAGACGGTGTCGACTACAACACCACTAGATTCATTCAGTCAACAAACCCATGGTCAATATATGGGAAAATGTGAAATTTGTCTACAAGTATATCATTGAATATGCATGGAGAATACTTTTCCTAAGACTATTGATGGATTAATGAATTCACATTTTAATGGGAGCTTATTTTGAGATCATTGATATTTTCCCTATAATAATAACAATAATTATAATCAAGTATCAAAACACAGGCCTTTCCAGAAAGCTTGCTAGGAATTTCTAGTTCCATAAAACGAGTTACCAAAGTCTCCCTAAAAGCAAACAGCTACACAGCAGGGATGAGATCATTCAGTGAGTGTTGATTCTGCTCTCACCTCACAGAGGAATTTGAAGAATCGATCGGGTCTGTGAGGCCTCTGTTCTTACATGTGGACCAATGCAGCATTAGTTACATACAAACGACAGGGGGGCATCTGAAAAAAACAAAAAAAACAGAAATTCTCAATATTGATTAATCTGCAGATGACTTGCCCGATCAACTGAAGAGCCATTTGGTCTATAAAATATCAGAACAATCCAACTGCCTGCATCAAACAGTCAACAAATGTGGAAACAGAGGAAGACTCAAATCGGATAAGCCTACTTGAGTGACTGAGCGATTCCGGAGAATGCTTGTAGTCAAAATCAGTTAATATCTCCTTGCGATCAGCTACTTGTTAGATTTTTGTGCGATGGAAAAAAAACAATGTTAATACACAGCCTAGTAAACACACATATCGCTAGCTACAGTTGGCCCTGGTTTTTACGTACCAGTTTACAGAGCCTAGGCTGTGGAATTTCAGTACGGACGGACAGTGATTTTGACAACAAGTGTTCTCTAGAATCACCGACTCCACCTTCAACTGTGAAGGAAATGTGCTCTTTCAGGCCTCTGAGAACATCCAATATCAGGAGAAAGATGTTATCGACTCAGACACAAGACTGAGCTTAAATGTTCAAGAGGAGCAATTATGTCACTGCAACGACAAGAAAGGCACCTGTAAACTAGTAGCACTACAAAAAAACATGGCACCATTACTTTTGCTTGCCCCTTGAATTTTCAACTTTAAAAAAAAATCCTTCAATACAATTATTTCCAATACAACACCAACATTAAGTATGGACACAGGCTACCACAAGGGTCAATTAACACTCAATGTAACACAAAAACAAAAGCTAGTTGAGTGTGTTTCACACAGGTTGTAGCCTATGTGTCCGCTGTTGTATTACATCCTGTCAGGGGTGTTCGTGTTGATAGTTTCTGCTGAGAGGGTGCAGAGCTGAGACTATAAATCGATTAATCCCGCAACATCAAATGATTGGTAACTATTTTGATTAAATCAACCGTTTTCAGTCACTTTTGAAACAAAAACAGAAAAACGCGTGTGCATTTCTTCCATTTTAAAATCAACGTATAGAATAAACATATTAAAAATGTATTTGTGAGCTAAAAGAGTCTTTACATTCACAAGCAATGTGTATGGACAAGCAACACAAACACTGCAGGAACCACAGAAGTGCAATAGGCTAATGGCACCGAATATAAAGATGAGGTAGAAGGTAGGTGAGAAAAACAAAACAAACAAACACTGAACTCACCATAGTCTACATGTCATTGGGCAATACAGATATGGCTATTTTTCTACTGTTTGTTTCATCGGTAAAAACGGAAAAGGTAAGTTTTTCTCCTGAATCCTCGACTATACTCCGCACACGACACTGACACACCCATCAAAGTTTTATCTGGCAACAACCGGACGCACGTAAGGCCTAGGCAGCCTACGTCTGTGCGTGGCGGAATGCGGCACGTCCTGCTCTACCTGTTTAACCGGTGCGCCCCCCGGGCTCAGGTGAGTCTGCCGCCGCAGCAGCAGTATGCTGACAGATGTAAGCGCAGACAGGTGAAGATAAGACGGTGCTCCGACAAGCTCTCCGTCTCAAAAACACGCTGGGATAAAAGTTGAGACCCTAGCCAGACACGTAAGAATACGATTGGTCTTCCATCGAGGGGGTGCGGGCAACATGAACGGGAGTTACTTGCCGGTTCATGAGCGAGAGTGAGATGTCCTCTGCTGATTCCTGGTTCAAAGGAAGAGGCTCCGGTAAACCGAAGAAATCAGCAGCCAGGGGCCGTTGTGCTGGCCGCATAGCTAGGACCGTTTTGTCCCACGCTCACCTGACTGCCTGTCCATATTCAAATGAGATTGGTCACGTGTCCCACCTGCGCCAATCAGAAACAGCTGCTTATTCCTGTCCTTGTGTTTGTGTGTGTGTGTGTGTGTGTGTGTGTGTGTGTGTGTGTGTGTGCGTGTGTGTGTGTGTGTGTGTGTGTGTGTGTGTGTGTGTGTGTGTGTGTGTGTGTGTGTGTGTGTGTGTGTGTGTGTGTGTGTGTGTGTGTGCTCAGGTGCAGAGAGTTTCAGCTGGATAAATTGTGTTTGCCTAGACAAACAATTCATCGATCATAGCATGATGAAGGTTTTGGAATGGATTAACGATTAGAGAAAAGGAAAGGCCTTGAGAGAACTGTTATTTGTCAGCTGAGGGACGGTCTCCTCACTGGGTTGGCCTTTGTATTAATCAAACAAACTTTGCTTCTGTCCGAATAGCAGAGTATTGGCGTGCAGAACAAGGACACACTGTGGGTGGACATGGCTAAACCCTGGTTTATCAGAAGTAAAGAAGAATTCCAATCAGTCATTAATACACAGAAAAGCTTTCTTTTCTTTTCTTTTCTTATATTTTTTTTTATGGCAGATCCTCTCATGACAGTTATATTCAAATTATAGACTCTAATTAGTGTTAGATGTGAGCTCTCAAATGATACGATTATAATATCAGAGGTCAATTGTTTCCAAAATGAAAAAAAGAGAGGAAAACAGCCATTACAGTGCATTTGCAGAATGTAACGCCGGGTTACTGTTTTGAACTTTGCTTATTGAAGGTTCCCTTTGCAGGGGTGGAGTCTGCACTGTGTGGTTACCAGACGGGCCCTTCAGTTGTTGCGCTGTTAGGCTAACTCCAGGCCTCAGCTTTAGGTAGGCCTATAGGGTAGGGGAGAACGGGGGAATGTGAGACATCGGGTAATGTGAGACACCCCCTGTATCTAGGCAACGGAACACATTTTTGGTCATGTGAGATTTATGTTTTCAAGCCCCTCTCCCTTTGCCACGGAGGAGAGGACCTCATGGTGATGTTGTAAGCATGTTTTTTTTCTCACAAAAAATTTATTTTTTGCACGTAAAAAGTACATTTTCTTGCTGTCTACATAATCAACTGTTGCGCCAAAGCAAATTGATTCAGGTAGAAAAACTTCTATCATACATGTCGATGAACTACCAACATATGAAACCATGTGATGATGATAACTGAAGATTAGCCTGAATTGCTGAGAGAGGTCGTTTTTTCTCAAATTGTGGCAGTGGGGTAAAGTGATACAAATGCTTTGGGGTAAAGTGAGACAGTGTCTGTGCCCTGTTTTAATGAATCCATTATATTTGAGGTAGCAAGGAGACTACTTTGAATAAGACAAAAGTCAATGCGGGCCGGAGGTGGGGGTTGAATAGTTGAAGGGGTGTCAGCAAGGGCATGGTTTGGCATGTATGTATGTGGGGGACAGGAGTGTCATTTAACATCAATAGACTCTAAGTAATATGTCTTTATTTAATGAATGATCCCAATAAAACAAATGCAGAAAAATATTAATCAAAGACTCAAAAGATGGAAAATGACAGCTGGGTCTAGTCCTGTGTTCTGAGTCCCAGGCTGTTCTAGCTGGTTCTGAGGGCGCACTCACACTAGGAAAGTTTGCCTGTTCCGTGCTGCAGGAAGATCCCCCCTCCCCTCCCCACTCCCCCTCTGGCCCGTGGTCACAATGCTCCCAAAGGCCGCGGCCCGGGCACGATTGCGCCATCATACATACGTCATCACGTCGTAATACGATACATACGTCATTGTTACACCACTCAAACACGACGGTAGAAGTAGTATAATAAAAGTAAAGTTTAATTTCTTTGCAGCACGTAGAGACACAACAGCCAGCTCAGAGTCAGGAGTTCAACAACTTAAAAAATACTACTCAAGCCACCACTGGCCAGAAATGGAAAATGCATTATGGGTAATTCCAGGTGCTACATTCCTCCCCTGCAAAATAAATGTTATCCTTAACATTAGCAAAATGTTCTAGTACCACATGAACTTTGAAAAATCAACATTTACTCACAATGGCAATATCTTTCTTTTGAAAGTAAGAAACAAGTAAATAGTTTAAGTGCATTTTACATGTATATAATATATCACTATTGCATACCATGTGATATAATCACATTTTACTCTTAAATGACAACATTAAGCATTTTAAACTTCAGTTTAGTTACCTCTGAGCAGTTACAACAATAGTGTAATTATATGCGTTTTCTTTGACCCAAAACCATTTCTGTTCATTCAATATCTTCTCCGGAGACTTCTCTTTTTTCATAGTCTGAAAACATAACAATTTTACTGTCTCAATGCCAAAGCTTAATAACAACATATCTGGACTCTTATGTCACACATAAAACGTACGTAGCTTATGAAATATTAACCACTTAATATCACCATCAGAACTTTGGTCTTAATCAGTAGATTATTACAATCAAGGATCACAGTCATTAACTGAACACAGCAGTGTTTTTCTTTTTCCTTTAACTGATCTCAGTCCTTTTTCTCCTATGACACACTTATCAAATGGACAGTTAGTACTCAGTTCACAAACAGTTCTACTGTGTCCATACTTTTCTTTTTCTTTTTACAACAGTCCTTCAGTAGTATCCCATAGACACAAGTGGAGGAAAACCCAGCTGTGGTCCAAACATCTGTGGAGTTAGCCAAGGCACACAGTATTGTCCATATCCTGGGGCGAGTGCATTTACATACAGTGGGTTAATGTGAAGCCCCACCACACGATGCGTTGGATGCCCTAATGAGTCATACGTCAGTGTTTCTCTGGGTCGTCTTTCCCTCTGTGAACGACGTGGTTGCATGTCAGTGAGTTCTGGCTCCTGGTTGCCAGGACAGTCTGCAGCTGGAACTGTCTGTGGCACCTCTTCAGTGTCAACTCTAGTAATGTCATTTTCGGTAGTGTCATTGTCCACAAGCACTGGGGCTGGAGTATCAACTCTGACCTCCTCTGTCTCAGCCTCAGGTTCAGGCTGAATTATTTGAGGGGCATTTTGAGGTGCAACATTTTGCTCTCCAGGCTGGTGGTGATGATGCCTCAGTCTATCAGCCCAGTAGTATTCATCCTCACTTGAGCTCTCTGAGTCTTCTGATGTATCTTTTGTGTTGTTCTCTTTGCGTCTCTTAGCTTTTTGGATGGGCAGATTTTTTTCAGTTTTTGTTTTTGGTTCCTGTAGTGGTAAAGCATCACAGGGCATTAACATGTTACGATGGAGGATTCTGTCTCTCCCTGTGCCACTTTCAGACTTGACTTCATAAACTGGGCTGTCTTTCCCCTTTTGAGAGACCACAATGTGTATTTGTTTTTCCCAATATGCACGCAATTTCCCAGGCCCTCCTCGTTCTGACATATTTCTCACAAGGACTCTGTCACCTGGAAAAAGCACTGCACTTTGTCTCTTTTGATCATAGTACATTTTTCCTCTTGCCGTAGTCTTTTTGATAGTTTTGGATGCAATGTCATACGCTTCTTTCATTTGTTGCTGCCATTTTTGAGCATATTCCTCATGGGAGTTACATCCTTCCTCCTCACTTATCCCAAATATTACATCAATTGGCAAACGTGGCTTTCTACCAAAAAGCAAATAGAAAGGAGAGTAACCCGTTGCTTCACTAGTCGTACAGTTGTAAACGTGTACAACTTTGCTCACATAGTCACTCCAATTTCCCTTTTTCTCCTCGTCCAAGGTCCGCAGCATAGATAACAATGTACGATTAAATCTTTCAGCTGGGTTCCCTTGTGGGTGGTAGGGAGTTGTTTTAGAGTTTGCAATGCCCGTGTATTTTTGGAGTTGTCCGAATAAACGGTTCTCAAACTCTCTGCCTTGGTCATGGTGTATTTTAGCAGGGAAGCCATATTTCAGGGCAAAATCGTTAAAAATCTTGTCTGCTGCCGTTTTGCCTGATTTGTTACGGGTTGGGTACGCTTGGGCAAACTTGGTAAAGTTGTCAATAATTACCAAAATATATTCATACCCTCCCCTGCTTTTTTCAAGGTGAAGATAGTCAATAGAGATGATCTCAAATGGTGCTGTAGCAGGTATATGACACATGGGAGCTCGGGTATCCGAGATCGGACGAGATCGGGCGGGTCCAGGGTGGTATGGCCGTAAGCAAAGGCACAGTGAACAAGTGGGCCTTTTATAGCTGGCTGCTGCGAGCACTATTGCCTTTGATGTTTGATGTTTCTACCTCCTAATTGATCAAAATGAAAGCTTTTTTCAACTTCGAAAATGCTTACAGCACCTGGTATTCCCAGGCGGTCTCCCATCCAAGTACTAACTAGGCCCAACCCTGCTTAGCTTCCGAGATCGGGCGGGTCCAGGGTGGTATGGCCGTAAGCAAAGGCACAGTGAACAAGTGGGCCTTTTATAGCTGGCTGCTGTGAGCACTATTGCCTTTGATGTTTCTACCTCCTAATTGATCAAAATGAAAGCTTTTTTCAACTTCGAAAATGCTTACAGCACCTGGTATTCCCAGGCGGTCTCCCATCCAAGTACTAACTAGGCCCGACCCTGCTTAGCTTCCGAGATCGGACGAGATCGGGCGGGTCCAGGGTGGTATGGCCGTAAGCAAAGGCACAGTGAACAAGTGGGCCTTTTATAGCTGGCTGCTGTGAGCACTATTGCCTTTGATGTTTGATGTTTCTACCTCCTAATTGATCAAAATGAAAGCTTTTTTCAACTTCGAAAATGCTTACAGCACCTGGTATTCCCAGGCGGTCTCCCATCCAAGTACTAACTAGGCCCGACCCTGCTTAGCTTCCGAGATCGGACGAGATCGGGCGGGTCCAGGGTGGTATGGCCGTAAGCAAAGGCACAGTGAACAAGTGGGCCTTTTATAGCTGGCTGCTGTGAGCACTATTGCCTTTGATGTTTGATGTTTCTACCTCCTAATTGATCAAAATGAAAGCTTTTTTCAACTTCGAAAATGCTTACAGCACCTGGTATTCCCAGGCGGTCTCCCATCCAAGTACTAACTAGGCCCGACCCTGCTTAGCTTCCGAGATCGGACGAGATCGGGCGGGTCCAGGGTGGTATGGCCGTAAGCAAAGGCACAGTGAACAAGTGGGCCTTTTATAGCTGGCTGCTGTGAGCACTATTGCCTTTGATGTTTGATGTTTCTACCTCCTAATTGATCAAAATGAAAGCTTTTTTCAACTTCGAAAATGCTTACAGCACCTGGTATTCCCAGGCGGTCTCCCATCCAAGTACTAACTAGGCCCGACCCTGCTTAGCTTCCGAGATCGGACGAGATCGGGCGGGTCCAGGGTGGTATGGCCGTAAGCAAAGGCACAGTGAACAAGTGGGCCTTTTATAGCTGGCTGCTGTGAGCACTATTGCCTTTGATGTTTGATGTTTCTACCTCCTAATTGATCAAAATGAAAGCTTTTTTCAACTTCGAAAATGCTTACAGCACCTGGTATTCCCAGGCGGTCTCCCATCCAAGTACTAACTAGGCCCGACCCTGCTTAGCTTCCGAGATCGGACGAGATCGGGCGGGTCCAGGGTGGTATGGCCGTAAGCAAAGGCACAGTGAACAAGTGGGCCTTTTATAGCTGGCTGCTGTGAGCACTATTGCCTTTGATGTTTGATGTTTCTACCTCCTAATTGATCAAAATGAAAGCTTTTTTCAACTTCGAAAATGCTTACAGCACCTGGTATTCCCAGGCGGTCTCCCATCCAAGTACTAACTAGGCCCGACCCTGCTTAGCTTCCGAGATCGGACGAGATCGGGCGGGTCCAGGGTGGTATGGCCGTAAGCAAAGGCACAGTGAACAAGTGGGCCTTTTATAGCTGGCTGCTGTGAGCACTATTGCCTTTGATGTTTGATGTTTCTACCTCCTAATTGATCAAAATGAAAGCTTTTTTCAACTTCGAAAATGCTTACAGCACCTGGTATTCCCAGGCGGTCTCCCATCCAAGTACTAACTAGGCCCGACCCTGCTTAGCTTCCAAGATCGGACGAGATCGGGCGGGTCCAGGGTGGTATGGCCGTAAGCAAAGGCACAGTGAACAAGTGGGCCTTTTATAGCTGGCTGCTGTGAGCACTATTGCCTTTGATGTTTGATGTTTCTACCTCCTAATTGATCAAAATGAAAGCTTTTTTCAACTTCGAAAATGCTTACAGCACCTGGTATTCCCAGGCGGTCTCCCATCCAAGTACTAACTAAGCCCGACCCTGCTTAGCTTCCGAGATCGGACGAGATCGGGCGGGTCCAGGGTGGTATGGCCGTAAGCAAAGGCACAGTGAACAAGTGGGCCTTTTATAGCTGGCTGCTGTGAGCACTATTGCCTTTGATGTTTGATGTTTCTACCTCCTAATTGATCAAAATGAAAGCTTTTTTCAACTTCGAAAATGCTTACAGCACCTGGTATTCCCAGGCGGTCTCCCATCCAAGTACTAACTAGGCCCGACCCTGCTTAGCTTCCGAGATCGGACGAGATCGGGCGGGTCCAGGGTGGTATGGCCGTAAGCAAAGGCACAGTGAACAAGTGGGCCTTTTAAAGCTGGCTGCTGTGAGCACTATTGCCTTTGATGTTTGATGTTTCTACCTCCTAATTGATCAAAATGAAAGCTTTTTTCAACTTCGAAAATGCTTACAGCACCTGGTATTCCCAGGCGGTCTCCCATCCAAGTACTAACTAGGCCCGACCCTGCTTAGCTTCCGAGATCGGACGAGATCGGGCGGGTCCAGGGTGGTATGGCCGTAAGCAAAGGCACAGTGAACAAGTGGGCCTTTTATAGCTGGCTGCTGTGAGCACTATTGCCTTTGATGTTTGATGTTTCTACCTCCTAATTGATCAAAATGAAAGCTTTTTTCAACTTCGAAAATGCTTACAGCACCTGGTATTCCCAGGCGGTCTCCCATCCAAGTACTAACTAGGCCCGACCCTGCTTAGCTTCCGAGATCGGACGAGATCGGGCGGGTCCAGGGTGGTATGGCCGTAAGCAAAGGCACAGTGAACAAGTGGGCCTTTTATAGCTGGCTGCTGTGAGCACTATTGCCTTTGATGTTTGATGTTTCTACCTCCTAATTGATCAAAATGAAAGCTTTTTTCAACTTCGAAAATGCTTACAGCACCTGGTATTCCCAGGCGGTCTCCCATCCAAGTACTAACTAGGCCCGACCCTGCTTAGCTTCCGAGATCGGACGAGATCGGGCGGGTCCAGGGTGGTATGGCCGTAAGCAAAGACACAGTGAACAAGTGGGCCTTTTATAGCTGGCTGCTGTGAGCACTATTGCCTTTGATGTTTGATGTTTCTACCTCCTAATTGATCAAAATGAAAGCTTTTTTCAACTTCGAAAATGCTTACAGCACCTGGTATTCCCAGGCGGTCTCCCATCCAAGTACTAACTAGGCCCGACCCTGCTTAGCTTCCGAGATCGGACGAGATCGGGCGGGTCCAGGGTGGTATGGCCGTAAGCAAAGGCAGAGTGAACAAGTGGGCCTTTTATAGCTGGCTGCTGTGAGCACTATTGCCTTTGATGTTTGATGTTTCTACCTCCTAATTGATCAAAATGAAAGCTTTTTTCAACTTCGAAAATGCTTACAGCACCTGGTATTCCCAGGCGGTCTCCCATCCAAGTACTAACTAGGCCCGACCCTGCTTAGCTTCCGAGATCGGACGAGATCGGGCGGGTCCAGGGTGGTATGGCCGTAAGCAAAGGCACAGTGAACAAGTGGGCCTTTTATAGCTGGCTGCTGTGAGCACTATTGCCTTTGACGTTTGATGTTTCTACCTCCTAATTGATCAAAATGAAAGCTTTTTTCAACTTCGAAAATGCTTACAGCAACTGGTATTCCCAGGCGGTCTCCCATCCAAGTACTAACTAGGCCCGACCCTGCTTAGCTTCCGAGATCGGACGAGATCGGGCGGGTCCAGGGTGGTATTGCCGTAAGCAAAGGCACAGTGAACAAGTGGGCCTTTTATAGCTGGCTGCTGTGAGCACTATTGCCTTTGATGTTTGATGTTTCTACCTCCTAATTGATCAAAATGAAAGCTTTTTTCAACTTCGAAAATGCTTACAGCACCTGGTATTCCCAGGCGGTCTCCCATCCAAGTACTAACTAGGCCCGACCCTGCTTAGCTTCCGAGATCGGACGAGATCGGGCGGGTCCAGGGTGGTATGGCCGTAAGCAAAGGCACAGTGAACAAGTGGGCCTTTTATAGCTGGCTGCTGTGAGCACTATTGCCTTTGATGTTTGATGTTTCTACCTCCTAATTGATCAAAATGAAAGCTTTTTTCAACTTCGAAAATGCTTACAGCACCTGGTATTCCCAGGCGGTCTCCCATCCAAGTACTAACTAGGCCCGACCCTGCTTAGCTTCCGAGATCGGACGAGATCGGGCGGGTCCAGGGTGGTATGGCCGTAAGCAAAGGCACAGTGAACAAGTGGGCCTTTTATAGCTGGCTGCTGTGAGCACTATTGCCTTTGATGTTTGATGTGTCTACCTCCTAATTGATCAAAATGAAAGCTTTTTTCAACTTCGAAAATGCTTACAGCACCTGGTATTCCCAGGCGGTCTCCCATCCAAGTACTAACTAGGCCCGACCCTGCTTTGCTTCCGAGATCGGACGAGATCGGGCGGGTCCAGGGTGGTATGGCCGTAAGCAAAGGCACAGTGAACAAGTGGGCCTTTTATAGCTGGCTGCTGTGAGCACTATTGCCTTTGATGTTTGATGTTTCTACCTCCTAATTGATCAAAATGAAAGCTTTTTTCAACTTCGAAAATGCTTACAGCACCTGGTATTCCCAGGCGGTCTCCCATCCAAGTACTAACTAGGCCCGACCCTGCTTAGCTTCCGAGATCGGACGAGATCGGGCGGGTCCAGGGTGGTATGGCCGTAAGCAAAGGCACAGTGAACAAGTGGGCCTTTTATAGCTGGCTGCTGTGAGCACTATTGCCTTTGATGTTTGATGTTTCTACCTCCTAATTGATCAAAATGAAAGCTTTTTTCAACTTCGAAAATGCTTACAGCACATGGTATTCCCAGGCGGTCTCCCATCCAAGTACTAACTAGGCCCGACCCTGCTTAGCTTCCGAGATCGGGCGGGTCCAGGGTGGTATGGCCGTAAGCAAAGGCAGAGTGAACAAGTGGGCCTTTTATAGCTGGCTGCTGTGAGCACTATTGCCTTTGATGTTTGATGTTTCTACCTCCTAATTGATCAAAATGAAAGCTTTTTTCAACTTCGAAAATGCTTACAGCACCTGGTATTCCCAGGCGGTCTCCCATCCAAGTACTAACTAGGCCCGACCCTGCTTAGCTTCCGAGATCGGACGAGATCGGGCGGGTCCAGGGTGGTATGGCCGTAAGCAAAGGCACAGTGAACAAGTGGGCCTTTTATAGCTGGCTGCTGTGAGCACTATTGCCTTTGACGTTTGATGTTTCTACCTCCTAATTGATCAAAATGAAAGCTTTTTTCAACTTCGAAAATGCTTACAGCAACTGGTATTCCCAGGCGGTCTCCCATCCAAGTACTAACTAGGCCCGACCCTGCTTAGCTTCCGAGATCGGACGAGATCGGGCGGGTCCAGGGTGGTATTGCCGTAAGCAAAGGCACAGTGAACAAGTGGGCCTTTTATAGCTGGCTGCTGTGAGCACTATTGCCTTTGATGTTTGATGTTTCTACCTCCTAATTGATCAAAATGAAAGCTTTTTTCAACTTCGAAAATGCTTACAGCACCTGGTATTCCCAGGCGGTCTCCCATCCAAGTACTAACTAGGCCCGACCCTGCTTAGCTTCCGAGATCGGACGAGATCGGGCGGGTCCAGGGTGGTATGGCCGTAAGCAAAGGCACAGTGAACAAGTGGGCCTTTTATAGCTGGCTGCTGTGAGCACTATTGCCTTTGATGTTTGATGTTTCTACCTCCTAATTGATCAAAATGAAAGCTTTTTTCAACTTCGAAAATGCTTACAGCACCTGGTATTCCCAGGCGGTCTCCCATCCAAGTACTAACTAGGCCCGACCCTGCTTAGCTTCCGAGATCGGACGAGATCGGGCGGGTCCAGGGTGGTATGGCCGTAAGCAAAGGCACAGTGAACAAGTGGGCCTTTTATAGCTGGCTGCTGTGAGCACTATTGCCTTTGATGTTTGATGTTTCTACCTCCTAATTGATCAAAATGAAAGCTTTTTTCAACTTCGAAAATGCTTACAGCACATGGTATTCCCAGGCGGTCTCCCATCCAAGTACTAACTAGGCCCGACCCTGCTTAGCTTCCGAGATCGGGCGGGTCCAGGGTGGTATGGCCGTAAGCAAAGGCAGAGTGAACAAGTGGGCCTTTTATAGCTGGCTGCTGTGAGCACTATTGCCTTTGATGTTTGATGTTTCTACCTCCTAATTGATCAAAATGAAAGCTTTTTTCAACTTCGAAAATGCTTACAGCACCTGGTATTCCCAGGCGGTCTCCCATCCAAGTACTAACTAGGCCCGACCCTGCTTAGCTTCCGAGATCGGACGAGATCGGGCGGGTCCAGGGTGGTATGGCCGTAAGCAAAGGCACAGTGAACAAGTGGGCCTTTTATAGCTGGCTGCTGTGAGCACTATTGCCTTTGACGTTTGATGTTTCTACCTCCTAATTGATCAAAATGAAAGCTTTTTTCAACTTCGAAAATGCTTACAGCAACTGGTATTCCCAGGCGGTCTCCCATCCAAGTACTAACTAGGCCCGACCCTGCTTAGCTTCCGAGATCGGACGAGATCGGGCGGGTCCAGGGTGGTATTGCCGTAAGCAAAGGCACAGTGAACAAGTGGGCCTTTTATAGCTGGCTGCTGTGAGCACTATTGCCTTTGATGTTTGATGTTTCTACCTCCTAATTGATCAAAATGAAAGCTTTTTTCAACTTCGAAAATGCTTACAGCACCTGGTATTCCCAGGCGGTCTCCCATCCAAGTACTAACTAGGCCCGACCCTGCTTAGCTTCCGAGATCGGACGAGATCGGGCGGGTCCAGGGTGGTATGGCCGTAAGCAAAGGCACAGTGAACAAGTGGGCCTTTTATAGCTGGCTGCTGTGAGCACTATTGCCTTTGATGTTTGATGTTTCTACCTCCTAATTGATCAAAATGAAAGCTTTTTTCAACTTCGAAAATGCTTACAGCACCTGGTATTCCCAGGCGGTCTCCCATCCAAGTACTAACTAGGCCCGACCCTGCTTAGCTTCCGAGATCGGACGAGATCGGGCGGGTCCAGGGTGGTATGGCCGTAAGCAAAGGCACAGTGAACAAGTGGGCCTTTTATAGCTGGCTGCTGTGAGCACTATTGCCTTTGATGTTTGATGTGTCTACCTCCTAATTGATCAAAATGAAAGCTTTTTTCAACTCCGAAAATGCTTACAGCACCTGGTATTCCCAGGCGAATTCTCCTCCAAGTCCCTAAGGTCCCGCCAGCCGACCAATGGTTGAGCAATGCTGAGCAGAGTTGAGCAGCGATCAGCCAATGGTTGAGCAATGTTGAGCAGAGATCAGCGCTCAACAGACCAATCACTGAGCGAGGATAGGAAAACGTCATCTAATTTATTCATATATGCACGATCTCGGCACTGGCGGCGGCCATTGTTGACGTTGATTTCTCACAGGTAAAGTTTCATATTCTTCATCCTAACGCCGTTTTGTCTGTGAGCAACCATATTACTTGTGGATGGTCTCGTTTTAACCATGACAATCTAAGCTTTCTAACGGTGTATGGCATGACTATATTCACCCAAGAGTCGTGGAAATATAAGATGATTAATGTGTGTAGTGTAGCGATAGCTTACCAGACTGTTTACATTGAAACCTAACGGAGTTAACCGCTAACACTATTATTGCTGTGAGCAACCATATTACTTGTGGATGGTCTTGTTTTAACCATGACAATCTAAGCTTTCTAACGGTGTATGGCATGACTGTATTAATCCAAGGTTCGTGGAAATATAAGATGATTAATGTGTGTAGTGTAGCGATAGCTCGCCAGACTGTTTACATTGAAGTCTAACCGAGTTAACCGCCAACACTATTATTCCTGTGAGCAACCATATTACACGTCGATGGTCTCGTTTTAATCATGACAATCTAAGCTTTCTAACGGTGTATGGCATGACTGTATTCATCGAAGGGCCGTTGAAATATAAGCTGATTAATGTGTGTAGTGTAACGATAGCTCGCCAGACTGTTTACATTGAAGTCTAACCGAGTTAACCGCCAACACTATTATTGCTGTGAGCAACCATATTACACGTCGATGGTCTCGTTTTAATCATGACAATCTAAGCTTTCTAACGGTGTATGGCATGACTATATTCACCCAAGAGTCGTTTAAATAATAAGCTGATTAAGGTGTGTTGTGCTTTCCGGTGACAATCAACATTTTCTTGGTCAATTTGATGTGGATATGTGTTAACATGGGTAAATGTGACTGTTAAGACAACAACAACAACATAGATAACAATATGGCGAGCGTGTTGTCCTAGGCTAATACACCAACAGCACATTTCTGTATAATAAAGGGCTACATATTGTCAATCTAAATGATCTGCTTTTAGTTTTACTCATGTATTCATGTTTTACCGTAGCAGATGAAACATGGAGAAGCCTACACATCAGTGCAGCGTGTGCCACAAGACTTTCACTAAAAAGTCCAACCTGACGAGGCATCTGAAGATGTCCGAGACGACCCCATCCTCGGCGGTCTCGTCATTCCACTGCCCAACATCAACGCCAAGTCGATCTCGACCTTCACTGCTAGGGAGGAGAAGAAGGCCAACTACGGGGCGACAGTACTACCCAAGGTGACTCCTCACCTGAAAGTGCTGTCTGACGCACCATTCCCGTAGGCTCCTGCGCTGCCAACATCCCTCCCTCTGCCAGACCGGCCTCAGGTCCAGTACCAGCACATCCATCACGAGGCTGGAAAGAGACGTGGTGAGAAGCGGAGGTAAGTTGTCATAAGCACTTTGTTTCCCCTGTTGGCTGTGGAAAGCAAATAGCACACACGTCATATCAATACCGATCACATGTGTATTTTATATTTCCAGATTATTTGTTGATGAGCTCTGGCTCTGTGACTCCTGCGAACCGGCCCGTTCAGCTCACGGTGTTGTCGTCCTCCACCCGGCCCAAGCCTGCTGCGCTCACCCACCTCCAGCCGAGGCCTCCTGCTGCGTTCACTTATGGCCCACCCCGTTTCGTGGGCCATCCTGCAGCCAGAGCTTTGTCCCTCCTGCACCAACAGTGAAGGCATTCATGCCCAACAAGTCCAATCTTTTTAACCTTAATCAGTTCCAATCTAACACAATCAGTTTACATACCCTTTAGTGGTTGTTCATGTTCAGATAATCTGTGTTTTTGTCATGCGTGTTGTTTGTTTTTCTTTGTCAGCTTCATGTCTATGTGATGTTTGTCTGTATCTCTCTGCTTCATGTTTAACAAAAGTTTGCTAAAGAAAACACAAAAAAACACAACAGAGGAACGGCTTGAGCCTTTATTTGTTGATTGGTCACCTGAGTCTTTGGGTAATCATGTTCATTATTGCACTTTAGCCTGTACAAGCCAATTGTTATTTGTATCTTAAGTACAAGTGTGTGTTCTTTAATTGTTGAGTGTTTTTGATTATTATTGATGTTATTTATGTGCCTGTGATGTGTGTATGTCTGTCAGCTCCATGTTTAACTAAATGTTTGCAAATGGTAGTAAATGTTTGTCTCTCGTGTTCTCACCTGTAGATCTGTACCTTGTCGTTGTGGGCGAGCTTTTAACTAAACAGATCTTGTTTACTTGTGTTTTTATATGGATTGCCTTTTCAATGAAACACATTCTGGGTGAAAAATAAAAGTTGTAAAAGTATTTTGGAGTCTCTGTGTGCTTGGGTTTCACAAGGGGTGGGATAGTGGAAAGAAACAAAACGCACCAAAGCAATTAGAAGTCCTTGTGTGAAAACAATGAGTTCTGTGAATGACTCTGATGTCTTCCAGACAAAGTGAGAGTGCACTGAATACATTCATTTTCTTTTTCGTAATTCAGCCCAAAAATGTAACAATTATACACTTTTCCACATGATTATATGAATCTCATCAGCTACATCAACTCAAACTATGAAAATAATAAACAAAACATTCAGCAGACTAGTGGATTTTGATAAACTAGGGCTTGCACATGACATTTCTGGTAATAAAACCTCCCACCAGTGGCCACCAGATGGAGCCCTCCGTTTAGGATCGTGATCCTCTGATCCGATCCCAGGAGCTGAGCAATAGGGACTTTGGGGGGTCATGAGCCATTCCCAGGCGAATTCTCCTCCAAGTCCCTAAGGTCCCGCCAGCCGACCAATGGTTGAGCAATGCTGAGCAGAGTTGAGCAGCGATCAGCCAATGGTTGAGCAATGTTGAGCAGAGATCAGCGCTCAACAGACCAATCACTGAGCGAGGATAGGAAAACGTCATCTAATTTATTCATATATGCACGATCTCGGCACTGGCGGCGGCCATTGTTGACGTTGATTTCTCACAGGTAAAGTTTCATATTCTTCATCCTAACGCCGTTTTGTCTGTGAGCAACCATATTACTTGTGGATGGTCTCGTTTTAACCATGACAATCTAAGCTTTCTAACGGTGTATGGCATGACTATATTCACCCAAGAGTCGTGGAAATATAAGATGATTAATGTGTGTAGTGTAGCGATAGCTTACCAGACTGTTTACATTGAAACCTAACGGAGTTAACCGCTAACACTATTATTGCTGTGAGCAACCATATTACTTGTGGATGGTCTTGTTTTAACCATGACAATCTAAGCTTTCTAACGGTGTATGGCATGACTGTATTAATCCAAGGTTCGTGGAAATATAAGATGATTAATGTGTGTAGTGTAGCGATAGCTCGCCAGACTGTTTACATTGAAGTCTAACCGAGTTAACCGCCAACACTATTATTCCTGTGAGCAACCATATTACACGTCGATGGTCTCGTTTTAATCATGACAATCTAAGCTTTCTAACGGTGTATGGCATGACTGTATTCATCGAAGGGCCGTTGAAATATAAGCTGATTAATGTGTGTAGTGTAACGATAGCTCGCCAGACTGTTTACATTGAAGTCTAACCGAGTTAACCGCCAACACTATTATTGCTGTGAGCAACCATATTACACGTCGATGGTCTCGTTTTAATCATGACAATCTAAGCTTTCTAACGGTGTATGGCATGACTATATTCACCCAAGAGTCGTTTAAATAATAAGCTGATTAAGGTGTGTTGTGCTTTCCGGTGACAATCAACATTTTCTTGGTCAATTTGATGTGGATATGTGTTAACATGGGTAAATGTGACTGTTAAGACAACAACAACAACATAGATAACAATATGGCGAGCGTGTTGTCCTAGGCTAATACACCAACAGCACATTTCTGTATAATAAAGGGCTACATATTGTCAATCTAAATGATCTGCTTTTAGTTTTACTCATGTATTCATGTTTTACCGTAGCAGATGAAACATGGAGAAGCCTACACATCAGTGCAGCGTGTGCCACAAGACTTTCACTAAAAAGTCCAACCTGACGAGGCATCTGAAGATGTCCGAGACGACCCCATCCTCGGCGGTCTCGTCATTCCACTGCCCAACATCAACGCCAAGTCGATCTCGACCTTCACTGCTAGGGAGGAGAAGAAGGCCAACTACGGGGCGACAGTACTACCCAAGGTGACTCCTCACCTGAAAGTGCTGTCTGACGCACCATTCCCGTAGGCTCCTGCGCTGCCAACATCCCTCCCTCTGCCAGACCGGCCTCAGGTCCAGTACCAGCACATCCATCACGAGGCTGGAAAGAGACGTGGTGAGAAGCGGAGGTAAGTTGTCATAAGCACTTTGTTTCCCCTGTTGGCTGTGGAAAGCAAATAGCACACACGTCATATCAATACCGATCACATGTGTATTTTATATTTCCAGATTATTTGTTGATGAGCTCTGGCTCTGTGACTCCTGCGAACCGGCCCGTTCAGCTCACGGTGTTGTCGTCCTCCACCCGGCCCAAGCCTGCTGCGCTCACCCACCTCCAGCCGAGGCCTCCTGCTGCGTTCACTTATGGCCCACCCCGTTTCGTGGGCCATCCTGCAGCCAGAGCTTTGTCCCTCCTGCACCAACAGTGAAGGCATTCATGCCCAACAAGTCCAATCTTTTTAACCTTAATCAGTTCCAATCTAACACAATCAGTTTACATACCCTTTAGTGGTTGTTCATGTTCAGATAATCTGTGTTTTTGTCATGCGTGTTGTTTGTTTTTCTTTGTCAGCTTCATGTCTATGTGATGTTTGTCTGTATCTCTCTGCTTCATGTTTAACAAAAGTTTGCTAAAGAAAACACAAAAAAACACAACAGAGGAACGGCTTGAGCCTTTATTTGTTGATTGGTCACCTGAGTCTTTGGGTAATCATGTTCATTATTGCACTTTAGCCTGTACAAGCCAATTGTTATTTGTATCTTAAGTACAAGTGTGTGTTCTTTAATTGTTGAGTGTTTTTGATTATTATTGATGTTATTTATGTGCCTGTGATGTGTGTATGTCTGTCAGCTCCATGTTTAACTAAATGTTTGCAAATGGTAGTAAATGTTTGTCTCTCGTGTTCTCACCTGTAGATCTGTACCTTGTCGTTGTGGGCGAGCTTTTAACTAAACAGATCTTGTTTACTTGTGTTTTTATATGGATTGCCTTTTCAATGAAACACATTCTGGGTGAAAAATAAAAGTTGTAAAAGTATTTTGGAGTCTCTGTGTGCTTGGGTTTCACAAGGGGTGGGATAGTGGAAAGAAACAAAACGCACCAAAGCAATTAGAAGTCCTTGTGTGAAAACAATGAGTTCTGTGAATGACTCTGATGTCTTCCAGACAAAGTGAGAGTGCACTGAATACATTCATTTTCTTTTTCGTAATTCAGCCCAAAAATGTAACAATTATACACTTTTCCACATGATTATATGAATCTCATCAGCTACATCAACTCAAACTATGAAAATAATAAACAAAACATTCAGCAGACTAGTGGATTTTGATAAACTAGGGCTTGCACATGACATTTCTGGTAATAAAACCTCCCACCAGTGGCCACCAGATGGAGCCCTCCGTTTAGGATCGTGATCCTCTGATCCGATCCCAGGAGCTGAGCAATAGGGACTTTGGGGGGTCATGAGCCATTCCCAGGCGAATTCTCCTCCAAGTCCCTAAGGTCCCGCCAGCCGACCAATGGTTGAGCAATGCTGAGCAGAGTTGAGCAGCGATCAGCCAATGGTTGAGCAATGTTGAGCAGAGATCAGCGCTCAACAGACCAATCACTGAGCGAGGATAGGAAAACGTCATCTAATTTATTCATATATGCACGATCTCGGCACTGGCGGCGGCCATTGTTGACGTTGATTTCTCACAGGTAAAGTTTCATATTCTTCATCCTAACGCCGTTTTGTCTGTGAGCAACCATATTACTTGTGGATGGTCTCGTTTTAACCATGACAATCTAAGCTTTCTAACGGTGTATGGCATGACTATATTCACCCAAGAGTCGTGGAAATATAAGATGATTAATGTGTGTAGTGTAGCGATAGCTTACCAGACTGTTTACATTGAAACCTAACGGAGTTAACCGCTAACACTATTATTGCTGTGAGCAACCATATTACTTGTGGATGGTCTTGTTTTAACCATGACAATCTAAGCTTTCTAACGGTGTATGGCATGACTGTATTAATCCAAGGTTCGTGGAAATATAAGATGATTAATGTGTGTAGTGTAGCGATAGCTCGCCAGACTGTTTACATTGAAGTCTAACCGAGTTAACCGCCAACACTATTATTCCTGTGAGCAACCATATTACACGTCGATGGTCTCGTTTTAATCATGACAATCTAAGCTTTCTAACGGTGTATGGCATGACTGTATTCATCGAAGGGCCGTTGAAATATAAGCTGATTAATGTGTGTAGTGTAACGATAGCTCGCCAGACTGTTTACATTGAAGTCTAACCGAGTTAACCGCCAACACTATTATTGCTGTGAGCAACCATATTACACGTCGATGGTCTCGTTTTAATCATGACAATCTAAGCTTTCTAACGGTGTATGGCATGACTATATTCACCCAAGAGTCGTTTAAATAATAAGCTGATTAAGGTGTGTTGTGCTTTCCGGTGACAATCAACATTTTCTTGGTCAATTTGATGTGGATATGTGTTAACATGGGTAAATGTGACTGTTAAGACAACAACAACAACATAGATAACAATATGGCGAGCGTGTTGTCCTAGGCTAATACACCAACAGCACATTTCTGTATAATAAAGGGCTACATATTGTCAATCTAAATGATCTGCTTTTAGTTTTACTCATGTATTCATGTTTTACCGTAGCAGATGAAACATGGAGAAGCCTACACATCAGTGCAGCGTGTGCCACAAGACTTTCACTAAAAAGTCCAACCTGACGAGGCATCTGAAGATGTCCGAGACGACCCCATCCTCGGCGGTCTCGTCATTCCACTGCCCAACATCAACGCCAAGTCGATCTCGACCTTCACTGCTAGGGAGGAGAAGAAGGCCAACTACGGGGCGACAGTACTACCCAAGGTGACTCCTCACCTGAAAGTGCTGTCTGACGCACCATTCCCGTAGGCTCCTGCGCTGCCAACATCCCTCCCTCTGCCAGACCGGCCTCAGGTCCAGTACCAGCACATCCATCACGAGGCTGGAAAGAGACGTGGTGAGAAGCGGAGGTAAGTTGTCATAAGCACTTTGTTTCCCCTGTTGGCTGTGGAAAGCAAATAGCACACACGTCATATCAATACCGATCACATGTGTATTTTATATTTCCAGATTATTTGTTGATGAGCTCTGGCCCTGTGACTCCTGCGAACCGGCCCGTTCAGCTCACGGTGTTGTCGTCCTCCACCCGGCCCAAGCCTGCTGCGCTCACCCACCTCCAGCCGAGGCCTCCTGCTGCGTTCACTTATGGCCCACCCCGTTTCGTGGGCCATCCTGCAGCCAGAGCTTTGTCCCTCCTGCACCAACAGTGAAGGCATTCATGCCCAACAAGTCCAATCTTTTTAACCTTAATCAGTTCCAATCTAACACAATCAGTTTACATACCCTTTAGTGGTTGTTCATGTTCAGATAATCTGTGTTTTTGTCATGCGTGTTGTTTGTTTTTCTTTGTCAGCTTCATGTCTATGTGATGTTTGTCTGTATCTCTCTGCTTCATGTTTAACAAAAGTTTGCTAAAGAAAACACAAAAAAACACAACAGAGGAACGGCTTGAGCCTTTATTTGTTGATTGGTCACCTGAGTCTTTGGGTAATCATGTTCATTATTGCACTTTAGCCTGTACAAGCCAATTGTTATTTGTATCTTAAGTACAAGTGTGTGTTCTTTAATTGTTGAGTGTTTTTGATTATTATTGATGTTATTTATGTGCCTGTGATGTGTGTATGTCTGTCAGCTCCATGTTTAACTAAATGTTTGCAAATGGTAGTAAATGTTTGTCTCTCGTGTTCTCACCTGTAGATCTGTACCTTGTCGTTGTGGGCGAGCTTTTAACTAAACAGATCTTGTTTACTTGTGTTTTTATATGGATTGCCTTTTCAATGAAACACATTCTGGGTGAAAAATAAAAGTTGTAAAAGTATTTTGGAGTCTCTGTGTGCTTGGGTTTCACAAGGGGTGGGATAGTGGAAAGAAACAAAACGCACCAAAGCAATTAGAAGTCCTTGTGTGAAAACAATGAGTTCTGTGAATGACTCTGATGTCTTCCAGACAAAGTGAGAGTGCACTGAATACATTCATTTTCTTTTTCGTAATTCAGCCCAAAAATGTAACAATTATACACTTTTCCACATGATTATATGAATCTCATCAGCTACATCAACTCAAACTATGAAAATAATAAACAAAACATTCAGCAGACTAGTGGATTTTGATAAACTAGGGCTTGCACATGACATTTCTGGTAATAAAACCTCCCACCAGTGGCCACCAGATGGAGCCCTCCGTTTAGGATCGTGATCCTCTGATCCGATCCCAGGAGCTGAGCAATAGGGACTTTGGGGGGTCATGAGCCATTCCCAGGCGAATTCTCCTCCAAGTCCCTAAGGTCCCGCCAGCCGACCAATGGTTGAGCAATGCTGAGCAGAGTTGAGCAGCGATCAGCCAATGGTTGAGCAATGTTGAGCAGAGATCAGCGCTCAACAGACCAATCACTGAGCGAGGATAGGAAAACGTCATCTAATTTATTCATATATGCACGATCTCGGCACTGGCGGCGGCCATTGTTGACGTTGATTTCTCACAGGTAAAGTTTCATATTCTTCATCCTAACGCCGTTTTGTCTGTGAGCAACCATATTACTTGTGGATGGTCTCGTTTTAACCATGACAATCTAAGCTTTCTAACGGTGTATGGCATGACTATATTCACCCAAGAGTCGTGGAAATATAAGATGATTAATGTGTGTAGTGTAGCGATAGCTTACCAGACTGTTTACATTGAAACCTAACGGAGTTAACCGCTAACACTATTATTGCTGTGAGCAACCATATTACTTGTGGATGGTCTTGTTTTAACCATGACAATCTAAGCTTTCTAACGGTGTATGGCATGACTGTATTAATCCAAGGTTCGTGGAAATATAAGATGATTAATGTGTGTAGTGTAGCGATAGCTCGCCAGACTGTTTACATTGAAGTCTAACCGAGTTAACCGCCAACACTATTATTCCTGTGAGCAACCATATTACACGTCGATGGTCTCGTTTTAATCATGACAATCTAAGCTTTCTAACGGTGTATGGCATGACTGTATTCATCGAAGGGCCGTTGAAATATAAGCTGATTAATGTGTGTAGTGTAACGATAGCTCGCCAGACTGTTTACATTGAAGTCTAACCGAGTTAACCGCCAACACTATTATTGCTGTGAGCAACCATATTACACGTCGATGGTCTCGTTTTAATCATGACAATCTAAGCTTTCTAACGGTGTATGGCATGACTATATTCACCCAAGAGTCGTTTAAATAATAAGCTGATTAAGGTGTGTTGTGCTTTCCGGTGACAATCAACATTTTCTTGGTCAATTTGATGTGGATATGTGTTAACATGGGTAAATGTGACTGTTAAGACAACAACAACAACATAGATAACAATATGGCGAGCGTGTTGTCCTAGGCTAATACACCAACAGCACATTTCTGTATAATAAAGGGCTACATATTGTCAATCTAAATGATCTGCTTTTAGTTTTACTCATGTATTCATGTTTTACCGTAGCAGATGAAACATGGAGAAGCCTACACATCAGTGCAGCGTGTGCCACAAGACTTTCACTAAAAAGTCCAACCTGACGAGGCATCTGAAGATGTCCGAGACGACCCCATCCTCGGCGGTCTCGTCATTCCACTGCCCAACATCAACGCCAAGTCGATCTCGACCTTCACTGCTAGGGAGGAGAAGAAGGCCAACTACGGGGCGACAGTACTACCCAAGGTGACTCCTCACCTGAAAGTGCTGTCTGACGCACCATTCCCGTAGGCTCCTGCGCTGCCAACATCCCTCCCTCTGCCAGACCGGCCTCAGGTCCAGTACCAGCACATCCATCACGAGGCTGGAAAGAGACGTGGTGAGAAGCGGAGGTAAGTTGTCATAAGCACTTTGTTTCCCCTGTTGGCTGTGGAAAGCAAATAGCACACACGTCATATCAATACCGATCACATGTGTATTTTATATTTCCAGATTATTTGTTGATGAGCTCTGGCTCTGTGACTCCTGCGAACCGGCCCGTTCAGCTCACGGTGTTGTCGTCCTCCACCCGGCCCAAGCCTGCTGCGCTCACCCACCTCCAGCCGAGGCCTCCTGCTGCGTTCACTTATGGCCCACCCCGTTTCGTGGGCCATCCTGCAGCCAGAGCTTTGTCCCTCCTGCACCAACAGTGAAGGCATTCATGCCCAACAAGTCCAATCTTTTTAACCTTAATCAGTTCCAATCTAACACAATCAGTTTACATACCCTTTAGTGGTTGTTCATGTTCAGATAATCTGTGTTTTTGTCATGCGTGTTGTTTGTTTTTCTTTGTCAGCTTCATGTCTATGTGATGTTTGTCTGTATCTCTCTGCTTCATGTTTAACAAAAGTTTGCTAAAGAAAACACAAAAAAACACAACAGAGGAACGGCTTGAGCCTTTATTTGTTGATTGGTCACCTGAGTCTTTGGGTAATCATGTTCATTATTGCACTTTAGCCTGTACAAGCCAATTGTTATTTGTATCTTAAGTACAAGTGTGTGTTCTTTAATTGTTGAGTGTTTTTGATTATTATTGATGTTATTTATGTGCCTGTGATGTGTGTATGTCTGTCAGCTCCATGTTTAACTAAATGTTTGCAAATGGTAGTAAATGTTTGTCTCTCGTGTTCTCACCTGTAGATCTGTACCTTGTCGTTGTGGGCGAGCTTTTAACTAAACAGATCTTGTTTACTTGTGTTTTTATATGGATTGCCTTTTCAATGAAACACATTCTGGGTGAAAAATAAAAGTTGTAAAAGTATTTTGGAGTCTCTGTGTGCTTGGGTTTCACAAGGGGTGGGATAGTGGAAAGAAACAAAACGCACCAAAGCAATTAGAAGTCCTTGTGTGAAAACAATGAGTTCTGTGAATGACTCTGATGTCTTCCAGACAAAGTGAGAGTGCACTGAATACATTCATTTTCTTTTTCGTAATTCAGCCCAAAAATGTAACAATTATACACTTTTCCACATGATTATATGAATCTCATCAGCTACATCAACTCAAACTATGAAAATAATAAACAAAACATTCAGCAGACTAGTGGATTTTGATAAACTAGGGCTTGCACATGACATTTCTGGTAATAAAACCTCCCACCAGTGGCCACCAGATGGAGCCCTCCGTTTAGGATCGTGATCCTCTGATCCGATCCCAGGAGCTGAGCAATAGGGACTTTGGGGGGTCATGAGCCATTCCCAGGCGAATTCTCCTCCAAGTCCCTAAGGTCCCGCCAGCCGACCAATGGTTGAGCAATGCTGAGCAGAGTTGAGCAGCGATCAGCCAATGGTTGAGCAATGTTGAGCAGAGATCAGCGCTCAACAGACCAATCACTGAGCGAGGATAGGAAAACGTCATCTAATTTATTCATATATGCACGATCTCGGCACTGGCGGCGGCCATTGTTGACGTTGATTTCTCACAGGTAAAGTTTCATATTCTTCATCCTAACGCCGTTTTGTCTGTGAGCAACCATATTACTTGTGGATGGTCTCGTTTTAACCATGACAATCTAAGCTTTCTAACGGTGTATGGCATGACTATATTCACCCAAGAGTCGTGGAAATATAAGATGATTAATGTGTGTAGTGTAGCGATAGCTTACCAGACTGTTTACATTGAAACCTAACGGAGTTAACCGCTAACACTATTATTGCTGTGAGCAACCATATTACTTGTGGATGGTCTTGTTTTAACCATGACAATCTAAGCTTTCTAACGGTGTATGGCATGACTGTATTAATCCAAGGTTCGTGGAAATATAAGATGATTAATGTGTGTAGTGTAGCGATAGCTCGCCAGACTGTTTACATTGAAGTCTAACCGAGTTAACCGCCAACACTATTATTCCTGTGAGCAACCATATTACACGTCGATGGTCTCGTTTTAATCATGACAATCTAAGCTTTCTAACGGTGTATGGCATGACTGTATTCATCGAAGGGCCGTTGAAATATAAGCTGATTAATGTGTGTAGTGTAACGATAGCTCGCCAGACTGTTTACATTGAAGTCTAACCGAGTTAACCGCCAACACTATTATTGCTGTGAGCAACCATATTACACGTCGATGGTCTCGTTTTAATCATGACAATCTAAGCTTTCTAACGGTGTATGGCATGACTATATTCACCCAAGAGTCGTTTAAATAATAAGCTGATTAAGGTGTGTTGTGCTTTCCGGTGACAATCAACATTTTCTTGGTCAATTTGATGTGGATATGTGTTAACATGGGTAAATGTGACTGTTAAGACAACAACAACAACATAGATAACAATATGGCGAGCGTGTTGTCCTAGGCTAATACACCAACAGCACATTTCTGTATAATAAAGGGCTACATATTGTCAATCTAAATGATCTGCTTTTAGTTTTACTCATGTATTCATGTTTTACCGTAGCAGATGAAACATGGAGAAGCCTACACATCAGTGCAGCGTGTGCCACAAGACTTTCACTAAAAAGTCCAACCTGACGAGGCATCTGAAGATGTCCGAGACGACCCCATCCTCGGCGGTCTCGTCATTCCACTGCCCAACATCAACGCCAAGTCGATCTCGACCTTCACTGCTAGGGAGGAGAAGAAGGCCAACTACGGGGCGACAGTACTACCCAAGGTGACTCCTCACCTGAAAGTGCTGTCTGACGCACCATTCCCGTAGGCTCCTGCGCTGCCAACATCCCTCCCTCTGCCAGACCGGCCTCAGGTCCAGTACCAGCACATCCATCACGAGGCTGGAAAGAGACGTGGTGAGAAGCGGAGGTAAGTTGTCATAAGCACTTTGTTTCCCCTGTTGGCTGTGGAAAGCAAATAGCACACACGTCATATCAATACCGATCACATGTGTATTTTATATTTCCAGATTATTTGTTGATGAGCTCTGGCTCTGTGACTCCTGCGAACCGGCCCGTTCAGCTCACGGTGTTGTCGTCCTCCACCCGGCCCAAGCCTGCTGCGCTCACCCACCTCCAGCCGAGGCCTCCTGCTGCGTTCACTTATGGCCCACCCCGTTTCGTGGGCCATCCTGCAGCCAGAGCTTTGTCCCTCCTGCACCAACAGTGAAGGCATTCATGCCCAACAAGTCCAATCTTTTTAACCTTAATCAGTTCCAATCTAACACAATCAGTTTACATACCCTTTAGTGGTTGTTCATGTTCAGATAATCTGTGTTTTTGTCATGCGTGTTGTTTGTTTTTCTTTGTCAGCTTCATGTCTATGTGATGTTTGTCTGTATCTCTCTGCTTCATGTTTAACAAAAGTTTGCTAAAGAAAACACAAAAAAACACAACAGAGGAACGGCTTGAGCCTTTATTTGTTGATTGGTCACCTGAGTCTTTGGGTAATCATGTTCATTATTGCACTTTAGCCTGTACAAGCCAATTGTTATTTGTATCTTAAGTACAAGTGTGTGTTCTTTAATTGTTGAGTGTTTTTGATTATTATTGATGTTATTTATGTGCCTGTGATGTGTGTATGTCTGTCAGCTCCATGTTTAACTAAATGTTTGCAAATGGTAGTAAATGTTTGTCTCTCGTGTTCTCACCTGTAGATCTGTACCTTGTCGTTGTGGGCGAGCTTTTAACTAAACAGATCTTGTTTACTTGTGTTTTTATATGGATTGCCTTTTCAATGAAACACATTCTGGGTGAAAAATAAAAGTTGTAAAAGTATTTTGGAGTCTCTGTGTGCTTGGGTTTCACAAGGGGTGGGATAGTGGAAAGAAACAAAACGCACCAAAGCAATTAGAAGTCCTTGTGTGAAAACAATGAGTTCTGTGAATGACTCTGATGTCTTCCAGACAAAGTGAGAGTGCACTGAATACATTCATTTTCTTTTTCGTAATTCAGCCCAAAAATGTAACAATTATACACTTTTCCACATGATTATATGAATCTCATCAGCTACATCAACTCAAACTATGAAAATAATAAACAAAACATTCAGCAGACTAGTGGATTTTGATAAACTAGGGCTTGCACATGACATTTCTGGTAATAAAACCTCCCACCAGTGGCCACCAGATGGAGCCCTCCGTTTAGGATCGTGATCCTCTGATCCGATCCCAGGAGCTGAGCAATAGGGACTTTGGGGGGTCATGAGCCATTCCCAGGCGAATTCTCCTCCAAGTCCCTAAGGTCCCGCCAGCCGACCAATGGTTGAGCAATGCTGAGCAGAGTTGAGCAGCGATCAGCCAATGGTTGAGCAATGTTGAGCAGAGATCAGCGCTCAACAGACCAATCACTGAGCGAGGATAGGAAAACGTCATCTAATTTATTCATATATGCACGATCTCGGCACTGGCGGCGGCCATTGTTGACGTTGATTTCTCACAGGTAAAGTTTCATATTCTTCATCCTAACGCCGTTTTGTCTGTGAGCAACCATATTACTTGTGGATGGTCTCGTTTTAACCATGACAATCTAAGCTTTCTAACGGTGTATGGCATGACTATATTCACCCAAGAGTCGTGGAAATATAAGATGATTAATGTGTGTAGTGTAGCGATAGCTTACCAGACTGTTTACATTGAAACCTAACGGAGTTAACCGCTAACACTATTATTGCTGTGAGCAACCATATTACTTGTGGATGGTCTTGTTTTAACCATGACAATCTAAGCTTTCTAACGGTGTATGGCATGACTGTATTAATCCAAGGTTCGTGGAAATATAAGATGATTAATGTGTGTAGTGTAGCGATAGCTCGCCAGACTGTTTACATTGAAGTCTAACCGAGTTAACCGCCAACACTATTATTCCTGTGAGCAACCATATTACACGTCGATGGTCTCGTTTTAATCATGACAATCTAAGCTTTCTAACGGTGTATGGCATGACTGTATTCATCGAAGGGCCGTTGAAATATAAGCTGATTAATGTGTGTAGTGTAACGATAGCTCGCCAGACTGTTTACATTGAAGTCTAACCGAGTTAACCGCCAACACTATTATTGCTGTGAGCAACCATATTACACGTCGATGGTCTCGTTTTAATCATGACAATCTAAGCTTTCTAACGGTGTATGGCATGACTATATTCACCCAAGAGTCGTTTAAATAATAAGCTGATTAAGGTGTGTTGTGCTTTCCGGTGACAATCAACATTTTCTTGGTCAATTTGATGTGGATATGTGTTAACATGGGTAAATGTGACTGTTAAGACAACAACAACAACATAGATAACAATATGGCGAGCGTGTTGTCCTAGGCTAATACACCAACAGCACATTTCTGTATAATAAAGGGCTACATATTGTCAATCTAAATGATCTGCTTTTAGTTTTACTCATGTATTCATGTTTTACCGTAGCAGATGAAACATGGAGAAGCCTACACATCAGTGCAGCGTGTGCCACAAGACTTTCACTAAAAAGTCCAACCTGACGAGGCATCTGAAGATGTCCGAGACGACCCCATCCTCGGCGGTCTCGTCATTCCACTGCCCAACATCAACGCCAAGTCGATCTCGACCTTCACTGCTAGGGAGGAGAAGAAGGCCAACTACGGGGCGACAGTACTACCCAAGGTGACTCCTCACCTGAAAGTGCTGTCTGACGCACCATTCCCGTAGGCTCCTGCGCTGCCAACATCCCTCCCTCTGCCAGACCGGCCTCAGGTCCAGTACCAGCACATCCATCACGAGGCTGGAAAGAGACGTGGTGAGAAGCGGAGGTAAGTTGTCATAAGCACTTTGTTTCCCCTGTTGGCTGTGGAAAGCAAATAGCACACACGTCATATCAATACCGATCACATGTGTATTTTATATTTCCAGATTATTTGTTGATGAGCTCTGGCTCTGTGACTCCTGCGAACCGGCCCGTTCAGCTCACGGTGTTGTCGTCCTCCACCCGGCCCAAGCCTGCTGCGCTCACCCACCTCCAGCCGAGGCCTCCTGCTGCGTTCACTTATGGCCCACCCCGTTTCGTGGGCCATCCTGCAGCCAGAGCTTTGTCCCTCCTGCACCAACAGTGAAGGCATTCATGCCCAACAAGTCCAATCTTTTTAACCTTAATCAGTTCCAATCTAACACAATCAGTTTACATACCCTTTAGTGGTTGTTCATGTTCAGATAATCTGTGTTTTTGTCATGCGTGTTGTTTGTTTTTCTTTGTCAGCTTCATGTCTATGTGATGTTTGTCTGTATCTCTCTGCTTCATGTTTAACAAAAGTTTGCTAAAGAAAACACAAAAAAACACAACAGAGGAACGGCTTGAGCCTTTATTTGTTGATTGGTCACCTGAGTCTTTGGGTAATCATGTTCATTATTGCACTTTAGCCTGTACAAGCCAATTGTTATTTGTATCTTAAGTACAAGTGTGTGTTCTTTAATTGTTGAGTGTTTTTGATTATTATTGATGTTATTTATGTGCCTGTGATGTGTGTATGTCTGTCAGCTCCATGTTTAACTAAATGTTTGCAAATGGTAGTAAATGTTTGTCTCTCGTGTTCTCACCTGTAGATCTGTACCTTGTCGTTGTGGGCGAGCTTTTAACTAAACAGATCTTGTTTACTTGTGTTTTTATATGGATTGCCTTTTCAATGAAACACATTCTGGGTGAAAAATAAAAGTTGTAAAAGTATTTTGGAGTCTCTGTGTGCTTGGGTTTCACAAGGGGTGGGATAGTGGAAAGAAACAAAACGCACCAAAGCAATTAGAAGTCCTTGTGTGAAAACAATGAGTTCTGTGAATGACTCTGATGTCTTCCAGACAAAGTGAGAGTGCACTGAATACATTCATTTTCTTTTTCGTAATTCAGCCCAAAAATGTAACAATTATACACTTTTCCACATGATTATATGAATCTCATCAGCTACATCAACTCAAACTATGAAAATAATAAACAAAACATTCAGCAGACTAGTGGATTTTGATAAACTAGGGCTTGCACATGACATTTCTGGTAATAAAACCTCCCACCAGTGGCCACCAGATGGAGCCCTCCGTTTAGGATCGTGATCCTCTGATCCGATCCCAGGAGCTGAGCAATAGGGACTTTGGGGGGTCATGAGCCATTCCCAGGCGGTCTCCCATCCAAGTACTAACTAGGCCTGACCCTGCTTAGCTTCCGAGATCGGACGAGATCGGGCGGGTGCAGGGTGGTATGGCCGTAAGCAAAGGCACAGTGAACAAGTGGGCCTTTTATAGCTGGCTGCTGTGAGCACTATTGCCTTTGATGTTTGATGTTTCTACCTCCTAATTGATCAAAATGAAAGCTTTTTTCAACTTCGAAAATGCTTAAAGCACCTGGTATTCCCAGGCGTAAGACCCGTTCCACCCCAAGGTGACCCATTTCACAGTGAAGATATTTGTAAACCAACTTCAGGAAGCACAATTTGACTACATGTTGCCGTCTTGCGTTTTAACAAACCCTCTTGAGAAACATACAGTCTTTTCCACTCATGTAACAGTTGTTTACCTCTCATCTTCTCTGGTTTCTCTCCAGACTTTTTCAGCTGGATTACATAGGAAATGGCGGTGTCTTGCAGCTGCGCTTTCAGTAGCTCTTGCTGTGTTATCTTTATGTCTGACTGGGTATCGGCAGCTATTTCATGTACATGTGGGCTGCAGGTAATGGCCGAGATCCAGTCCACATCATGCTCTTTCTGATGTTCAACTGCATTGAATATTGCTCCTAGCACCTCTGGGCCACACTGCTCCGTGCATTCACACATTAATGCATCCATACTCACATGTGCCCGGGACAGGAAGTCTGCGTCCGTGTTCACTTTCCCCGGACGGTACTTTAACGTCAAGTTAAAGTCAGCCAGCTCGGACACCCAGCGATGTCCTGTTGCGTTTAGTTTGGCTGAGCTCAGGACATAAGTAACAGGGTTATTATCGCTGTACACAGTTACAGAGGGAGCATGAAACAAATAGTCTCTAAACCCGTCTGTAACCGCCCACTTCAGTGCTAAAAACTCCAGTTTTCCTGAATGTAGTCGATAGTTTTTTTCTGCTGGTGTCAATGTCCGTGAGCCATAGCCGATGACTCTCAGTTTGCCTTCATGTCTCTGATAAAGGACTGCTCCCAGTCCTTCCTCTGAAGCGTCAAAATGCAGAATATATGGATCCTCAAATCTGGGGTAAGCCATTACAGGTGGGTTAGTCAAGACATCAACAAGATAGTTCAATGCTTTTTGGTGTGTGTCCACTCTATTTTCTGATTTGGTGGGGCTTGTCCTGCCTTCGCTGTTCGAAATTTGTACTTAGACTCAATACTTTGGGTTATGTCTGATGAGAACAGGTCATACAGGCATTTTGCATGACGGGAAAAATCCTGCACATAACTCCTATAGTAACCCAAAAACATCATGATGGACTGTGAACACTGGCTTTGGACTAGCTCTTTGTTATATTTCAGGCCAGACTGGGCACGCTCCGATGCAAACAGTACTTTTTGACGCAGATCGAGCACTCGGACCAGAAAATCTAGCGGTGTTTCCGCAGGTCCCTGTACAGTTTGTGACAGTTGATGGTACAATACAGTCGCATCCTGTTCTGCATAGTGAGCTCTGAGGATTTGTCTCAGGGTAACAAGGGTAAGGTTATTTTCCCCCTCTAAATAACTCCTCAGTTTCAATCCAGGCCTCACAGCACGAATAACTGCTTCCACAATTTCAAATTCAGGATAGCATTTTCTTAGCCCACTTTCAATCTGATGTTCCAAGCTACTAAAGCTAAGAGTGTCTTTTGAGGTTGACTCACCCACATTTCCATTTATTTTGAAGTCCTTTCTGAACCCCCTTGAAGAATCGTAGTAGCTATTGCTCGTGGACTCACTGCCTCCGCGTTGAGTCTCCTTGTGCCGCGCTGTCTCCAGGGCTCCTCCTTGCTCCAACAATAATGGATTTGGTGCGCCGTCTCCTCCTGCTGACGCGGGCGGCGCCGAGTGAGCTGCTCCCACGTAGTCCACCGCCACCGCAGGTGTGGAGAGTGCCGCTTCTCCCCCGCCGTCGTCGCCCGCATACCTGGACACTGCCGCTGCTTCCCCGCCGTCGGCCGCTGCTGCTCCCGCGCCGTCGGTCACAGGGTTGCCCCGCATAGTGTCAAGCAGGTCGTTCAGTTGCAAAAGCACAGACATGTCTTCGTCCTCTTTCTCCAAAAACTCGGTAACGTGCTTCACCAGTGCACGGCGAGTTTTACCTGTAATGTCTGCTGAGTCTTTGCCTGCAATATTACAGCTCTCACAAACTTGGTGCAACTCTTTCACGGTTAATCCAATCAACTTCTCTTCTATCGCCAAAAGAAACTCTTCATGGTGCTCCGACATCTTGCTGTTCGCGTTCGTGACTCGTCACACTTCGGAAAAAAAAACAATAAAACGGCTCCGTGTCGTCTAACTAGACTACGACTGTTAGCTATGCAAGCTAAACTACCTCGTGGCCATTGTTCTCGCACACCGGGCTTTTACCGTCTTTTTCTCTCCGAGTTCCGTTGTCTTTCCGCTGCAAAGTCCTTATCTTGATATCTCAGTAGCGCCTCCAAAATTTTACACCACTCAAACACGACGGTAGAAGTAGTATAATAAAAGTAAAGTTTAATTTATTTGCAGCACGTAGAGACACACAAACAGCCAGCTCAGAGTCAGGAGTTCAACAACTAAACAAACTAATCAAGCCACCCACTGGCCAGGAATGGAAAATGCATTATGGGTAATTCCAGGTGCTACATGTACATTTCACTGATAAATCATTTTAGCTCGCATAGAGGGGAGCAAATGTAAAAAGTGTCTCACATTACCCCTTTCTCCCCTATAGGAAATAATATGGTATCAAACTTATCACCTACAGTCATATGAAAAAGTTTGGGAACCCCTCTCAGCCGGCATTATAATTGACTCTGCTTTCACAAAAAAAATATAAAAGTGGTATGTCTTTCATTTACCAGGAACAGCTAAGTACTGGGATGTTTTCCAAACAAAGATTTTTTGAAAAGCAGTATTTGGTTGTATGAAATAAAATAAAATGTGAAAAACTGGCTGTGCAAAAATATAGGAACCCTTGTGGTTTTGTTGATTTTAATGCCTGTAACAGCATGTAAAACTGATGAATTTAAACACAAAGTTGGTTGGATTATGTTGTTAAGCCTTGAACCTCATAGAAATGTCTGTTTAATCATGAGAAAATGTATTTTAGGTGCCTAAATGCAAGTTGCACTTCTCTTTGACTCTCTGCTGAAGTGAGACAGAATGGGATCATCAAAACAGCTCCCAAAAGATCTGAAAAACAAAGATTGTTCATTGTCATGGTTTAGGGGAAGGCTACAAGAAGCTTTCCCAAAGGTTTCAATTGTCAATTTCAACTGTAGGGAACGTTGTCAGGAAATGGAAGGACACAGGCATAGTGGCAGTTAAACCCAGGCATGGCAGCCCAAGAAAAAAACAGGAGCGGCATAGGTGGAGGATTGTGAGAATTGTTGCACACAACCCACAGATCACCTCCAAAGACCTGCAAGAACATCTGGCTGCAGATTGTGTATCTGTACATCGTTCAACAATTCAGCGCAATTTGCACCAAAACATCTGCTTTTTATAAAGACCAAATAACTTAATTTTTGTCTCATCAGTCCAAAGCATTTTCTTCCAATATGAAGCTGGCTTGTCTAAATGAGCTTTTGCATACTCCATGCAACTGTATCTGTGGCGTGGGCGCAGAAAGGGCTTCCTTCTCATCACCCGGCCATACAGATGTTTTGGTGCAAATTGCACTGAATTGTAGAACCATGTACAGATACACAATCTGCAGCCAGATGTTCTTGCAGGTCTTTGGAGGTGATCTTTGGGTTGTGTGCAACCATTCTCACAATCCGCCGCATATGCCGCTCTTGTACTTTTCTTGGTCTGCTAGACCTGGGTTTAACTGCAACTGTGCCTGTGTCCTTCCATTCCCTGACAACGTTCCTTACAGTGGAAATTGACAATTGAAACCTTTGGGAAAGCTTCTTGTTGCCTTCCGCTAAACCATGACAATGAATAATCTTTGTTTTTAAGATCTTTTGGGAGCTGTTTTGATGATCGCATTCTGTCTCACTTCTGCAGAGAGTCAAAGAGAAGTGGAACTTGCATTTAGGCACCTAAAATACCTTTTATCATGATTAAACAGACCTTTATATGAGGTTCAAGGCTTAACAACATAATCCAACCAGTTTTGTGTTTAGAGTCCTCAGTTTTACATGCTGTTACAGGCATTAAAATCAGCAAGACCACAAGGGTTCCCATATTTTTGCACAGCCAGTTTTTCACATTTTATTTAATTTCATAAAACTAAATGCTGCTTTTCAAAAAATCTTTGTTTGGAAAACATCCCAGTACTTAGCTGTTCCTGGTAAATGAAAGACATACCACTTTTATCTTTTTTGTGTGAAAGCAGAGTCAATTATAATGCCGGCTGAGAGGGGTTGCCAAACTTTTTCATATGACTGTAACTCTCATCAAGAAAATTAATAAGCTTACTTCTCAAATTGGAATGTTTTTTTTTAAATACAGCCACTCCCAGTTTAATTGCTTACTATATTGTGTACAGTCAGTATAGATACAAACCTAAGACAAAGCAGTATGTCATTTTATGTCACAACATCAGTAAATTTGTTGTGGTCACAGCAGCCCGCTGTGTTTTCCTCGTCTGTATCTGCAACTCCCCCTGTCTGTCTCACTTCGCACCTGGTCCTCATCTGCAATCACGCTCACCTGGTCTTCACCTCCAATCAACTCCCCTTCATAACCCGTGGATTCCTTGCTGTTGGCGCCAGATCGTCCTATGCGCTACCGTGGTAACTATTACGTACCTGGCTCCAGTTTACTGTTCCCTCGCTCTCGCTTACTCGTCTCTTGTTTCCTGTTGCCTGTAGCTGTTGACCACAACCTAACTTTTGTTTTTCCTCTGCCTGCAGTATCCGGATCACTCTCTCCAGCTTCCCGGCTTTGGTCACCCCCTGGCTCCCTCACCCACTACCTGCTTCCCCACACCATATATAAATAAACCTTTTTTATATAAAACCTACTTCGTCTCTGTCTGCTCTTGGGTCCAGCATCGTAACCTTAACAGAACGATCTGGCCAAGATGGACCCAGCGGACATCGGAAACATTCGTGGAGCTCTCGCCGCCCAAGGCACTCAGGTGGCGGAGCACAGCCAAGCTCTCCGGGACGCTATGGAGGCTTTTAAGAATCTCGCTACCCGAGTCACTCAGATGGGTGACCAATTGGACTTACTGGTACCTCCCACCACAGCGCCTCCACTACCAGCGGCACCCCCGCCTGCTCTCACTTCCCCGTTACACCTGCCACGAGCTCGTGAGCCATTTATTCCGGCGCCAGAGCGCTATGCTGGGGACATGGGTACGTGCAGAGACTTTTTGATTCAGTGTTTTTTAGTGTTCAGTCAGCAGCCTCTCACCTATCCCACAGAAAAGGCTAAGATCGCTTACATTATGGGGTCACTTAAGGGTAATGCACTAGCGTGGGCTTCAGCATTATGGGACAGTGATTCCCCAGCTAATGACAAGTTTGACCTTTTTGTAGCAGAGATGAGGAAAGTGTTTGACCATCCAGTAGAGGGAGGGGACGCCGCCAAGCGGCTTATTTCCTTACGTCAGGGCTCCCGCAGTGTAGCTGAGTTCTCCGTTAAGTTCAGGACCTATGCAGCCAGGTCAGGCTGGAACGACAAGTCACTACGTGGGCTTTTTCTTTCCGGTCTCAGTGAGACAATCAAGGATGAGCTGGCTACTAGGGAGGAAGCTGACACTCTCGATGAAATAATTTCCCTCTCTATCCGGCTGGATAATCGCCTACGCGAGCGGCGTAGGGAGAAGGCGGGCAGCTCCGTGCCTCCGGGTTTCGCTGCTTCCTGTTCCCCACTCTTTCCTAAGCCTACCCTCTCTGCCCCCGTGACGCATGGTGTCACTGAAGAGGAGCCCATGCAGCTGGGCCGCACACGTCTCACCCAGGCAGAGCGGCTTCATCGGATTAGGACCGGAGTGTGTCTGTACTGTGCGCTGCCCGGGCATCTCATCTCCACCTGTCCATCACTGCCAAAAGACAGGGCTCGGCAGTGAGGCTCGGGGCCCTGCTGAGCCACGCCCCCTCCGTCCCCGATTCTCACTGTTCTCGCTCACTGCTGGATGCCACTCTCCTGTCCCTCGGGCATTCCTTTCCTGTGTCAGCTCTGGTGGATTCTGGAGCGGATGAGAACTTCATTGATGCGGGCTTCGCGTCTCAGGTTGGCATTAAATTGGAACAATTACCCTCTCCCTTAAATGCTAACGCCTTAGACGGCCGTCACCTGGCCCTTATTACCCACCGTACTAAGCCCCTTGAGTTAATTGTTTCTGGTAATCACCACGAGATACTGCAGTTTCATGTCATCCTGTCTCCCCTCACTCCCCTGGTGCTGGGGTACCCCTGGCTCAAGCTTCACAATCCCCAATTTGACTGGTCTTCTGGCAAGGTGGTGAGTTGGAGCACGTTTTGTCATTCCACCTGCTTACAGTCTGCCCTGTCTCCGGCAGTGGGAGATGTTCCCTTGCCCAAGGAACCTCCCGACCTCTCCTTGGTTCCCCAAATTTATCATGACCTGGGAGAGGTATTTAGTAAGTGTCGTGCGCTCACCCTGCCTCCTCATCGCCCCTATGACTGTGCCATTGATCTCCTCCCCGGCGCTCCTTTGCCCAGTAGTCGCCTTTTCAACTTGTCCCGTCCTGAGAGGGAGGCCATGGAGAAGTACATTAAAGATTCTCTTTCGGCTGGTCTCATGAGACCCTCCTCTTCTCCTGTTGGTGCAGGTTTCTTTTTTGTGGCCAAAAAGGACAAGTCACTTCGCCCATGCATTGATTTCAGGGGTCTTAATAACATTACAGTGAAGAACAAGTATGCGTTGCCCCTCATCAGTTCCGCATTCGAGCCACTGCAGGGCGCCACAGTCTTCTCCAAATTGGACCTACGTAATGCCTATCATCTGGTGCGCATCCGTGAAGGCGATGAGTGGAAGACGGCCTTTAACACCCCCCCTCGGCCATTTTGAGTATCTCGTCATGCCTTTCGGCCTAACTAATGCCCCTGCTGTGTTCCAGAACCTGGTTAACGACGTCCTCCGGGACTTTCTCAACCGCTCAGTTTTTGTCTATTTAGACGACATCCTGATTTTTTCCCGCAATCAGAAGGAACACGTCCAGCATGTCCGACAAGTTCTTCAACGGCTGTTGGAGAACAAGCTATATGTGAAGGCCGAGAAGTGTGAGTTCAGCGTCGCCTCTGTTTCCTTCCTGGGGTTCATCATTGAGAGCGGGAAAGTGGGGACCTGCCCCGAGAAAGTCATTGCAGTGACTGACTGGCCCATCCCCGATTCCCGCAAGAAACTGCAGCAGTTTCTGGGGTTTGCCAATTTTTACCGGAGGTTCATCCGTGACTACAGCAGGGTGGCAGCCCCTCTCACTCATCTCACCTCCCCTGCCCGCCCTTTTGCCTGGACGCCTGAAGCGGAGGCTGCCTTCTCTAGGCTTAAGGAGCTTTTTTCGTCTGCCCCCATTCTCATCCAACCGGATCCCTCCAGGCAGTTCATTGTGGAGGTTGATGCATCTGACACTGGGGTGGGGGCGGTCCTGTCCCAGCGCTCGGCCTCTGATGAGAAGATTCACCCCTGCGCTTTTTTCTCTCGCCGGCTGGTTCCTGCTGAGCGGAATTATGATGTGGGTAACAGAGAGCTGCTGGCGGTGAAACTGGCATTGGAGGAATGGAGGCACTGGCTTGAGGGGTCAGAACAGTTCTTGGTATGGACTGACCACAAGAATTTGTCTTACATCCAGACAGCCAAGCGATTGAATTCCCGCCAAGCCCGGTGGTCCCTATTTTTTGGGCGTTTCAATTTCTCCCTCACCTACCGGCCCGGTTCCCGTAACGTCAAACCAGACGCCCTCTCCCGCCAGTTTGGCACTGTGGACACACCGGGTCCCCCTGACACCATCCTCTCTCCTTCCTGTCTCAGGGTGGCTGCTGTTACCTGGGAGATAGAGTCCCTCATCCGGGAGGCCCAAATCACTGAACCAGACCCGGGCAACGGCCCTCCTAACCGCCTCTTTGTCCCCAGTTCGGTGCGCTCCCAGGTTCTGGTGTGGGGTCACACATCGCGTTTTGCCTGTCACCCTGCCGTGGGTCGCACCCCGTCACTCCTCAAGAGGTACTTTTGGTGGCCAGCGATGGACGCTGACACCCGGGCTTTCGTGCTGGCCTGCACGGTGTGTGCTCGGGCCAAGTCCTCCCATCAACCCCCTGCTGGTCTGCTTCGCCCGCTTCCTGTTCCTGGTCGGCCCTGGTCTCACATTGGCCTGGATTTCGTCACTGGTCTTCCCCCCTCTAATGGCCATACAGTCATCCTCACAGTTGTGGATAGGTTCTCTAAGGCGGTTCATTTCATTGCCCTCCCAAAGCTCCCCTCTGCCTCCGAGACTGCCCAGCTGCTCGTACAGCATGTGTTCCGCCTCCACGGGATTCCCGCGGACCTCGTCTCCGACCGCGGACCCCAATTCATCTCCCAGGTGTGGAAAGCCTTCTGCCGTGCGCTGGGGGCCTCTGTCAGCCTGTCATCAGGGTACCAGCCGCAGACTAATGGGCAGGCGGAGAGAGCGAATCAGGACCTTGGAACCGCGCTGCGTTGTGTGGCTGCCCGCAACCCCTCTGCCTGGAGCGACCATCTCTCTTGGATCGAGTATGCCCACAACTCCATGTCCTGTGCAGCCACCGGCATGTCCCCGTTTGAATGTTCCCTGGGGTACCAACCGCCCTTGTTTCCTGCTCAGGAGGACGACATCTCCGTTCCCTCAGTACAGCACCATCTCCGCCGCTGCCGCAGGGTGTGGAAGGGCGCGCGCACCGCTCTGCTGCGCTCCGCTGAGCAGAACCGGCGCACGGCGGATCGCCACCGGGCTCCCGCTCCTGCCTATCGGGTGGGTCAGCAGGTGTGGTTGTCCTCCAAAGACCTGCCCTTACAGACGGGCTCTAAGAAGTTAACCCCTCGTTTTGTGGGGCCCTTCCCTATTGTCTCTGTCATCAACCCCTCTGCGGTCACACTCAAGCTGCCCTCAGCCATGCACGTCCACCCAACCTTCCATGTCTCTCGTTTAAAGCCAGTCTCCACCAGCCCTCTCTCCCCCCCGGCCGTTGCCCCCCCTCCTCCCCGGGTGATTGACAACCACCCAGCTTACACCGTCCGGCGGTTGATGGACATTCGGCGTCGGGGCAGAGGGCATCAGTACCTCGTGGATTGGGAGGGTTACGGTCCTGAGGAAAGGAGCTGGGTTTCGCGGGGTCTCATTCTCGACCCCTCCCTCATCCGGGATTTCCATCTGGCTCATCCAGAGAAGCCTAGGCCGCCTGGAGGCGTCCATTGAGGGGAGGGTACTGTTGTGGTCACAGCAGCCCGCTGTGTTTTCCTCGTCTGTATCTGCCACTACCCCTGTCTGTCTCACTTCGCACCTGGTCCTCATCTGCAATCACGCTCACCTGGTCTTCACCTCCAATCAACTCCCCTTCATAACCCGTGGATTCCTTGCTGTTGGCGCCAGATCGTCCTATGCGCTACCGTGGTAACTCAGTGTTTCCCCTACCATTATACAGGCCTGGCGGGCCCGCCAGGCCAACGGGACCCCCCGCCAGGCCAACAGCTGCCCAAAAAAAAAAGTAAAAAAAAAGTAAAAAAAAAAAAAAAAAAAAAAAATTAGTATTCTTTTTTTTTTTTTTTTTGTCTCCGCTACGCCGCGCGATGCACGTGTGCATTCGGAGCGCACATGTCAAACAGGGAAACTGACGAGAAAGAACCTTCCTTTATAGGTCCATGGCATAGGCTACACTGGAGATATTTAGGACTCAGTAACAGGGAGTTGAACAGGAAAAAGTGATGAGCAAAACTTAGAAAGTTAAAGTTGCTACGTCGCCATGGCAACCAATCTGTATCAACAGCTGAGACAGCGCAGCAAGTTATCTTGAAAACAGCAGGCTATAGTAGCCCTACAAGCTTTATTTTTTGGTATTTTCAATGCTACTTTATTTTTATGTTTTAAATTGAGAACTAGGCTACATGAAATATAATGGGTCAGAATACAAAATGTTGCTTATTTGGCTTGTGTCTCCAAATTATTCCATAAAATTATTTTAGGCAGGACATATGACAGCTGTTTACAGAGCAAAAAAAATAAAATCAGATTTGGCTTCTCAAAGTGCACCAGTTTGATGCATTTAACTTTAAAAAGGTAAAGGTTTTCTTCCGCAGGGGCATGCCCCAAGACCCCACTAGAAGGTCCATTCTCCCCCAGCAGTCTCAAAAAATCCTGAGGGAAACACAAAATGTACAAACGTACCGAATGTGAAGGCATAACCCTATGCCCTGATTTGTAGCGGGCTGTCAAAAGAGGCTCATCCATAATACAGTTAGTTTTGGTCAATTTCTACTACAAATTTGGTACGCACGCCGCGCACATACTCTTTATCAGCTTTTACCACCGGGCCTAAAAACAATTCTAGGGGAAACATTACGTACCTGGCTCCAGTTTACTGTTCCCTCGCTCTCGCTTACTCATCTCTTGTTTCCTGTTGCCTGTAGCTGTTGACCACAACCTAACTTTTGTTTTTCCTCTGCCTGCAGTATCCGGATCACTCTCTCCAGCTTCCCGGCTTTGGTCACCCCCTGGCTCCCTCACCCACTACCTGCTTCCCCACACCATATATAAATAAACCTTTTTTATATAAAACCTACTTCGTCTCTGTCTGCTCTTGGGTCCAGCATCGTAACCTTAACAAAATTGATTGTGATATTGTGTCTTTGAACTCAATTTAAATGGATGGAATGCCAGTGGGGTGCAAGTTATAAAACACTCATGGTTTAAAAAAAGTTACGTACATTTCACCTCTTGGGCTCTGTAGATTTTAATATATTTGCAGCATCATTTCCAAAATTACATTCCATTAAGCCATAGACTGCTCTAAAATTCTTCCCAAAAATGAAAATGATTTATTTAATGAAACATTAAAATGACAGGATTAAGTTACTTGAATCTGATTGTCATTAGAGGAAATTCTCTGCCAACTAAACTCCAACATGTCTCGCCAGAATTACTCAAACTGACTTTCACCCGAAAAATGTGTGTTTGTGCACGGTCAATATGCTTGATTTTCGGACAAAGTTCATCAGAATGAAACAGTTTCTCAACCACTGCTGGGAAATGATGAAGATGTGTCTGTGTGTTGTGTACATAAGTATATAGATAGACACATTGGGGGTGGGGATGGGAGCAGATAAATGCTCTGAAGTGAATAGGAGCAGCAGGGGGATGGAGGACAGTGTATAAAAGCACACAGCAGAGCAAGAGCCCACAATAACTGTGGAGCAGGATCAGGAGAATGCGTAGGACTGTGCTGTGGCTGTTGGCCTCTCTGGCCACTGCCTCCCTGATTTCTCTGGCTAATGGAAGTCCACTGTAAGTAGACCAGCCTTACTTTTACAATTGATTCCACTGAGCTGAAATTCATTTAAGGAAACACATGTAAACTACTACTACAGTCTGTCAACTCTTGACATTCAAATGCTTTTGGCTAAACTGTAATGGGAGCTTGTCTTACATAATGGGAAGCTGTAGTCCAGTAACAGTTTGTGTCTCAAAAGTCAAGGTACTGTGGTCCTTCAAATTATGCCAGTTAATTAACTTACATTTGGTTCTGAGATGGCACAGTGATGCATTACGCCGTACACGCCAAGCAGTCTAACGTCAAGCTAAAATGTTGTATTGATCCATTCCTGGATCTCAATCAAGATAATCAATGGATCACTCATTGAATGCAAAGTCCATGCTTGAGCTTATCTTTATCTGAGAACGTAGGTAGTGGTTCTTAACCAAGAGATTAAAGGGATAATTAAAGGGGGGGGGGGCCTGTTTCCAAAAATATTCAGGATTTTCTGTTGTTTTTTTTTTTTTCATGTGAAATACCGTACTTTTCGGCCTACAAGCCGCGACTTTTTCCCCGTTTTTCGACCCTGTTATTACACAGCACAGTATATATTCTGTAGCTACTGGGGATGGGCGTTAGTAATCGAGTAGGCTACTCGAGTACTCCTCGTTTCAAATGATCTCGATTGGTGGATGAGGAAAATCGTTTTTTGTTTTTTTTAGTGTTTGTAGCCTTTAGGCGGGCCGCCCCTATTTTAAAATGTTATATACGTGTACAAAACGGCACAAAACGGATATAAAGTTTAACAAAATTAAATATTTTGATCCAAGTTAAATAAACTAAGCGTTGTGTCAAACAGAAACCGCAAATAACTGCCACCTCCGTGCAGCGCAGCCAGTGTGTGGTCTCCACAGCACCGCGGAGCTGAATGCGGTGCTGGAAAACTTGGAAAGACACGTAAAGAAGCCAGGCTGACTTCGGGCACATTCGAGCAAACGACATTTAAGAAGCCTTTATTATGGAATATAGGATTGAGATTCAAAAGCCGACGGTGTAACGTTCCGTTAACGAGGAATTAGTCGCGGTAATTAGTCACGGACAGGAGTGAGCATTAGCCTACTAGCCTTGGATATACTAGCCTACTACTTCTACTGCTTTGGTGAGTTATTTAGCCTATCTATGTGTTTAAATTGTAGGACAATAATTTTATTGTATTTGCTGCCCTTCTTATTTTAAATGCCTATTTTGAATGTTAGCCAACTACAGCCCATGCTTTTTTTCTCTCTCTCTTTTTACCGCAGACCTACTCGATCGGTTTAAATTGTGGCCCGCTTATTTAATTACTTTCAGTTAGGAAAATGTGTTTTAAACTTGTGGAAAATTAATCCTTAATATCATATGGCAACTGTGACTGTTTGACATAAGCATTGAGCGCTTTATTGCGGTCAACCGTTATTCTGTAGACAGATGCGTTGCGTCCTAAAAATCGAAAAAAGTTTAACGAGGAATCGATTGTTCCTCGAGGAATGCAAGCGATCACACGAGTAGCGAAAACACTCGTGCCCATCCCTAATGGCTACTATTGCACAAAATGGTAACACTTACGTACGTTATGCAAATATGCAACTTGTTTGTTGAAATGTGGGAGCTTCCTCAAGCAGCCATCTCTTTCCCGACAATCCCCTCTGTGCACGAACTCTTACATATGGTAATTAAACATTATAACACCTGAGGCTTATTGTCCAGTGCGGCATATAGTACGGAAAGTACGGTACATGACATTTTCCCTTCTACTGACTATCATTCAAATGATCAAGATTTAGTGGAAAGAGCTGAAGGGTTGAGCCCAATACCTTTGACATTCGGTTACGAGCACATTCCTTTTTTTTTTTTTTTAACCTTTATTTATACAGGTAAATCCCATTGAGACCAAAGACTCTTTTGCAAGGGAGACCTGTTTTCCTTTCCCACGTTACCATTCACACAGACATTCATACACCGATAGCAGGTTAACTATCGACACTCACACGAGGCAAGGTGGGTGAAGTGTCTTGCCCAAGGACACAACAACTATGACACAGGTGGCAGGGCGGGGATCGAACCTCCAACCCAGGGGTGTCAAACTCATTTTGGTTCGAGGGCCACATACAGCCTCTCTGATCTCAAGTGGGCCGGACCAGTAAAATAATGGCAACATAACGTACATATGTCAACTCCAAATCTCTAGCTTTGTTTTTCAGTAATATGCTTTATCACTCAGCCTACATTTGTAACCTACATTATCATGGATCACAAGGGATCTCTGTACCCCCAGGAAATGTCTTAGTAAAGGTTGCTGCTGGCCATGGGAATAGCAAAAATTTTGGGGGTATTTTGCTCAAAGATGCCAATATACGCACTAATGAAATAAACAACTGTTTATTTGAATACACAAATACAACAGGCACTGACCTTACAGTTGTCCAATTTTGTTTACTTTATGTACAGGGACACATTTTGTGCAAACATGCAGACAGTACAAAATACAATTAAATAAAAGTGCAACTTCTACTGTTTTGATTTATTTTTAAATACAGATGTTTTGGAATTCGTTTTTCCCAATTTAAAACATAAAAATAAAGCAGCATGGAAAATTAGGAAATAAATCTTGTAGGCCTACACTAGCATGCTCCTGCTCGTTTCGCGCGTGCAGAGCCGCGGACACATCGCGCTTGCTAGTACATTAATTGTTCAGCACTAAAAATATATATATATATTTTTTTTTTGGTTTTTACTTTGCCATAAAGCACTGGAGGAAACATTAATAGCGGTGAAGCAAGATTGCCATTTACCATTTCCCACGTTGCTAAAATGTGCTTTTTTAAATTTTGGCTGCCCCCTAGCGACTGGAGTGAGCATTTTGGTTATTTCTTTAAAAATTCATATCTCCTCACAGGAATGGGCTAGAGACTTACTTTTTTTTTTGAAATGCTCATAAATGTGTGCTCTACAAGTCGCGGGCCAGATTAAATCATCTTGCGGGCCGGATCCGGCCCGCGGGCCGTATGTTTGACACCACTGCTCCAACCCTTTGATCATCAGCCGACCCGCTCTACCAACTGAGCCACAGTCGCTTTTGATTTTAAGGGGTCACATGCAAAAAAGTTTGGGAACCACTTCTCCAAAAGACCAACTCATAAATCCTTAATACGAAAAGGCAAAACACACATCAGTATGTAATCTCTATAAACAGTGACAAGCCCCCACTTTAATATTTGTGCTTTATATTATATATAATAAAATAATAAGGTTTTTAAGTGCATTTTGCTCCTCATGTAGTCCTTTCTGCACTGTGACTACAGAATATTCCCTTTCTCTCTCTTTCTCCACTGCTGTGCAGGAAGGTGATGTCTGCCCCCAACTTGTTGCGTGTAGGAACAGCAGAAACCATCTTTGTGGAGTGTCAAGACTGCACAGGAGAAGTTGAAATTCGTGTTGAAATCAATGTGATGAACCATCCAACTAAAGCCAGAACGCTACTTAATGCTCCCACATATGTGACCCTCACTGAGGCAAACAACTTTCAAGAGTTTGGACAAATAACGGTAAATTAAAAACTGTTACTGTATGTTGCTGTTACATTGCTTCATTTTCTTTCATGACCACAAACAAGATTTACAGAATCTGGAAATAGACATTTAAATACCCTGTCCAGTTCCTCATGCATTGCTCTTCTTTCTTTATACTGGTTCAGATCCCCCCCGGACAATTCAGTAAGGATCCTAGCGTAAAACAGTTTGTGTACCTGCAAGCTAAGTTTCCTGATGCAGTTCTGGAGAAAGTGGTCTTAGTGTCCTTCCAGTCTGGGTACATCTTCATCCAGACTGACAAAACCCTATACACCCCCGACAGCACAGGTGAGTTAAATTCTACCTCAGTGCTGAAAAACACACCTACCTCTGTGAGTATGCTACATATTATCATAGAAAATACATGTTTGACTAGAGGATTTATCAGTTTTCAAATTTCAAAATTGTACAGTATATTACATTTAAGTTAAATCTTTTGACATGAAAAAGATAAGTCACATAATACTTTCCTTCAGCAGCTAAATTAACCCTTTTCTCTGTCAGTTAATTTTAGGATTTTTGCTCTGACGCCCCGTATGAAGCCTGTAGAGAGGGATGATCCTACCCAAACTGATTCTTCTATTACCATTGAGATTGTGGTATTGTATTTCATCTTTTATAAGCACAATTTAATGCATTATTACTATTAGATATTCTGCTTAAACTGTGAGGACAGACATCTTGATGAATTGATCACAGATTCTAAACAGTAGATCATTTCTTGACAAATTATTAAAATAACACGTCCACTGACTGAACCTTGTCTCTTTGTTAGGTTTTGTGTCTACATCTAGTAAGGTTTTGTGTCTATATCTAGTAACACATGTCCTACCACCACTTAAAGTGAAAATAAATGCATACTCCCCTCTAGTGGTTGAGCTGGACCTTGAAGCAGCCTTTCCCAGGGGAAGACAGACAATGTATGCAATAGCTAAAAAAAGAAAAACAATCTATACTGTACATTGGCCAGGATTGATTGCAGACAAAATACATTTTTAAACACAGGAAAATATACCATGCATTTACTACACTAATTTTTAAACTTGTTCTGCTCACTGTTAATGGCTGTTCAATACTGTTTACTTTTAGACCCCTGATGGCATCATTTTACAAAAACCTACTGTGAATATAAAAGGGATCCACTCTGGAAATTTTCAACTGGGGGAAATTGTTAGGTGAGTATTTTATTTAAATTTAAATTAACTTTCCACCATACATTGTATTTCCAAAGGCCTACATTTTGTTACAAAGCGATTCATTGACATTAAAAGGTGGATAACGGGGGAATTTAACTCAAAACATTAATATCTCAAATGATTTAAGTTAATGCAAAGTATATTAATTTTATATATTCTATTAAACAACTAACATATCCTGGTATACATTGCATAAAGTGTGCCACTCTGAATCTTTAGTACACAAACCAGACTGACACTTTTCAATTGTGCAAATACAACTGATAAATTCATGAATACATACAGCATAAGTAGTAGTAGTAGCAATAGTTGTTCAGTACTCATAAGATAATCATAAACATATCACCGTGTAAACATTCAACAGTTAAAAGTGATTTAAAAAGCTTAGCTGAAGCAACAGTGTATATGCCTATAGCACCTATTCCTGTTAAGCACATCTGAACAGGAAAGGAGAGGAAGAGTCGTGTGAGTGTAATGCTATATGCTAACGCTATAAGAGAAGTTCAATGGTCCAGCGGACTAATATTTCCTTTCGGCTATCTTCTACTTGGCCGGAACACTGATTCCTGGGTTCTTAAACCCCTTACGCGCCCCACACACATCCTGCGTCTACCTCTGGAGCGCGTCGCCTTACCTTACTGCTGCGTCTCTCGGACTTTTCTCGGGCACACATGCAACGTCTCAGCAGCTGCTGCAGCGCTGCTTCTAAAAGCCCTATCTTTCTACATAGAGTTTTCATCGATAATTCCCATCAAAAATGAAGTTCTTTCATGTCATCTATGATGCATATGATTTATATTGAGTCTGGACAGTAATCCGTGCGCCCCATTGCCATTTTTTTTCTTTTTTTTTGCCATATGTTCGCTTGTTGGAAGTTTTATTTTGAAGGGGACACACCAGGAAATGGTTAAACTACAGCGAAAGCTGCCAGTATGAAGTCAATATGACTCAGCAGAGTATTTCAAAAATCACTTTACTGATTTATACGGGAGAGAGAGAGGGGGGTGTGGTCGGGGAAGAAGAAGGCCGTAGACACAGAGCAACGGAAAACTGTTGCGCTCATCATGATCTTTTTTATTTCACTATATTGGATCTCTATATGTGTCATTTATCCAAAAATGAAATGCCAGAACTAATTGAAAATTAGGTTTTAAATCCCTCGGATTTTGATTGCACAATTAAATCGTGAAATAAAGGGATTATTCGCGTATACGACTGAGGGATGTTTTATTTTGAAATAAACACACCGGGTAAACGTGTAACTAGAGTGAATGCTGCTGGTATGACTGTCAGCAGAGTATTTCTCTATCAGTTAAAGCACAGAGACGCGAGAGAGACGCGCTGCTCTCAGAAAAAAAATAGGCGAGCCTCCTGAGGTGAAGGGGAGCGTCGCTGCAGACGTGCCTCCGACGCGCCTCAGCAGTGCGTCTGAGGTTGGATGTGTGCTCGCTCTACGTTGATTTCACGGTCTGTGACAAAAAGTCAGACGCAGACGCGAGGTAGACGCGCAGTAGAGGTAGGATGTGTGTGGGGGCCGTTAGTCTCAATAACACCAGTGGGCTCACAGTATATTTAGTAAAATCAGTTTTTGGTCCTTGTTTCTCTAAGCTTAAGCTTTTTCCACCCAGCAGCATTTTTGATCTATGATTTAAAGGTTCAGTAAGCGGAATGGTCAGTTTAGCTAACTTCCTGTCACTGGCTGCAGTTAGCAGATCCCCTCCCTCGTCACCACATTAATGCACTGCGGTCTTCAAGAAGCGAGTTATCTAGCACCATCTCAGATAAATAAGAGTGATAAAACATGATAAAAACCATCAAAACAGACATTGGGAAGGATTTTTACCTGCTCCACCATTGTAGGCGCATAAACATTCCCCCATCTGTCGCTATGCGCGTGCACCGGCAGTGAGACGGGTGCCGGTTTGTAGCGTTCTCTCTTCTGATTGGATATCAGATTCGGGATCCCGAAACGTTTATTTGCAGATTACATGCAGCGCAGGTGACTGAGAGATCGGCTTTATGAAACGTGCACACTATCACAATTTAGATGTTGGAAGTCAATTATGACCCAGCAAAGAAATTGTATTTACCCTGGGTTGCACAAACTTGGCATGAACAAACTGTTGGAATGGACTGATAATAATTCTCTTTAGATCAACACAAAGAAGACAGAAGGGATTGTTTTTGGCTCACCATCTGACTCTCATAAAGTTTCTCTTGTGAAAAAACATCAAGCAGGTATCTTCGTTACAATACTTTGGAGTAAAGATAGACCATCAGTCAGAGCCGGCCCAAGCCTTCAGGGGGCCCTAAGCGAAATATGATTAGGGGGCCCCTCTCCAATGTTAGCGCTGCTGAAACTATAGATCTTTGTTAAATATCATTCACACAACCAGTGTTTTCCGCTAGTGCCTCCACTGTGCAGCTGTGCGAAAATATTAGACAGCCGAGATTCAGACCCTCCTAGGGTGGTCCGGGGGTATGGCCCCCCGGGAGATTTTTTTAACCTTTTTAAAGTGAAATGCATGAATCTGGTGCACTTTGAGAGGTAAATTAAGAGGCTAAATCTGAGAAATTTTGTGTGAACAAATAATTTGGAGACACTGGGTCAGATGAATTAGAAGCTATTGAAGAAGGACGACACATGGATTTTCCATAAAAATATTAATATAAAATAAAATATTATGGAGCTCTTTTTCTTTTACGGGACATATTTCTCTGTAAAATAATGAATGCATTTAAATGCAGTGAGAGGAACGAAGCAGAAGAACTCTGTTGTCCAGCTACTGTATCTTTTTATCCACAGACGAGGCTGAAATAGGCTATAGACTATACACAGTGCATGGGCAACTGAGGGCAGCCCCATTTCCAATTGTTTTTAAATAAACTCAATACACACTGTGCATGGATGTGAACGTGACATGATCAGATAATTTTGGATCCCAGATGAACTGATTACATTTTTTGGCTATTAATTATCTAGACCAAGACATTGTATTCCTTTTATTGTATGATAACTCACATTTGCATAATATGATGTTAATATCAAACACTTTTTTTTTTTTTTAGGGGGCCCCCCCTGGCGGTCGGGGGCCCTAAGCGACCGCTTAGTTCGCTTATGCCTCGGGCCGGCTCTGCCATCAGTTATCATGATATGGCCACACTGACAAGATTTGCAATAAGACAAAACAAAGAATCTGGTTTCTCCGCCGACTTAGATCTTTCGGAGCAAGTAGGCAATTCCTTTGATTATTTTTTAACGCTGTGATAATGAGTGTTTTAAAGGACTCTCACACTACATGGCACAAGAGTTTGTCTGCTACTTCAAAGTCAAAAATGCTCCACAAATGGAAAATATGCACATGAATAGTAGCTCAACCGCTTCAGAAATGGAATAAATCATCATAAAACATACTAAAAATGGCCAACAAACTTTTTTCTGACCCCAACCATGTTCTGAACACAGTACAATTTGTTACCATCAAACAAGAGATATAGGGTCCCAAAATAGAATAAGGTTAGACCGAAGCACTGTTATGGTGCACCATTCAATCCTCAAAATGAATATGGCGCTTGGTCCAAGATTAAATTAATGGGCCTTAAATGCTGTCTTGAAATTGGAAAGTTGTGTGTGTGTGTGTGTGTGTGTGTGTGTGTGTGTGTGTGTGTGTGTGTGTGTGTGTGTGTGTGTGTGTGTGTGTGTGTGTGTGTGTGTGTGTGTGTGTGTGTGTGTGTGTGTGTGTGTGTGTGTGTGTGTGTGTGTGTGTGTGTGTGTGTGTGTGTGTGTGTAGTCCCGGATTTTGGAAGGTGGTAGCAAAGTTCCAGAGCAGCCCACAGCATAACTTTTCTGCAGAATTTCAGGTCAAAGAATATGGTAAGTCTGTCATTACCTGAACTGTTATTTAAAACCTAAAATCACTATCACTGACTTTTTCTGATTGAACATACAAACAATACCATCAAATGTTTCAGTGCTGCCAAGTTTTGAGGTGAAGCTGACGTCTGAGAGCCCCTTCTTTCACGTGGACAGTGAAGAGCTCACCATCAACATCAAAGCCACGTATGTGAATGTTTTTGTTTTGTGGCTTTAATCGAATCAAATCAAATCTGTTATGCTGCCCAAAATCACAAATAGCCTTTTGCCTCAGTGGGCTACACAGTCTGTACACAATATATGACACCCTCTACCCTTAGACCCTAAGCTCGACAGGAATAACTCCCTGCAAAAAACCCTTTAACGGGGGAAAACATTTTTAGAAACCTCAGGGAGAGTGACTGAGTAAGGGATCCCTCCCGTTTAGAGGCAGTTTGATTGGCAGATTGACTGAAGGAGAAAGTACCCCAAAAAATATATTTAAGTAGATTTTCTTTTTGTAATTAGTATTTTATTGAGTTTTTATACACCACTGTTACAATGTAATCAAAATTGTAATCAACATTACAATCGACATCTTACTATTTATCCCTTAGTGATGTTACACTTTTAAAAAATAAAATAAAGATCAAGCCAAACGAGGTAATGGAAATCAGGTAGAAATAGTTAAATAAAAGATAAAATTAAAAATTAAATTAAATTAAATTAAAAATTAAATTAAATATATATATACACAAACGGATCAGTTACAGTAAGCACCACAATCTCATCTGGTAGCAATATACTGCACGCACTTTCCCCATTTCGCCACATATTGTTCAGTCCTGTCATTGATGTTGAAAGAGATTTTTTCGTAGGATGCCACTTTTGCCAACTCCATGCTCCACTCCTGGAAAGAGGGCTCACCTGGGTTCTTCCACTTTCTCATGATAATTTGTTTTCCAACCATTATACTGGTCTGAATAAAGTCCGCTGCTCCATAGTTGGATGTTATTTGTGGGTCATTTAAAACATAAAGCCTAGGGCAGAACTCCAAGGTAGTCCGAGTAATGTTTTCAATGCGATCATGAATCTTTAGCCAGTAGTTCAGAATCATGGGACATTCCCAGAGCAGATGAAGAAGAGTCCCTTCTGAGCTGCAGCACTATCAGCAGTCTGCATTATCCCTCAGCTTCAGCCTGAACAGTCAGCTTGGAGTCCAAGCCACAGCTGCCCAGGGCACCACCGGTATGACTGTGTGTGAACGAATTGAACCAGGAACCCTGTAAAGCGTCTTTGAGTGCCTAGGCAATAAAGCGCTATATAAAACCTATCAATTATTATTATTATTATAAAAGCGGTTAAGAATCGTAAACTGGATTAATCTAATTTTAATGTCTCTTGACACCCTCTTGATGTTTTCACTAATACGATCCCACTCTTTATGTGTAACATCAATGTTCAAATCTGCCGACCAAGTTAACATTGTTGCATAAGATATGGTAACAGTCTGTTGGAATAACATTGTATAAAATATGGAAGCCTCATGCCCCAAACCCATTATTTGGGGCATGAGGGAGAAGGTTTGACTGTTCAGGTTCTATTCCTCTCCCTATGACAGTAAGTAACAAGTGACGCATTTGCAAGTACTTCCAGAAATGATTTCTGGGCAGATTGTATTCACCAGCCAACATCTCAAATGACTTTATATTGTCCCTCTCATATAGGTTTGCTAGTGTAATAATAATTCCTTTTTCTACCCAATCTTTCCATAAAAGAGAATGTTTATTAATACGCAACTTTGGGTTATTCCAAATACAAGATTCAGAATTAAGATAGACATTGATATTAAAAGCTTTAGACAACTTCTTCCACACATTAAAGAGGTTGGATATGATTGGGTGAGATTTTAATTTGGAGGGTATAGTGCTAGACAGAGCATTTATAGGGGCAAGTGGGGAAAACAATCTCTGTTCAATCTCAAACCAGGGAGGGGCTCTCTCAGGTGGCAGTGTCCACTGATCTATATGTCTCAGACAGAAGGCATAATGATACAGGGCTAGCTTGGCGAGGCCCATGCCACCCTTATTGATTGGAACCTGAAGCCTTTCTAACTTTATCCTTGCACGTTTACCATTCCATAAAAACTTTTTGCAAATTTGGTCAAACCTTTTAAAGTACTTCTGGGGTATTGCAATAGGAAGACATTGAAGCAAATAATTCAACCTTGGGATACAGTTCATCTTCAGGACGTTGACCTTTCCCCATAATAATAAGAAAAGTGGTGACCATCTATCTGTATCTAATGACATTTTAAAAAGTGGGTCCAAATTTTTTTTCGATTATTTTATCAATTTGACGAGGGAAGAGAATACCAAGATATTTTATGCTTTCAGTAGGCCACTGAAATAGCCCCGCCTGAAATAAAGTTTTTGGGCAGTATGAGGTCAGTGGAAGGGCCTCTGACTTAGTCCAGTGGACTTTATACCCTGATATTTTGGAGAATGACTCAATAACGTCCAATAATGCTGGGACAGATCTGGCTGGGTCCGAGGTAAGCCAAAAAATGTTGTCCGCGTAAAGCAGAAGCTTATGTGTACACACATTTATTTTAACCCCCTGAATATTCTGATTCTTCCGAATATCTGCCGCAAGAGGCTCAAGAGCTAGACAAAACAGCCCTGGCGATAATGCAGGTGTGAAATAAGAGGAAATCAGACCATTTGTTCTCAAAATGTTCTCTGTGGGTCTTTGTAAAGAATATCTATCCATCTGAGGAATGTTTGACCAAATCCAAAAGCTTTAAGAGTATTTTCTAAAGCACATTTCGGACACAAGGCCACAAGTATGAAACATATACCTCCACTCCAGCCTATCAAACGCTTTCTCAGCGTCAAGTGAGATAGCTGCTGTTGGATCGTTGGAGTCCCGCACCGACCACATAAAACGTCTCACATTATCAGAGGAATTTCTTTGTCTAATAAAGCCCACTTGGTCCGGATGGATAAGTGACCTAAGTGTTTTATCCAATCTATTTGCAAGTATTTTAGATAAAAGTCTACAATCAAATTGGACGATAGCTTTTACAATCAGTCGGGTCCTTTTCTTTTTTAAGTATAAATGTGATAATTGCCTGGTTTAAGGAGGGAGGTAATTTGCCAAATTCAAATGCTTCTGTATGCATGTTTTCAAATAATGGTAATAGATCTTCTGCGTAACATTTAAAGAATTCTGCCGTAAACCCGTCTTGGCCTGGGGATTTACCTGCTGGTAGGGCCTTAATTGCATTAAGTATCTCCTGGGAACTAATAGGTGAATCCAAGTCTTCCTGTTGTGAGCTACTCAGCTTCGGAAGATTTAATTTATCCAAAAATTACATTATCTCTTCGTCCGTGGCAGTGCTTTCATATGTATAAAGATTTATATAAAATCTCTTGAATGCATAATTTATTTCCCTAGATTTAGTTGCCAGGCTTCCTTCCCCAGTCGTCACTGCTGTTACAGAAGATTTGGACTCTTTTTGTTTAATGTACCTGGCCAAAAATTTCCCTGCCTTGTCCCCCGATTCAAAAATAGTCTGCCTGGACCTAAACAAAAGATATTCAGTTTTTTTGGATATTAATATATTATATTCATATTTAAGGTGAGTCAATTCTTTTAAAATAGATTCAGATATATTCCTTTTCAATTTAGCTTCAGTGTTCTTAATTCTCTTTTCTAGATCTATGAGTTTAGCAGCATTGACCTTCTTCTTATGAGAACAATATTGAATAATAAATCCCCTTAGAAAGGCCTTCATGGCCTCCCAGGCCACTATGGCAGAGGGAGATGTGGGGACATTGGTCTCCAAATACAGCCTAAACTGGGCTCGAAGATCTTCCTAAATAGATTTTTTTTTAAAGAGGACCTATGATACTTTTCGACTTTTATGACCTATAAACGTTGTTATAATGATTTATAGTCATGTTTAACCATACTAGAATATCAAATAATTACGTACATGCATTTCGACGTATTCCCTGCTGACCGTCTGGGGTGGCTATGCAGAGCACTAAAAACTATGGCAGCCGGTCGAGCCGAACTTGTTCAAATTTCCGGGTTTTCTCTGTCACGCTCGGGTCGTTTCTGTCATGTTTCCATGTACGGTAATGCTGCCGCTCAGGCAAGCTCCGGCTGCATGCCCCCACCTTTCTGGAAATTTCCTGAAATTTCCCGCTACTGGAAGGACGGTAACCAATCACAACGGAGTGGGGTTTGCAGCAGGGGGGGGAGGGGCGGAGAAGCTCAAAGCAGTGTGTAGAGAGAGACTGCTGTGCTGGCTAGGGTAAGAGGAAGAGTGTCCCGAAAATCTACATAGTTTTTTGTGATGTGATTCGTGTCAGGTTACTCTATAGCAGTTTTTAACAAGAAATTTAGACCAGAAAAGTAGTATAATAGGATCTCTTTAAAGTAAACTCAATATATTAAAGTGTGTTTATGAGCAATGTGAGCTGTGTTAAATTGAAACAATTAAGTTATACTTAAGCACCGCTTCAACATAATTTAAGTGTATTTCTTACCTCATTTGCATACCAAAATAGTACAACTTATTTTGTACTTAAGTATACTATTTAGGGGGCGCCCTTAGCTCAGTTGGTAGGGCATCTATTACATACTATTGAACCTATACTACAATATACTTCAGTAAAGGGTTTTATTAATTAAAAGTATACTAATAGTTTACTATTAGCATTTTACAAATATACTTCAGTAAAGGCTTTTTATTCATCAATAGCATACTATAGTATTTATACAGGTATGTCCCATTTTTCAAGGGAGATCTGAGGGGTATACTACGAAGCAAACTCAACAGAGCCCGGCTCTCTTTTCTCTTTCCCTATGACAATGCCACGTTATGTGGCTTGTAGCCTACGATGTGAAACATAATTTTTACTGTTTTTTGCTGCTGGACGTGCGGCTCGCGAGAAGAATAGGCTCAAGCTGACACTCAGCTGATTTAGCTGTGTATCAGCTGGGTGTCAGTTCGGCGCAGTTCAGCTCCAAACTGACACGGGGATAGTATTGACGGTTCCGTACATGGGAAGCAAAATAAAAAAACACACTAATTGCGCAGCGTAAACCTGTTGGCACTGTGCCGGAGACGCTCCCCTCTCCTTCATCTGATCGCTGAACACATTCAGCATTTTTACGCGCCCTCTTGATCAAATGCTATATATTGTTCTGTGCTCCCAGTCAAACCACAACTTATCGTCCTAACAATGGGGACTACAACACTTTACCATAATGTAAAGCTGACGGCGATTTATTAAAAAAAAAAAAAAAGGCACAATGCTTCCTGCATTTGGGTCGGATCGAGTCCGGCCAAATTCACACCACAAACGAACTGCAGCAGAGTTTGTTTGGAAGCACACCGAGACCACCTCTTCAGCTGGGTCTCGGAGCGCTTGTTTGGTCCGCCCCCGAGTGGGATTGCTGTATTCACACCTGCCTGAAAGATGCGCACCGAAGGCAGAAGTGCACCTGAGTTTGTTTCAACCGAACTAAACACGGCAGGTGTGAATACACCCTAACACTCTACCCACTTCACGACAGCCGCTGAATAGTTTTCACTGATAAATATAGTACCGTATACATTTAGCATTCTGTCATTACATTAAAAAATAAATAAATACAATTGACATATTTTTAATACCCTCATAGCATTATAAAATGTGGCCTATGTTAATGTTATACATGTAAATGGTGCAATAAAATGTGCAGTACTCTTACATATTTTCAGATAATTCCTTTTATTGCACAGGTTTTGTTATATAAATAGAGAAAATAAAAATTATCCTTTTAGGAGGAATACTTTTAATCAGGGGTTAGCAGAGTTAAAAACCACAATACGGAATTAAAAGGTACCAACATTTATTACAATAAAAAAAATCCTAAAAGAGCAATTGTGTAGCTGAAATGTATAATACAAAATTATAAAAAAAAATTGTTTACTATGCCCTATCTGGTTGCAAAGAGAGGGTGTATATCAGGAGGTGTGAATCATGTAGAAAAATGTGTACTTTTCTTAATATAAAAAAAAGTGAATCTTTGGGGGGTAAAACATTCATTGGTGAGTTATCCTTATATTATGGTTACATTTTAGGAATGTATATGATTGCACTCTTATGAAACTAGCTATAAATGCTTTTTCTCAATTTCAATGTTTTTATTCTCAAGATATTTCGTGATAAAATTATAATACTTAAGGTAACTTTAACACAAAATACACTCAAACATAACACACTTTTTATAATTATACTCAAGCACATTAGAAATACACTGAAACATAGCACACTGTTTATACCTATACTTAAATGCAATTTAAGTGAAGCAAACATTAAAGTATACTTTTTAAAACTATATTTATACAACACTTAAATATACTAATAAAAATCATACTTTAACTGTACTTTAGAATAGTGCATTGAAGCACATATGAACACACAGCAAAAGTGGTGAAGAATTTAGGGGACAAACACATTAACGTTTTACAGTGGCCCAGCCAGAGTCCTGACTTGAATCCAATTGAGAATCTGTGAAGGGATCTAAAGATCAGGGTGATGGCAGTGAGACCCTCCAAACTGAAAGAGTTGAAGCTCATTGCTAAAGATGAATGGGCAAAAATACTAGTGGAGACATGCAAAAAGCTGGTCAGCAATGATAGGAAGCGTTTGATTGCTGTAATAGCCAATAAGGGCTTTTTCTATTAATTATTGAGAAGGGTATGCATAAGTTTGGACATGCCACTTTTTGTTCAAATGTAAATATAAGCTGAAAAATATTTATTTCCACAATGATGCCTCTTGAACATCATCTTATTATCTTCTGGGAGAAGCCTGTGTCATTTACAATCAAGAAAAAACGTGCTGGTTGATTAAAAGTAACTTTAAAGAGATCCTATTATACTACTTTTCTGGTCTTAATTTCTTGTTAAAAACTGCTATAGAGCAACCTGACACGAATCACATCACAAAAAACTATGTAGATTTTCGGGAAGCTCTTTCTCTTATTTTGGCGATCCAGCAGGCCCTGTAAACACTTTGCTTCTGCCATCTCCGCCCCCTCCCCCCCCCTTCCTGCAAACCCAACTCCGTTGTGATTGGTTACCTTGCGAAGGGAAGTCGGGCTGGTAGGAACCTGTAGGCCTACTTTGATAAAATATAGTGAAAAAATTCTAAATGTCTAGTCTGCAAAGAAACAGCCCAGGCGGGACGCGAACTCGGGTCTATTGTTTCATCAACTAACTCCCTACCGGCTGAGCTAAGCGAGCACTGAGATAATAATGTCACCCCTGCTATATATAGCAACCTGGGAGCTTGCCTGAGTAGCAGGCTGCAGCATTACCATATATGGAAACATGACAGAAACGATCCCAGCGTGACACACACATCCCGGAAATTTGGACAAGTTCGGCTCGACCGGCTGCCATAGTTTTTAGTTCTCTGCACAGCCACCCCAGACGGTCAGCAGGGAATACGTCGAAATGCATGTTACCCAGGGGGCAAAGTGATTTTATGGACATGGAGCGTTGTAAAAGGTTGTTCACCTAAAATGACATCTAGGACCTTCCACGATCACAACCTGGTTGGACTACCTTGTCAACAAGCTGCTGGAAAGCTACAGCGGGCCGACATAGCAAATCAGAACCACTGTTTAAGTGAATGGGGGTGAATGGGGATGGGCTAATGGGGAATTTTTTTAACTTATAGATATCATTATGAAACTTTGCCAGTTGATTACTGACATTAAAACAAAAACTTTTTGTATTACAGTATTTTCGAAATTTTTTAAATAAATATGAAAAATCATCAATATCTTACTAATGATGCGTAAATTTGCATATCTGCAAAGCCCCAAAATCTAGATGTTGGAAGAAAACAAAGTCAATTTGTTTTTAAATTTTGAAAACAAAACAAGTGTCCAACTGCCTCAAGCCTTTCCTAATCACAGTTCAAATTTGATCAATAACCCATAGAAAATACATTTTTTACAGTTACATTTCATGTGCTATGGACCAAAAGTGTCCTTTTGGAGTCTCCAGCTGGTATTTTAGGAAACGGCTAGACATTCCCTTGGAAAAAACTGTGTAAAAAATTCATTTTTTATGGGTTATTGATCAAATTTGAACTGTGTTTAGGAAAAGCTTCAGGCAGTTGGACACTTGTTTTGTTTTCAAAATTTAAAAACAAATTGACTCTGCTTTTGTCCAACATCTAGATTTTGGGGCTTTGCAGATATGCAAATGTATGCATCATTAGTAAGATATTGATGATTTTTCATATTTATTCAAACTTTTTGGAAAATACTGTAATACAAAAAGTTGTTGTTTTAATGTCAGTAATCAACTTTAAAAAAATTCCCTATTATCCCATCCCCATTCACTTAAACAGTGAATGGGGCTTTTCTGTAGCTTTCCAGCAGCTAGTTGACCAGGTTGTCCACCCAGGTTGGGATCCTGGAAGGTCCTGGATATAATTTCTGGTGAACAACCTTTTACAACGCTCCATGTCTGTTTTTCCAAAAAAAGGGGTTTTGCCCCCTAGGTATGTACGTAATTACTTGATACTCTAGTATGTTTAAACATGACTATAAATCATTATAACAACGTTTATAGGTCATAAAAGTCGAAAAGTATCATAGGTCCTCTTTAAGTCAAAATTTGCCAGGGGTATAATTTCGGCATGACTGTACTTAATACACTTTAGATATACTTTAAGAATAAAAAAATATGCTATACTTTCACTTGGGCAATGGGAGAAAATAGAGGTTGTGTTGGGGTTCTTGCAGTTATTTTAATTTTTTGTTGTTACATTTGGACCATCCAGTTTTTAATTGTACTGTTTACTTCACTGTGGGCTTAAACATGTCTTTTTGTTGTGCTGGTAGATATCTGTTTGGTAAGGAGGTGAATGGGGTTGCCTACGTGGTGTTTGGGGTCAATCAAGAGGGCCAAACGAGGAGCTTTCCAAGTTCTCTTCAGAGGATTCATGTAAGCACATACTCAAACCTTTGATGCATGTCAGTCTGTCTGTCAGTTTTCCAGTTGATTGGTGATTTTGTCTTATACATTTTGCATTTAATAGCCTCTACTTAACCAGTGTTACTGAAACCAAATTATTTTCTAGAATTCACTAGTTTTCAGATGGCAGCCGTTAATTTAACTAAGTTGTATGATTCCTATCCTACAGTTATTAAGTATTTACGATGTTCCAAAGAAAGGCAACCTTATGCAAGAATTTAAACTTTTTATGTAACTCCAACTGTTCACCGACTTACTGTATTACTGTACCACATTAGTCTACTGTATTTCAAGATGCATTTTTTGTATCATGTCACATTAGATTAACGAAGGTAATGGAGTGGTCACACTGAGGAAAGAGCACATCAACCAGACCTTCCCAAACATCAATATCCTGGTGGGGAGTTCCATATACGTAGCTGTCAGTGTTCTGACAGAGAGTGGTAAGTCACAAAAAAGTAAATTGGTAAAAGATATTAGTATGGCTTCATTATTTTTGCAGAACTATAGACATATGTCAGTTGAGAGTTGTGTAACTACAGTATATCTCAATCCTTGTTTGATTTGATAAATGTGCCAAACAATATCTAAATGTGTAGCGAGATTTTTAATGGGTACAGGAATCTGCATATTTATATTAAGAGTGTAGTGGTTACAGGTCATTCATATTAATTTTGCTTTTAGAAATTATCTGAAACAATACAACTTTAATCATTATTAAAGTTCTCGTAAAGGGGCACCACTGGACCCATTTAGGTGTTTGAAGAAATTTGGTTTGAGCCCAGTTTGTTTGAGACTGAGGTGCACCAATTCAGTGCCTTCATTCAAAGGATGCTGGCCAAGGGTGTCGTCACGACTCACATAGTGAGGTTTTGACCTCTTTATGCATCCATCATCTCGATCTCAGCGTCTGTCTGGAATGGTGGAGGACACTAGGTGTACAGTGGCCCTTGGTGGGACAGTTTAGGAACATAGTTTGATAATTTAGTGATGGTCATATGAAATCAGTATGTTGGTGTTAGTGTAGTGTAGGCAGGGTTATATATGTTGATATGGTGGCCTGCTACCTAACTAGGGTGAACCTACTGATGTGGGTCTTAACCCCCTTTGGAGGGGAGACATTGTTTGGATGTCAAACGGCACTTAGAAGGGGGCTTGGTAACTAAACATATGAGTACATTAGTTTCTTGTACTTTGGGAAACCAATCCTATAGCCTCACTTTCAAAATAACACAGTAACTTAATTACACCTGACACGTTCACAGACCAACATAATGACACACACACTTACAAGCCAGCACACACACTTCTTTTCAACCCTGCACTGAGTTGACCAACTCAGAGTGGAGGGTTGATGAGCAACTCTGGGTTATCGGTTTCAGAACAGCTGATCAGCACCGTTAGGTAAATCAACTCAGAGTCTGCTCCCTCTGGTTTGAGCGTGTGCATAAAAGCCATCGTCAATGGATCGCTGATAACATGATTCACCATGGAAACAGGAGACACAAATGCTCGATCATCCCACTTTTCCACTTCTAAAAAAAAAGAAAAAAAAAATCTCCACGTCTCTACTCCTCCGTCTAGAGTTAGAAATATAACTGAATGAACAATAGGCCTGTATGATACAAAGAATAATTAACAGGGATATTATTTCATAACTCTGATCTAATCACCTCTGCAATTCAGAAAAAAATGGGCAAGATGGGTATGAGAAGCAATAGCCTATTTAAAAAAGTTACACATAAAGTCATACATTTAAAGAGGCTCGTCTGAGACTTTGGGAAGACATAAGTGAACACAAATGAACAGTAAAGATCGCTTGCAGCTGCAGCGTTACATTTCAGCCAGACAGAAATCTGCTCAGCGGCACAGATGTTAGAAAACCCCTGTTAGTTAAAAAAAGAATAAAATACAACACAAATAGGCTAATTAATCTGAATGTAGGATAGTCATGCTGTTTGAGGTGGCCGCTTGTATGAACGACACAAGGGCTGAGAGTACTGATCATATAGATGACTGATCAAACGCAAAATCAGGAGATTTCTATGGAGGGATTTTGCTTTAAACTGTACAGGGACATGCTTCATTCAGTCGGAGCTGCAGCGTAAAGTGACGCGTAAAGTGACGCAAATGTAACACATGCTTCATTCAGTCGGAGCTGCAGCGTAAAGTGACGCGTAAAGTGACGCAAATGTAACACCTTCTTGGTTTAGCAGATTTAAATTTCAATGTAAGACAATATTCTGGGCCAGATTGTTAGGTTCGATTTAGGGCTGTACGGTATGGTCTAAAATGTATATCACGGTATTATTATTATTTAATTTTTTTAAGATTTTATTTTGGCATTTTTCAAGCTTTATTTGACAGTACAGAGTTGAAATGGGGAGACAGAGAGAGAGGGGGATGACCTGCAGTAAAGTCCACAGGTCGGACTCGAACCTGTGACCACTGCAACGAAGGCCGGAGCCAATATGGTACACGCTCTATGCGCTACGCCACCGGAGCGCCCCGTATCACGGTATTATTTGAAGCATAGACGGTAACGGTATTATATCACGGTATATTCATTAATCTTTTAGCTATTACTGTAAGGCAAGGCAAGGCAAGTTTATTTATATAGCACAATTCAGACACAAGGCCATTCAAAGTGCTTTACAGGGGCAAGATTAAAATACACAATATACGAATGAATAAAACATTTAAAAGCGAATGAATAACATTTAAAAATTACAGGTTAAAATGGAAACAGAAAAGTCTTCAGACTTGATTTAAAAGAACTGAGAGTTGCAGCAGACCTCAAGTTCTCTGGGAGTCTGTTCCAGTGTTTTGGTGCATACAAACTAAACGCTGCTTCTCCTTGTTTAGTCCTAACTCTGGGGACTGTAAGTAGACCTGTCCCAGACGACCTAAGGGCTCTGGACGGCTCATAACGTATCAGCAGATCGGTAATATATTTTGGCCCTAGACTATTTAGGGCTTTATAAACTAACATTAATATTTTGAAATCAATTCTTTGAGTGACAGGAAGCCAGTGTAAAGACCTCAGAACTGGGGTGATGTGATCCACTTTTTTGGTCCTGGTGAGTACTCGAGCAGCAGCGTTCTGAATTAGCTGAAGCTGTCAGATAGATTTTTTTGGAAGCCCTGCAAGGACACTGTTACAGTAGCCAAGTCTACTAAAGATAAATGAATGGACAAGTTTTTCTAAATCTTGCTGAGACATAAGCCCTTTAATTCTTGATATGTTTTTAAGGTGGTAATAGGCTGATTTATTAATTGATTTAATGTGTTTTTTGAAATTCAAGCCTGAGTCTATGACAAGATTTCTGGCTTGGTGTGTGGTTTCTAGCATAACAGATTTAAGCTCTGCACTGACTTTTAATTGTTCATCTTTGGCACCAAAGACAATTACTTCAGTTTTGTCGTTGTTTAATTGAAGAAAATTTTGGCACATCCAATCATTGATTTGTTCAATGCACTTACTTAGTGTTTGAATTGGACTATAGTCACCTGGTGATATGGTTATGTAAATTTGTGTGTCGTCTGCATAATTGTGGTCGCATAATTTGTTCTTATTCATAATCTGAACTAGTGGGAGCATGTAGATGTTAAACAGAAGAGGCCCAAGAATGGAACCTTGGGGAACCCCACATTCAATATTTGTTCGCTCGGATGTGAAATTGCCTATTGACACATAGTATTCTCTGTCCTTAAAGTAGGATTCAAACCAGCTTAGCACAGTTCCAGAAAGTCCAACCCAGTTTGCAAGGCGATCTAGTAATATGTTGAGGTCAACTGTGTCGAAAGCAGCACTGAGATCAAGTAAAACTAAGACAGAACTTTTGCCACTGTCTGTGTTTAAGTGGATGTCATTGAGGACCTTAACCAGAGCGGTCTCAGTGCTGTGGTGTTGTCGAAAACCTGACTGGAAGACATCAAAGCAGTTATTCATTGCTAAGTAGTTATTTAGCTGTTGATAAACAACTTTTTCAATGATTTTGCTTAGAAAAGGAAGGTTAGATATGGGCCTATAATTGTTCATGAGTGATGTATCTAAATTGTTCTTTTTTAGGAGTGGCTTAATGACTGCTGTTTTCAGGGCCTGTGGGAATACACCGGTGCGAAGGGAAATGTTTACAATTTGTAGAACATCTGAGGCCATACAGTTAAAAACGGTTTTAAAGAAGCCTGTGGGCACAATGTCAAGGCAACAGGAAGAGGAGTTCAGGTGTTGTATAATGTCCTCCAGGTTTTTGTGATTGATCAGATAAAATTCTGTCATTTTATTTGCATTGATTTTAAGTGGGCACAGGGAAAACACATATGTTGAACTTGGTATTGATGCGGTGACCGCTTGTCTAATTTTGTCAATTTTGTCTGTGAAAAAGGAGGCAAATTCATTGCAGGCTCTTGTGGAAAGATGCTCAGATGCTACTGGCACAGGAGGGTTTGTTAATCTGTCGACAGTAGCAAATAGGGCACGTGCATTGTTGTTGTTTTTGGTAATGATGTCAGAAAAGAAAGGCCTATACTCTTGTATTAATAGGACATCTATTGCTCATAAAATAAATACAATTTATATTAACAAGTAGAGCACAGTAATACAACATAGAATAAATTATCCAAATTGTTGAAGATGTTTTTGGTAATCAAAAACCAAAAAGTGTTACACTTGCCCCCCAGTCTCCCCTACAGATGGATTTAAACAACATTCATTGTGCAATCTGCAATGCTCTGCTCTGTGGATGGGTAGGGGAGGGGTTCAATATGTTTGTATATGTAAAGCACTCTATACTGACTTTTTGTGTATGAAGTTACTCTATATAGTAAGTTTGATTTGACTATGACTCACTGGGAATGCTGATGATGCTCTGGTGGCTGCCTTTTCTTTTACAATCGATTTCTGATTCTATCATCTCTTAACTTTCATTTCAGTTTAAACTCCTTGTGTGGTGTTTATTTTTTATAAAAACTGACATGAAAACCACGCGCGCACAGAACAGTTTCCGCGAGTGGACAAACTTCATCGCGAGGACGCATTTCTCACCGAGCTGTGAGTGAGGAGCGCAGCCTGACCCTCTCTAGTCACGTGCAAGTGTTCAACACTCGCTCACGTTTGTAGTTTGACAGACTGATCGCTCTTTATGTCATGACTGGATGAAGCTTTTCCCCTCGCGGATGCTGTTCTGTGTACACCGCGAGGAGCATTTGGCTGTGAGTGACGAGAACGAGCCCGACCGTCTTGAGGCGCGCGTAAATAAGTGTTCAACACTCGCTCACGGTCGCAGTATGAAAAACTGATCGCTCTTTATGTGAGACTTTTTTTGAATGGCAATGCAATGCATTTCTGTAGAAAAGGCCCCAAAGTTTATAGGTGTTTGTTATTTTCTTATAGTGTTTTAAGATGTGAGTTGTTCAGTGCGGATGACATTATAACGGCCAGTTAGCGGCCGTGACGTCAGTCAGCCGGGGCGCCTGTTTAGTGAAGTCCTTTTCTTTCTCCCTCAGTTGTGTGAGCGTGCAAGTTGCCGTAGTAAACTATCATTACACGGTTGTAACTTGCTTTCCCTGAGTTTGTTTTGCATCGCCTGTGTGAGTATGTAGGCTACGTGGATTTTCCCGATCGCTGTAATAGCTGAAGTTATGCACGTTATTAAACGGCCGGGATTCGCCGGTCAACAGCTGTTTAATGTCTCATCACAAGTGTATTGCTATTGTTCTTTCCCCGGGATCTGTATGCTGCTGTGCATGTTAAAGAAGGTTATAAGCAGCGGATAAATCCTTACTCCTTGTCTCATGCTTCATATTCTGACATTTTGGGCGGTGTTTCGTTGGTGTTTTGGCCGACACTTCTGAAGTAAAACTAGTGATATTAGCCGCACGGTAACTACATCCACCAGTTTCCTCTACTACAATTTATTTTTGTGAATGACACGGGATCTAGCAGCATTGTCATGGATGTATTGGGCACGTGCTGGCTGACGACGCAGTGGCTGCCTGCATTCATTGTGTGGTAGCGCTCATCACTGCTTTCTAACTGCTATACGGTGACAAGGTAGAGTCAAAATCCATATCATAGTGCAACTTCATACCGGTTTACCTTCTATACCGTTTATACCGTACACCCCTAGTTCGACTACTAGAGCAGGATGGATGATTAATGAGACAACACTAACTCTAAAGGTATTGATTCCACTTGTGGCCAATTTAAATTTCGTAAATTCACTAGAAATAATCTGGAATCTTTCAAAACAGCCATCAGGTATGTCTCCTGGGATGAGGTTCTTGGGCTAAATGATGTTGTTGCAGCATACCACCTATTCATAGTACTTATTAATTCTGCTCTAGAATCATCTTTTCCCTTGATCAGCCCTAAATCTAAAACTAATTATTCTAAAGGGAGACCTTGGATTACTGAAGATCTGAAGAAACGCTCCCGTAAAAAAAATAAACTCTATAGGAAAGCTATTACGAACTCCACCCCTTCTAGCATAGAAATGTATAAGAAATATAAAAACAAATTTATAGCTGATATAAGGAAAGCAAAAAAAAAATTATTATGCAGTAAAATTCACTCAAGCTTCAAACGATATCAAGTCAACCTGGAACCTCATTAATCATTTGTTGAATCACAAGAAATCAGAAGTAACTGCACCTGTAGAGATGCGTGGGAAAGAGAGAATTCTCTCAAACCCTAACGAAATAGCTGATGGCTTTAATAATTTTTTTGTTAATGTTGGCTGTGATCTGGCATCAAGTATCTTGGGTACAAATGAGAACCCTTGTAACTTGATTAAGGGGCAATATCCTCCTCTCAATACCTTTGTACCTCCAACTACACAGGAGGTCCATAATATCATCATGGAATTAAAGAATTCAGCCCCAGGTCATGATGGCATAAAGAACATTTTGTTAAAAGAAACCACTGATCATTTAATTCAACCGCTGACCCATATTCTTTCTTTATCACTCCAATCTGGAATTATTCCCCTCCATCTTAAAATTGCTAAAGTTATCCCTATTTTCAAAACAGGTGCTACTGATGATTTCGGGAACTATAGACCTATATCAATCCTGCCTTGCATCTCTAAATTATTGGAGAAATTAGTTTATGCAAGAATATCCAAGCACTTAACTGATAATAGGATCCTATATGCTCACCAGTATGGATTTCGTAAAAAACATTCAACAGAGCATGCATTACTCCAGATAACTAATATAATTTCAACAGCTATGGACAATGGTGAGTTTGCCATTGGGATATTTTTGGATTTAAGTAAAGCGTTCGATACGGTTAACCACAGTATTCTGATAAGCAAATTAAATAGATATGGAGTGGAGGATATTGCCCTGAACTGGTTTAAGAATTACTTAACTAACAGAGAACAGTATGTGTCGCTTAATGGCTATTCTTCTACCAAGTCCAGAATTATACATGGGGTGCCACAGGGCTCAATACTGGGCCCTTTATTATTTTTGATCTATATAAACGATTTAGCCATGTCTTGCAAACATCTTTTTCCTGTATTATTTGCTGATGACACTAATCTCATAGCAACTCATATTGATTTTAATTATTTGATTGACTGTGTGAATGATGAATTATGCTCTATTGCCAAATGGTTTCAAATTAATAAATTAACACTTAATGTGAAGAAATGTAACTTTGTGATCTTTTGCAACATAAACAAGTCTTACCCCAAAGAACAAGCAAAAGTACTTATTAACGGATCAGAAATTATACAAGTAAAGGCTACTAAATTTTTGGGAATTCTAGTTGACGAAAGACTTAATTGGTCAAATCACATAGACCTGGTTTGCAAAAGGTCCACAAAGATGATGGGCATATTAAGGAAAGTTTGTCCTTTAATTCATCCTTCTGCCCATTTAACTTTATATTATAGTTTTTTGTTTCCTTTCCTGAACTACTGTAATCTGGTCTGGGCAGCATCATATCCCAACCATCTCAAAAAATTATGTATTATTCAGAAGCGATTTTTAAGATTCATCTCACATTCAAACAGATATGCTCCGTCAGCACCACTTTTTATTCATTTTTATATATTTCCAATTCACAAATTGAATATCTATCTCATATGTTTATTCATTCACAAGTTTATTTACAGAAACCAAGATCTCCCGGAAAGCTTTCAGACTTTGTTTACTTATTCATTTAACATACATTCACATCGCACTAGACAGAGCACCAATAACAACTTATCTTTACCCTTTTCCCGCACATCACATCATCAATTTAGTATATATTATAGAGGCCCGGCTTTATGGAATGCTTTACCTCCCCTTTTAAGATCCATATCATCCCACTCACTCTCTAAAAAGCAGCTTAAAAAACATCTTATCTTTTTGTGAATCTTCTAATAACCTCCTGTCTTCTCCTTTGTTTTTTTCTTTTTCTTTTTCTTTCTAATTTTTTCATTATCTTTGACATGTATTTATCACATTTTTTTTTTCCATCTATTTTTGATTATTTTGAGTATTTATGTACCTTGTCTCCTTAATTTCTAGAGTTTATTTGTTAGCCTGAATATGATTTCATTGTGATTATTGATAGGGGTGGAACTCTGTACAAGCCCATTGGGCTTCGTTCCCTCCTTGCACCATTAATTGTTAATGTGTGCTAAATAAATAAACTAAATAAACTAAACTAAACTAAGTTTAGTTTTATGATGTATTATTGAAAGATTTATCTATAACAGTAGAGATCTTCACTTTTAACATAGATCTTTCTGACACAATAGAAAAACACATAAAAACTAATAGATCACATAACCTTGGGCCCAAGTAAAAAGAAAGGATAAAGAAAATGTACCCCGGGGTATTTGAACTCAGACCGTATGGTGTTAATCACACCAATAAGTTATGAAAGTTCCGTATAGAATTCTCGTTGCACGGTATGCAGAAGAGTAGTGGCGTGCGAATCCTACCACTAGTGCAGTGCATTAGATAACTCACAGTCCAAAGAATTTCAACTCAATTTTCATCACAGTGGATCCTGGGGCCTATCCGAAAACTTTTTTTTGCATAGGAAATTTCCTTTCCTATCGAGATGAACCGGAAGTACTCGGCGGATAGGTGATCCGAATTCTCCAAATGCTTAGGAAAGGCATAGGAAAGGAGCCTCGATTCATCCTTTAACCCTCCTTTAGCATAGGTTACTCCTGACCAACCTATGCTAAAGGAAAGGAGATAGTGGTATCCCATAATCCTTTACGGCGGCAAGATTTAAAGCAACAGGCCACCGCCGGAGTTTACCGACTCTACACGAATACGAACGAGAGGTAAAACAGAAGAGAGGAGAAGAGAGGAAGATTTAACTCGGCTAAAACAAAATACCCCCCCCCCCCCCACACACACACACACACACAGGCTAAAGATAATAAAGAACTCATAAAAGACCAACATCATAATAGTTATTTTCGTAGCACATAATTTACACCATAAGAAAATAAAATACCAACTTCACATTTAATGAAGTTACTGGGGGCAGTTCATTTCAACATCAACACAAGTGTAGCCTCTTTTTATTCCACATGTGAATTGGGATATATGGGAGTGATTCTCACTCTGTTGGCGACAACCTGATTAAAATCAATATGAAAAGAACGCATGGATCAAACGAGCGCTTGTTGTGGTCAATTTTCGGAGAATAGGCTATAGTGTAGTTTCACGCTAGTGATTCACGTCAGCAATACTCGCCGTCGCGCAATGACGTCGGTTAGGAAAAGTGGAGTCGAATTCATTTGAAACAGTGCTGTCCTTTCCTATGTTCGATAGGAAGCACCTTTCATCTCTCCTTAACCCCGATGACGTTTAGGGGTTAAGGCATAGGAAAGGAGGCTTATAGGTTAGGACAGGGGTTCTCAACCTTCAGCAAGCTGGGCCCCCCCAAAGCTGGGTCATTGCAGTTGGGCCCCCCTACCGACCCTGACAACCCCCCCCCCCCCCACACACACACACACACACACACCACCCTACACAGATAGATAGATAGATAGATAGATAGATAGATAGATAGATAGATAGATAGATAGATAGATAGATAGATAGATAGATAGATAGATAGATAGATAGATAATCTATTATTGTTATTATCACAAGGGCTAGGCCAGTGGCGCACCTTTGAGTTGAACATTGGGTTTAGGGTTGGGGTCCGGAAATTTCTTATATTTTAACGTTAAATTCTGGTGCACTTTAAAAGCTAATTATGAGATTGTATCAATGAGACACTGAGGAAATGTTTTTTTTTTAAATCTCCTTAGAAGAGAAGAAAATAGTAGCCTAAATAGAACATACACAGAATAAATTCTACAATAGGTATACCTGTTATGAAAAAGCTTCACAAAACAAAGTCTATGATCAATGGGAAACACTGCAGTCTGACAACCCAGTTCAGAGAATGTTTCAACTATTGAGTCTTGGATTTGGAAAGTGGCCAGATTTAGCTCAAAATGCTACCTGCGATTAATGTGCTGTGCAGCCTGAACGCGGAGTTGTGTGTGTCTCAGTGGCGATTCCAGGAAATTTTTACTGGGGGTGGCCAAGGTGGGCCACAGAGCTAGAGTGGGGTGGCCATCGCACCCCTGAATGAATAGCATGTGATATGCTATACAACCAATTCAAAGATGATTTATAATCCCAAATGCCCAAATCATGTTAGTATCCATTGTAATGTTTGTCAGAAAACTAAACCCCTGAAGGGGGGTCTGGGGGCATCCCCCCCAGAAGATTTTTTTGTGTTTTTAACATGTAATCTAAGCATTCTGGTGCATTCTGTCGAAGATAATAAAGGAAAAAGTCAATATTTATTTCAGTTCAGATGAATAGTAAAATTAGCAAGACAACATAACTTGCTAGCAGCCAGATGCCTAACAACTGGACAGAGGGACGGATGACCACTAGCTTTTGACCAAATATCTTGCTAAAAAAATAAACATTTATTCATGAAATTCTGCCCTAAGAACATGTTACACTTGCTAACTACAAACTTAAATTTTTTTATTCAGATTTCAAAAATCTGCTGGGACACGTGCCCATACACATGCATGGGTGGCACGCATGTCACAAGCACACTTATGCTGTTTTCAAGACATTTGCTGACCAGAGACCAGTTCTAGTGGCCACAGTCCTACCATTAATTCAGTACTTGAAAATTGCAAACTGATCTCATATCAGTGGATTGGAGTGTTTGTGTGATGAACTTGGCAACTACCTATCAAAAAAAGTTAAGAAAGAAAAAAAATACATATCATCTCTGAACTAGGCTACATATCAGGAAAAAAAAAAAAATTACAAAAAAAAAAAAAAAAAATTAAGATTTTTTTTTTTTTTTTTTTTTCATCCCCCTCGCGCCCCCCCGGTAGAGTGTCCGCGCCCCCCCGGGGGGGCGCGCCCCACCGGTTGAGAACCACTGGGTTAGGAGATTGGACTTTTCGGATAGGCCCCTGGTTCAGTAGTAGCTCGCCATCTTTGGACTGGATGTGGAATTCGAACCTCAAAAGAAAACCTAACCTGTATAACACAGCCAGAATAATATTCAAAAACCTGCATTCAATTGTCCTCATTATTCATGTTGCATGTATCACTTTACCAGTGCAAACATTCATTAGTTCATAAAAAGAAAATATTGACGAGGTATTTCTCTTACCAAAGGAAAAACACACTGCGGCTCTCCCGCAGCATCAAAATGGTGTCCGCGTGGCGGCACAAAACAACTAAAGAAGGCAAAAGGCATTTATCAGGTATTCTGATAAAATTCAGCAAACAGAACAGGTGCTTGTTCTAGTTCGGAGCTTAAACGTGTGTGTTTCTCTCCGTCTCATCTCTCTTTGTGTGCAACTCACAGAACTCTCATGTAAACACTACTCGTGCTTTACAGAGTTCAGAGTTCGCACTTTCAGTTTCAAAATAAAAGGCACTTATATTAAAAATCAAGTTAACCTTTTCATACACTTATAACAAAAAGAGTTCTCTTAGTACAGCATTTTAAATAAGTATAGCTTTCAATAGCCCTACAATAAATGCTTTAGTAACCATTGACAGGGTTACACAAACTCAGAGTCAGTTCCCTCAAATCACCAATCCAGCAGGTTAAGGCGAAGACACACCGGGCCGAAAATCGGGCGTCGGACATCGTCTGAGAGTCTGGAGGGGGCGGGGACATGAGTCGGTTTGGTGTGTTCGGTGACGTTGTCCATCAAAGATGTCGTCAGCCTTCTTTTCAGCCTATTCAACATGTTCAATCGGCGTCTGCCAGTCTTTCAGCCGGAGCAATCTGATTGGTGGAGAGCTAGCTCTGCCACGGCAGCAGAGCATATATTAGTTTAACTTTGGTCAAACATGATTTAGGATAGAATCGGCACACAGCATTAGATTTTCCGTGCATGACGTTTTCAAATGTTTTCAGAAATAGTCGAGGTAGTTTGGGTGAGGAGCAGCCACAGGTGTGTGTGTGTGTGTGTGTTTGTGTGTGTACTGTGTATGTCTGCAGTAACTATGCACACTCTCTGTTATAATGACAGCCTGCGTTATGATACCAGCCTACTTAATGTCATCCCGCGCAAGCGCAAAACGTACGGCAAGTCGGTAGTTGGCTTGGTGTGTTCTTTGCAGTTTTTTGACCGTGTCGGGAGAATGGAGCTGACTGAATCGTCCAACTCCATTTTCTGGTGACGATTGGCAGTCGGCCCGTTGTGTCTTCGCCTTAAGACTCACAGCGTTTGTTGCCGCAGTAACGGACTCAGAGTTGCGCTGAACCTGCTTCCTGAAACGGAAAACCCAGAGTTTACACTAACTCAGAGCGAACATACTCTGAGTTGCCTCAAAACCTGCTTCCTGAAATAGGCCCCTGTACTATTAACACCATTTATTTGTTAATTTTCTTTCATTTATTTATTTTCTTACTATCTAATCCAATGTTTTGATCAGAATTTAAAAATAACTAGAACTGCAAGCAGTTTTGACCGGGGGCCAAGCCTCCGACGCGACTCGGGACCCGGGCGTCGCAGACCGCGCCGCCGGCTGCTCACTTCACAGAATCCGGGGATGTAAAGTTTTTGAATGTGGGATGTTCGGTTTGGGAGTTACAGACCAAAAAGCAAAAAAGTTGCATAGAAATAGGCTCAATTGGATGACGAGATATATACTTTTTGTGTTTTTGGCGCCCCCTTATGGCGAAAGTTTCCAATTTTTTTATTGAACGCAATTGAGGGTAGCACCAACATATGTCTACAATTTTGACTTGATCCGATGTATAGTTTTGGACTTATGAATATTTACGTACAAGGAAGTAACAGTTAGCTAATTTTCAAATATTCAAAGCGCTACCGTTTCGTCATCGAAGGTCATATCAAAATTCTTTTGAATAACTTTTTTCCGTGTGGGTCGGTAGATGTTCTGTGCAAACTTTGGTGTCAATTGTCGAAAAATTGTGGGAGGAGTAGCGAAAAATCAGTTTTGCAGTTTTCGCGATTTTGCGCAAAATCTATATATACGGAAATGGGCGTGGCCTATGCCAAAAGATGCAGCTGACTCCAGTGAATCTGTGGATATAAAGTTTTTGACTGTGGGACGTTCGGTGTGGGAGTTATGACCCCAAACGCGTTTTCCTTCGTTGTAGCGCCACCTAGTGGCCGGCATGTCTGAATTTTTTTGTATGCTGAGAATTCACGGATCTGGATCTAGTCATGCAATTGGCATGTCTGCACCCTTTACGGTTTGGGCTGTGGACGCAGTTCTAGCGGCGACAAATAAGAATAATAATCCTTACAAAAACAATAGGGTTCCCTGCCCCGCAGGGCTTGGGAACCGCGTTGCTTTGCATACAGCGGTCCCAGCCTGCTCGGGCTTGGCCCCCTAATAAACTATTACCATGAATACAAAATGACTTTATTATTAATACAAGTTGTAGCCTAGTAGTAGTAGGCCTAGAAAGTAGAATTAGTAGTAGTGGGGGAGAACGCGGTTCTATGTCACACTGGTTGGTTGTCACAATCGTTATATCTTGGAACCAGAAGGTGCTGTCTGTGAGATTTTGGTATGTAAATATCCAGAATTGGGATAAGAGGTCACCTACATAGTCTTCCTTGGAGTTAGACTGCTGAATTTGAGGTGAGAGGACTGTTTGTGTTTTTCATGTCAAATTGGAAATATTTAGCTCCTCAGTATTTTTCTTCTAGGCTTTTACACAATGGGTTTATAACAAACCACTTGTTACTAGGGCCCGACCGATATGGATTTTTGAGTGCCGATGCCGATTATTTTCAGATAAAAATTACGATAACGATTAAATCGGCCGATTATATATTTTTTTAAATCCCCAAAATATGTATTTTTTGAACCCTTAAATATATATGAATACTTGTTACTGTCGATAGGTGTACAGGAACTTTTTATTTATTGAAATATGCATTATCTAAAAAAAAAAAAGTGTTACAAATATGTCTTAAGTGACATGACGCATTTTTTAATTCAGACATTAAGCATTTTATGTAACTGCACCCAACCCTCTGGTACTCCCTCCCTCCAAACATCAGCATCTCAGACTAAGTAAACTCATTCAAAAGTCAACTCAAAACTCACCTCTTTAAGAAAGCATAATTACACCTGACTCCATTCCAAACCTTATCTTTAATTTATCTGTATTTTGTTTTCTTTTTCTATAAGTATGATTTTCTATATGTATGATGTAAAGTGTCTTTGAATGACCTCCAATAAAGCACTATATAAATTCTATCAATTACTATTAACAGTCAAAAGATGACCAATGACTCTGCTATTGGTGTCTGCAGAGGGAACTGTCAAGAGTGAATTAATCCAATGTATTACAACACACCTGCTGCTGCTGTTATGGAGGGTTAGGATTAACAAGATAGCTGGGCCAAGGGAAGACTGAGGGAAGAAAAACCTCATTCATTATATTATAATAGCGATTTTATAATGATAGAATGCCGGTTCCGTATGGGTGAAGTATTCCTTTAATACAATCTACAGTTTTGGATTTATGAGCATTTAAGTACAAGTTAGCCAATGCGCAAATATTCAAAGTGCTACCATTTCGTCATCGATGGTCGTAGCAAAATTCTTTTAAATATATATATTTTTTCAAGTGCATCTAGATGTTCTGTGCAAAGTTTGGTGTCAATTGTGCAAAAAATGTGGGAGCTGAAATGTAAAGTCAGTTTTGCAGTTTTTGCATAAAATCTTTAACGGCTTAAATGGGCGTGGCCTATGCTAAAAGATGCAGCAGACTTCAGTGAATATGTGGATATAACGTTTTTGAATGTGGGATGTTTGGTTGGGGAGGTATGAGCAAAAAGAGATTGTCAGGCTCTCCACTGTAAAGACACTTTTTTGAATTTCCCGCCAAAAAAAACAGAAATTTTCTTAAAAGTGAAGTAAGCGATTTATTTATGTTAATATAAGTATTAAATCTCTCTTTATTCATACAGTGATCACTTATATAGTGTGCGCGTTTCATAAAGCCGATCTCTCAGTCACTCGCTCTGCATGTAATCGGCAAATAAACTTTTTGGGGATCCCGAAACTGGTATCCAATCAGAACGCTACAAACCGGCACCCGTCTCACTGACAGTGCACTCGCAGAGCGACAGATTGGTGAATGTGTAGGCGCCTACAATGGCGGAGCAGATAAAAATCCTTCCCAATGTCTGTTTTGATGGTTTTTACCATGTTTTATCACACTTATGGATCTGAGATGATGCTAGATAACTCACTGCTTGAAAACCGCTGTGCATTAATGTGGTAACGTAGGGACGACAGAGGGGACTGTTAACTGCAGTAACTGACAGGAAGTTAGCCAAACTGACCATTCCGCTTACTTCACCTTTAATAAGCCACATTAATATTTCTCGGCCATATTTTTTATATAGACTCAGATATGCCCCATGATGGTCTCCCTTGAGTTTTAAGCATAGATAGTAAATAATATGGATGTAGCATCCGGGCTGACCTCAGTTATTCACACGGCATCCAATAATCCTGGTTTGTGCGCGTCGCCATTTTGTGAGGGGGAGGGAGATAGCTGACGTATACCTCCGAGGCAAAGTGAGGGACAACGGGCGGAGAGCTGTCACTCAAGAGATCGCGCCAATACATTTTAACCTCCAAAAGAATAAAAACTAGCGTGGTCCAAAAAAATTCACCCCCCTCAGTGTTGTCATGGAGATATGACCTAAACATACAGACGAAAATGGTTTTGTGGCCCAGGCTGTAAATAGGTTTAATAATGCTGTGAAAACGGCATGTTTAACATTGGAGTCAATGAGAGATGGCTGTTGTGTACACTGGATGCTGGTAAAAATCGCTGAGGTTGGGGCTTGGTTTTAAGTGGCCAGTTACGAGATATAAACTTTTCTTGTTTATGGCGCCCCCTTATGGACTTGATATGATTTATAGTTTTGAATTTATGAATATTTACGTACAAGGTAGTACAAGTTAGCTAATTTTCATATATTCAAAGCACTGCTTTGTCATGGAAAGTCATAGCAAAATTATGTTAAACAATTTTTTTTCGTGTGCATCTGTAGATGATCTGTGCAAAGTTTGGTGTCAATTGTGCAAACATTGTGGGAGCTGAAATGAAAAGTCAGTTTTTGCGAAAAATCTATATCTACGCAAATGGCCTTGGCCTATGCCAAAATATGACTCAAGTGAATCTGTGGTTATAAAGTTTTTGACTGTGGGATGATCGGTGTAGGAGTTATAACCCTAAACGCGTTTTCCTTTGTGTAGCGAGTGGCCGACATGTCTGAATTTTGTTGTCTGCATACACGGCCAATGTCATGCAAGTGGCATGTCCCTACCCTTTACGGTTTGGGCTGTGGACACACTTTTAGCGTACCAAAAATAATAATAAGGAGGAAAATAATAATCCTTACAAAAACAATAGGGTTCCCTTAATAAAACTATTATTATTAATAACGTGTTCGTTTCTTAAGAGGAAGTAAAAGATGCAAAAATGCTTGAGGAGTCAGACGAAAAAGTTCAATGTTATTTAATGAATAAAATGATGATCAGCAAGGTACAGGTTATGCAGGTTCAAGCGGACAAAAGACAGCCAAAAAAGTGAGTTTTCTCCTCAGATCAACAACATTTTACAAGTTCAGATATTCATTTGATTGGTTTATTTAGTCACATGTTTATCAGAAATTTTCCAATCGTCTTTCGTCTTCCGGAGTGATGAATCTGCTCTATGGGAGAAAAACGCCTACGTGCCGAAGTCCTTGGTGCAATAATGTGTCTTATCTGCTGCTAACTGGTGATGTGAGTTTTACAGAGACCCATTGTTGGAAAAACGGATACATCGTTAGCCTCTAGCGTTATCATATCGAAATTTATCAAGGGGTTTTTTGTTGCAAACTTATCCCTCACTCCCTTCCTTTCCCACGAGCCTGGAGTGAGAGAATATTGAGAGAAGTTTTAGTCACCAGTTTAAGAATATATCGATTATTCTATTTGATTATACATGAGTAAATGCAAATTAATTAGGGGGGTATATAATCATCATTAATTAGAAATTAAAATCCTGACACCCTGCCCAGCAGGGCTTCAGAACCGCATTGCTCTGCAAAACGTGGTCCCAGCTCCTGCTCCGGCTTGGCCCCCTTATAACACAAAAACACACCCAAAAACAAACAAAACACCAAAACAATAACAAACAAACAAATTGTGATTATCATTTCATCATTCTCCTAGCCTTAAAATAGTCAGTTTTTATCGTACTCCTTTGTTGTTCCCTTCTATTTGCAATCATTTCTTCTAGCTTGAAATGATGTTTTAAAGAGGAAATAAATAAAAGGCAATGTCAATCATTATTTTTTTCAAATCAAAAACAAATCTCTTGCCAAATTAAATATATTAAACAGTATTCAAAACAATAGGGCATCCTCTTTTTAAAACACCAATTATAGTTTGAGGGCACATGGTTAACACAATTGAATGTGATGCTAGCCATCTTTTTATATTCAAACCAAAAATTGCCTGGTATGTTTCATCTTCCTCTTGGCATTACTCCATAGATTCTCTATGGGGTTCAGGTCAGCAGTTGTCTGGCAAACTCAGCACAGTAATACCATGGTCAGCCAACCAGTTATAAGTGGTTCCAGTGCCAACACTGTGGGCAGATGCGAAGTCTTACTGGAAAAAGGAAATCAGCATCCCCATAAAGCTTGTCAGCAGACAGAACAATGAAGTGCTCTAAAATCTCCTGGTAGACGGCTGTGTGCTTTGGACTTGTTACAGTAAAACACAGTGGACCAACACATGGTACCCCCAATCTTCACTAGTAACTGGTTGGCTGACCCCAGTATTACTGTGCTTGACATTGTCAAGAGGAATTTGAGACACACCAGACCAAACAATGCAGACGAGCTGAAGGCCTCTATCAAAGTAACCTGGGCTTCCATAACACCCCAGCAGTGTCACAGGCTGATCACCTCCATACCATGCTGCATTAATGCAATAATTCATGCAACATAAGATCTCCGGCCAAGTATTGAGTGGATGAATGAACATACTTGGCCATTTGGAATATTCACAAGTTATCACAAGTTATTCTGTGATTCTGGATTTTGTAAACTGGAATCTGCAAAATTAAAGAAAGAAATGTCTGAAATATATCACTTTATATCTAATGAATCTAGAATATATGAAACTTTAACTTGTTGAATTGAATTACAGGAAAGAAATTAGCTTTTCTATGATATTCTAATATATGAGATGCCCCTGTAATTCTATTACTTCAACAAGAAGTCTTATGCTATCCCCAATAAATCTAACCTCAATAAAAACATTTTGTTGAATAACTGTTTCAATTATGGAGGCAATACATTCAGATAATATTCTATTATCCCAACAGTGAGGTCTCCAGTTTTTAAATTTAATTGGATCTGTGTATTTACCATTTGCCTATTGTTTTAGAAGAACAGAGATCACTCCCTCCTGATGAGTTCCAGTCATTTTACCAATATCATATGCATTGCATATGCAATTAAAGCATGCTAGGATGGGATGTTTTATACACCAAATTGATCACAAAGCATCGGGGGAATGAGATACATATGTCCGTAAAAGATTAGTAGGATAGCTTTAAAAACATGGCTGCCATTGACCAAAACGATAATGCAGGGGCGGGGCTTAGCAGCTTATTGGCCATAACTCATTGACCATAGGTCCTATCTTTAAAAAACTTGCCGAATATGTGCAGAACAGGTGTGGTAGCATGTCCCCAAAGGCTTTTCGAGCCTAACCCATAGAGGGCGCCACAAATGCTAAAACCATAGCTCAAAAATGCAATGTTTGAGAGGCCACACACTCGCCCCTGTCTCTGATTGACTTGTAATTTCTTACACATGTGCACCACAATGAAACCTCTTGGACCATAGGGGTCAGACATGATTTTTTTTCACGTATTTTGCATGAACTGAAATCCGATCAGTGGGGCTGGGGGGCATGCACTTAAAATCTCCGCGGGACTTTGGATTTAATTTACAAATCTCACAACACTTGCAAATATGAATACAGGTTTGGATATTGTCTCACATTTACAAATCTTTTCAATCTCAAATCACACACACAGAGATTGAGATTCAGTTAAACAACTCTCCACTCACATTTATAGATCTCCTGCAATAATGGCCACATACTGTTTAACAGTACATATTTTCTGTATCAGTAAATTAAGAAGAGAGTGAAGATTGAGAAAAAATATCATTGTTATCACGTTGCATTTATGAATCATCTAACAGGCAGTGAAATGGTGGAAGCAACGTTGAAAGGTATCCAGATTGTCACGTCACCTTACACCATCCACTTCAAGAAAACACCCAGATATTACAAACCAGGGATGTCCTTTGACGTTGTGGTAAAGTAATTATTTACATTAACATACAGTTAATTGTCAGTAAAGTATATCTTTATTTCTTACAAAAGATAAGTAATAGAAAAAAACATTTCAGTACAGTCACTCTTTGAATAAAACTGGTGACAGAAGATCCTCAAAAATCGGAGTCACATGCTGTTTTAAGCCCAGTTCAGACCAAAGATTCGCCTTGCAACGAGACGCAACTGCAACTGCTCGCAACGAGCTGGCCTGGACGTTCTACAACTGGACCTTGCGATTTGACATGTTGAATCTTCTGCGACTCCTTGCAACGGCTTGCAACGCGCTGAGGGTAAAGGTGATGGACTGGCCAAGCATGTCTCCAGACCTAAACCCCATTGAGCATCTTTGGGGCATCCTCAAACGGAAGATGGAGGAGCGCAAGGTCTCTAATATCCACCAGCTCCGTGATGTCGTCATGAATGAGTGGAAGATGATTCCAGTGGGAACCTGTGAAGCTCTGGTGAACTCCATGCCCAAGAGGGTTAAGGCAGTGCTGGAAAATAATGGTGGCCACACAAAATATTGACACTTTGGGCCCAATTTGGACATTTTCACTTAGTCGTGTACTCACTTTTGTTGCCATCAGTTTAGACATTAATGGCTGTGTGTCGAGTTATTGAGGCAACAGTGCATTTACACAGTTATACAAGCTGTACACTGACTACTTTACATTGTATCAAAGTGTCATTTCTTCAGTGTTGTCCCATAAAAAGATATAATGAAATATTTGAAGAAATGTGAGGGGTGTACTCACTTTTGTGAGATACTGTACTCTACAGTATAGGTCATAGTACTTAGTGGATAGTTAGGGCACTTTTCATAAAGACATCATAAATAGCATTAGTTTGACACAAAAAGTTTGTGTTTTAAAAGGACAGATGGTTTCATATTGTTCAGCTTTTTTGTTTCTGATGGCAGGTTGAGGTTTTGAATCCTGATGACACTCCTGCACAAGGTGTTGCAGTGTTGATCGATCCAGGTCAGGTGAAGGGCCAAACTGGAGCCAATGGCATGGCCAGGCTGACTATTAATACAGACGCACGGACCAACAGTCTGACACTCAATGTAAGTCTCTTACATGTTATACCATTTTTGTATTAAAGCCCGTTTGCTAAAACTTCATAAATCAGGATTTGATTCCTCGGTGCCGATGATAGCCGAAGGCATAATGTTTTCGGGTTGTCAGTTCTTCCGTTCCTGCGTACTTACTTCCCTGCCTTTCTAGTGAGTTCAATATCGCATGAAAGATTTGAGGTATTTTCTTCAAATCTTAAACTGTCTACTCTAACCCCGGAATTCCACTGGCTGCGTGTGCAGTGTCCTACGGTTTTGCTCCGTGCGCCCACGTCCGTCAACACCGCTCAGTTTTCAAAGCAGGCACGGCCAGCGCCGCCGAACAGCTGGAGTCGCGAGACTGAGGAGTTACTGTGGTAATTAAAAGTGATAGGCGATCGCGCCTGATAATATGATTCTGTATGTGGTATTTACACAACAACAAACGCATGGAAGGTTATTGTTCCCATCCGAACGAGTAAAAGAACAGTGGACATGCCTTATTTTGAAAATGAACCGAAGGTTTTTTGTTTCGTCGGCGTCTGTGTTCCTGTCTCTCTTGATGTGTTCTGTGCTGAATTGATGCGGTAAGCTTTTTGTCTCACACTTGTAGTCAAGGGTGAGTTGATTAGTTATGGATGTCAAATGTTACAGCGACCTATTATATTATAGCTTCTAAGGAGCTGTACCTTCTTTTAACATGACTGTACCTTCACCGTTCAGAAGTTGTATGCCTCGCGGCGACATAATTAGTTTTTTTTATTGCAAACACGTTAGCCATACCATAATTTGTCTTTATATTAATATTTAATTGTTTGTGTGTCTTAAACTGTAGGCAAGGACCAATGCGCCTGGTATTTCACAGGCATCAGCAACCATGGAAGCTACGCCATATGCCACCCAAAGCAAAAACTACATCCATATAGGTGAGTAACATCCGGAAATAGCATCAGATGGTAAACAGGTGGTGATGGGGATGACATTGGAAAGTATGGTCCACGCATTCAATTAATCCCAACTTGATTGCCATAACTCCATCCTACATGGCTCACACCAACAAAAACCCGAATGATTTGAAAATAATACTCATCAGTTATCACCTTAAAAGCCCTGAACAATTTAGCCCCTCCCTACCACTCTGACCTCCTCCACTGCCACTTCATTCAGCCAATGAGGATCAAGCTGCACACCTGCAGGGCAACAGAGCCTTTGCTGCAACCGCCCCCTCCCTCTGGAATCCCCTCCCCAGCCACATCCGCAATGCCAACACTCTTTCAACCTTCAAGACAGCACCTTTTCACTCTTGCTTTTAATCTTCACAAATTATTGCTTGTTCTGTTCTGTTTTGTTTTGTTTTGTTTGATACAGCTGCTTGTAAAAGCGTATTTGAGTATCTGGAAAATCACCATATAAATCCGATGTATTTATTCTTTATTTTGTGCCATGCAATAGATCAGACAGTGTCTAACACTAATGGCAGCATGTCATCTTTGCAGGGGTGGATGCACCTCGGCTGGAAATAGGAGAAAACCTTAAAATAAACCTCAACATAAAAGGAAGTGAGCAGGGAAATGAACTCACATACCTGGTGAGAAATATTTTTCACCTGTGCATGTGTGCAGATGAATACCTCTTATGATGTGTCCCATGACAGGTGTAGTGTACTCATCTTATTTAAGAACTGATGAGTAAATTTGTGTCCCCAGATCATGAGCAGAGGTCAGCTGGTGGACAAATTCCGTTTCAAGAGAGGAAGTCACTCACTGATTGCCCAAACAGTTCTCATTACCAAAGACATGCTGCCATCATTCCGCATCATAGCCTACTACCATACAAATGATAATGAAGTTGTATCAGACTCTGTTTGGGTGGATGTAGAGGACTCTTGCATGGGCTCGGTGAGACAAACCACAGCTTAAAGGTGCTGTAAGCGTAATAGTTATTTTAGCTAACTTCCTGTCAGTTACTGCAGTTAGCAGTCCCCTCGCTCCTCCCTACGTCACCACCCACAAGCAGCGAGTTATCTAGCATCATCTCAGATCCATAAGTGTGATAAAACATGATAAAAACCATCAAAACAGACATTGGGAAGGATTTTTACCTGCTCCGCCATTGTAGGCGCATAAACATTCACCCATCTGTCGCTCTGGCGTGCACCGGCAGTGCGACCATGAGTGAGATGGGTGTCTGTTTGTAGCGTTCTCTCTTGTGATTGGATATTAATTTTGGGATCCCCCGAAAAGTTTATTTGCCGATTACATGCAGAGCAGCTGACTGAGAAATCGGCTTTATGAAACGCGCACATTATGTAAGTGATCACTGTATGAATAAAGAGCAATTTGGACATCCAGACCCACATTTAGGAAGATATAGGGTCTGGCCACGATTGCTAAATGTGGGTCTGGATGTCCAGGCTAAGTGATGGGTGCATCAGGGTAAGAAGAGAGGTGGATGAAGTGATGCTCCCATTATGTCTAGTGCCTACTGTACAGACATGGGTGGCAGTGTGCATTAGGATCTAGTGTTGCTTCAGTTGGTCAGGTCTAGGTTCTAAGCAACCCTAATGTACCAAAATGTGTTTTTCAAAATGTGCTACGGAGAATGGGTGCCGTAATCAAAGCTAAAGATGGTCGGACAGTGTATATTTCAATTAGTTTTTTATTTTCTTATCTATGAAATGGTGTCAACAAATTAAAAGCTGCACATATCATGCGTTGCTCTTCCTTCCTCCTTTAGTTGAAGTTGGAAGAAATGTCGAATGGTCGATCCTATGGGCCTCGCGATAGCTTCACTTTGAGGGTCACTGGAGACCCAGGGGCCACAGTGGGACTGGTGGCAGTTGACAAAGGCGTCTACGTCCTAAACAACAAGCACCGCCTCACACAGAAGAAGGCAATTTCTTTGGATCATATTTTTTTCTCAAAAATTAGAAAAGGGGTTTAATTGAAAAGGCTGGAAACTGGAAAGTGTTTTCAAATGCTGAAAAGTTAGCTTGTGGAAATAAATGCTAACTTTTAAGTTTAAAGTCTAGTGTTAGCCTGTCTTTAATCAACAATCAGGTATACATTTTTCCTGCAGAAAAAACATACTCTGCGTTACAATACTCACTCTTCTAAGCTATTTTACCTGCCTGAAAAATATTTAGAATTGCCCAAAAATGCATTATGCCAAAAAATATTCTAATGTACAGGACAAAAAGCATGCCGGTTTGGGTAACGCTTTATACTAAGGTTCTTGTAGTAAGCCTTAGTTAATAGGTAATAAGGACCTTATTAGATGCTTATTAACATTAATTTGCGTTAATAAGACTATATACAAGTGTTAATAATAACATAATAAACATGTTGACAGTGTGATTATAAGACTTTTATAAGCACTTACAAGAAACCTCTTAACTATTTATTGATTGCTTAATAGCATTAATAAAAGTCTTATGAGTTTCTGATAGCTGTTAATAAAAGCATTACAAACCAATTCATTGAGTCTTACTAACTTGCCTATTATGTCATTGTTAAACCTTTACTAAGCATTGTTTGTTGCTTTATGAAGGTAAACACATCTTTATTAATCAATTATTAGCAGTTAACTATGCTTTATGAACATTGCTTATTAAGGTTAATAAGGCCTTTATTAAACAGGTAATAATGCATTTTGAAGGTACTTCAACTAGAAAAACATTAAAGCTAATCAAATACCTTCACCGCTCTAACATTGTATATGTCGTTTTTCTAATTCTCATTGTATCCACCTTGACAAGATATAGTACTTACTTAGTAACTGTTAAAAAGGACTTATTACCTTAATAAGCAATGTTCATAGAGCACAGTTAACTGCTAATAATTGATTAATAAAGATGTGTTTACCTTCATAAAGCAACAAACAATGCTTAGTAAAGGTTTAACAATGACATAATAGGCAAGTTAGTAAGACTCAATAAATAGGTTTGTAATGCTTTTATTAACAGCTATCAGAAACTCATAAGACTTTTATTAATGCTATTAAGCAATCAATAAATAGTTAAGAAGTGTCTTATAAGTGCTTATAAAAGTCTTATATTCACACTGTCAACATGTTTATTATGTTATTGTTAACACTTATATATAGTCTTATTAACACAAATTAATGTTAATAAGCATCTAATAAGGTCCTTATTACCTATTAACTAAGGCTTACTACAATAACCTTTGCATACTGCAACATGAGAGGAGATGAGTGTAGGACATTGGCTTGCATGTTGCATTATGCAAACCAGCATGCTTTATGTCTGTTCGGTCCCACAATCCTCTGTGCAACTGAAAGATAAATAAGCAAGAGCGTTAAGTTGAAGGTGAAATGTTATAATTAAATTGTATACCACAATTGTATGCGTATTTCATGCTAAATACACACCTTTTTAAGGGTAGTTGCAGGATTTAGTATAGTAAACAGAAAAATTGTGTAAAACACAGGGAAAAGTGAGTAAATGTTTGTAAATGCCATACCAGAACTGTCATGTGAGTCTTGCCTGTTTGTATGTCTGTTAATGAATGACTTCCACCCTGCTCAGGTTTGGGACATTGTAGAAAAACTCGACACAGGCTGCACTCCAGGTGGAGGGGAGAATGGTATGGGTGTGTTCTACGATGCTGGGCTGTTGTTTCAGTCCAACACAGCTTCTGGGACTCTCGAAAGAATAGGTGAGACTACTTCAATCTTCTGTCTCATTTTTTTCCCTCATCCAAATAATCAAGTTCCTTCAAAATGTCCTATGTTGGGAGCAATCCAAAATTGGGCAACAGGTGCGATTAAAGGTTAAGTGGCGGCAGGAAGAACTAGGAGATAAGGTGTCCATGATTAGGGGTTTTCTTGTTTTTCATCAATTTAGGTGTAAGCCATCTACTGGACTGTAGAAAAGCTGCCTTCTTTTTTTACCATCATTACTACACAGAGTTCAGTGAACAATCTTTGTCTTGGGGTGCAGTCAGATTCTGAGCACAAGATTTCATAATCTTTAAACTCAAACGATCTGCCAGTTACAATTGAGATAGACAATATGTTTTGGTTGAAGCCAACCTTTGGGGCACTTAACTGTAGGCTTTAACAGTCAGCCATGGTGATTGCTACATGACCTGATCATAGTCTCCTTTGTTTTGTCAAGGGTTTAAACACCCCAACAAATAACAGTATTAGATCCATTTTCTCAGACCCAGACGCTGTCCATATCTCTAACCTTCACAATGATCTTAGGGTTATCACATCAATTATGCCATGCAAAACTTAAGGTGTAAGTCCAAACTTGTTGACTCCGATAAATATCTTGTCTGTGTTTCATTTCCAGAACTGGAATGTCCGGCCCCAAGCAGGAGGAAACGAGCCACCACCATAATGGATGTCACGACTAGCTTATGTAAGAACTACAGCTCCAAACAAACCAATAATAGGAATGTGAATCGAGACCCGGTTCCTCTTCAGAACTGGTGCCGAGTCAACCAATTCCTTGGAATCGTCAGCATACATCAGGTCGGCAATACGTCATCTAGTCCGAACTCTCATGGCCACGCCCCCTTTGGGGGGAAAACAATAGCGCTTACAGCATAGACAGAGACAGCGCGATCATTCAAAATAAGCCGTTATAGCTCAAATCCGCAATGTCCAGAACTGTTGAGTGGTTTACAAAGTAAAAAACAAACATCATGGTTTTATTCCTTTGCCATGCCCCCAAACATTCCCCTAAAGAAGGGCTTAATGACAGCAGGAAGCTACCGGCTTCCCCTGTGCTCTGCATTCAGTGGGAGTTTGCTATCGTAAAGAGCCGTTAGGACCGTTGTTAGACGGCTAACAACGGTCAGGCATAGTGCTATAATATTAACATAGTAAGCATTATTACAGACAACTACCGTAAATGTAGCCCGTGGAATTAGATGCCACACAGGACACAATGAATTTGGGGTTTTTGTAGCATTAATTTATTGTAGAACACAGTATTTAAATTATTGTGACAGAGTGTAATGATTCAATTTAAAATACTTTATGTAACGGTTGGGTCTGGAGGACACAGGCGCGGAGACAGTATAAGTAAAAGAAGATTTATTTTAGGAGAAACCAGCAGGGTGTTAGGACCGTGATCCGGGGAGGGAAACTGGCTGGCATGGGGGTCCAGGGGAAGAGCAATGGGGCAAGTCTAGGGGGCTGAGTGAGAGCAGGCTAGAGCAGGCAGGCAGAGGGGTCCGGGGGGTAGTGCTGGTGAGCGAGGGCTGGAGCTGGTGGCTGGAGTCAGGCCGGGAGAACTGTGGCAGAGAAAACAGGGGTTAGCCAGGAAAAAGTGCAAAAAAGCGGAGCTGTAAACAGGTGAGCTAGAGAGAGAACTGACTGTGTGGAAACAGAAGCTACAATCTGGCAGTGTCTGGAAGGTAGGCCCGGGTATATGTAGAGCAGTTGATGATGATTGAAGGCAGCTGTGAATGTTGGTAATTGACTCCAGCACACCTGGCTCCACCCCTACAATTAGCTCAGCACAAAGACAAGGGTAAAAGGGAAAACACACACAAGGCCAAGGGGCCCAAGCGGGATCATGACACTTTATTTATTCTTACAGTGCTCAACAGTTGCACTTCAATTTAACTCTAGGAAACCGAATCATAAAAGAAATTAATAAAGTAAATACCAATATAGAAAAATACTTCAATAGAAAAATACAGTTAAAGACTAGCCTATAAAATACTAGCCTATAAAATACGGCAGTGGCATGACTGTAAACAGGGAATGTAAAATTACATGTTACATACACATTTCGCCACTATAAACATTAACAGGTCATTTAATAATGTAAACAGTAAATGACTCATTATACATATTATACACATTGGCTTATAACACTTACATTTCAGCAACTTGAACTAAGACAAGCCCTTCCCGAAGTTTCCAGCGGACTTATTTCCCCCGAGTCGTTATCTCTAAAAGATAGACACTGTTAAGCGACACTGCGATTCACAAACACACCGCGTGGTGCCATACATCTCATTGCAAGCGAACGCCCACGTTGGCGACTGGCGCCGAAAATCCCCAGACATCCTAAACAAACACGGCCATCCAACACAAATACTCACTGGTATCGCTATAAAACTGTTCCATACAGCAACAACCGGCAGCATATGTCCATAAGCCACTCTATAAACGCAAACAATGGAGATATACCTCGTCTTCACGGAAAAGACCAACGCTGTCCAGAGGTAAACAACGGAAGAAGGGACCAGGATGCATCGGGCGCAGCACTATATAGTAAGACTCAATACTGCCACCCTGTGACCAGACGGCCACACTACCCGTTGCAAACCACCCGCAATCCCATTCCCAAGTACTGCAACTGAAAGTGTTATATTCATAAAGATATTAACTGTACCACTCGGTTACATAAACTTAACATTACAATTATTTCAGGTGTAATCATCTTACCTAGAGACTCAGTGAGGTAAAAATATATATCAGGGCATGATATCTCTGGCCAATGGGTCGGATCATTGCACCAGCTTGATGATGAGAGACTAAAAAGACATTGTTTTAGATTGATCAAATTAATCGTTTATAAGTGTCTTTAACGTTATCCAGCTGGCAGAATTGTTGTAAAGGATCTTGACATTGTGTCTGTCGGTCAAATTTAAACTTATGTACCTCCGATCCTTTTCTGTTTGTGCTGTTTTAGACCGCAATTTGCATTATAGTCAATGGGATGATCGCCTTTTTTACGCCCAAAGGGGGCGTGGCCGTGTCAGAACGTCGATTGCTGACCTGATGTATGCCTGCTTAACGATTCCCTTATCGGTTCCGCTTGTTGCAAATGCCTCATGACTTCACACTCTCGCGTTGTTTTCGTTCAGAACGCAGAAAACATGGCTTCAAGACAGAATCTCTCTAAATGTTGGTTGTATTTCACTTGAAAGGACGACAATACGGCCACTTACAACATTTGTAAAGTTTCCATTTCGTCAAATGACACGCACACAAGCACGAGCACAAGCAAGCAAGCAGACGGCGATCCTGGCGGTTAAACGTTTAAATGTCCGCTGCCTTACTAGTCGACACCAGAATTGCCCATTGGATTTGAACATAAAATGTGTGAGAATTAATGCGTGTGTAGGCCTAGGTTTGGGCTAATAAAAGAGGGAGAGAGATAAAAAGGTGAGAGCAGCATAAAGCAAAGCAGTTGGTTTGTTTCTCTGCCCATACAAAAAGCACTGACTTGGATTACTTGATGCGATCGATGTGCTAAAACCATCCAGCACATGTGTCTGATGACGGGCAGTTAAATTAATAATAAACAGCGCGCTGCACATTAGAACGGCATGTACATTAAAGATCTCGTATCCGTCCTGAGAGGGCAAACATGATAATTTTTCTGCTCAAAATTTTTTTGATTTGCCAATGTTGATAGTTATGGTCTTATCTTTACAGAAGACTTCTTTGTATTTTTTTTAGGTCAGTTAAATTTTGTTTCAAGTTGAATGCAAATCAGCACTGTTAATATTCCAAAAGGCACAAGCTCTTCCTTGACTGTTTTCAGTCTGTGTTTTTAGTTTTTATGTCACATAGCCTAATGGCATTTGGGCTTAAAAAGCCAAACATAAATTTTTTTATCTGAAAAAGATTGAATAATATTATTAATACAAGAGTCTTCGCCTCTAGTCAGTGGAAAGTGAATAGTGACATAGATAGTACATACAGGAGGAGTGGGGAAGAATTATGCCAGATGTTTTTTGACGAACGAAACATTTGAGTGTGTCTTCATCACTTGTGGTGTGCACTTTGTGGCATGAGGGCAAGTTTGGTGGATTGGTCAATGAGGGAGTTGTAAAGGATCTCTAGAGCTGCAAGGTTTGTTATGTTTTGGAGTTATTTATTAATTAAAAAGGTGCTGTAAATGTAAAACAGCAATGTTGTCCGTCAGTCCTACTTGGTGGTCTCCCACAAACACTCTCACACTTGTTGCTGGTTTGTCTCTGCTGAAGTCAGTGTACAGCCAGCCGTGTCCCAACACACTGTGGGGCAGGAACACACCACTCTCTTGTTCTCCTGTCCTGCAGAAGACACAGGGTCAAAGTGGGGGTAGATGGATTTGTTTTCCTATTCACGAGTAGGAACTCCAACTTTAAACAGCATTTCAGTCGGATTTTCCTAGGAGTTCGGGGGCAAAAAAGTCTTCCTAGTTGTCTGGAACGCAGAATATGGCCATGTAATAATTCATTTCTAATGCCTTTCTTATATTTGAAAAAATGCTATTTCCTTTTGCTGCATTCTGTTCACCCATTCTCTTGCACTATACCTTCTCACCTCTGTCTTTCCTCCATAACTGTTTTCCAGTGAGTAAATATGAAGTCAAACTGCAACGTGACTGTTGTTCAGATGGCATGAAGGAGATCCCTGTTTCATACACCTGTGAGAGGCGCAGTGAATACATCGTGGATGGTCCAACCTGTGTTGAAGCCTTCAACTACTGCTGCAACGAGATGAAAAAGATGCGAGCTGACAGGAGGGAGGAAAGCCTTCAACTGGCTCGCTGTAAGAGACGGGGAAAGACGTTGGGATAGGGGTGGAATGCATGGTTATCAATTTGTATACAGATAGTTAGATAACAGTAACTGCCTCCCATAGAGAAATTGGGTAACGCTTTATATTACGGTTCTTGGTATAAGCCTTAGTTAATAGGTAATAAGGACCTTATAAGATGCTTATTAACATCAGTTTGTGTTAATAAGACTATATATAAGTGTTAATAATAACATAATAAACATGTTGACAGTGTGATTATAAGACGTTTATAAGCACTTATGAGAAACTTCTTAACTATTTATTGATTGCTTAATAGCATTAATAAAAGTCTTATGAGTTTCTGATAGCTGTTAATAAAAGTATTACAATCCTATTTATTGAGTCTTACTAACTTGCCTATTATGTCATTGTTAAACCTTTACTAAGGATTGTTTGTTGCTTTATGAAGGTGAACACACCTTTATTATTTGTTTATTAGCAGTTAACTATGTTCTAAGAACGATGCTTATTAAGGTTAATAAGTCCTTTATTAAACAGGTAATAATGCATTTCTATGCTCTAAGAACAATGCTTATTAAGGCCAATAAGTCCTTTACCCTTAGGGCCTGTTATAATATTAGGCACACTTGTACCGCTAAGGTCCGTAAAATGGACATTTCCTTGAGGTAGCTATAAAAAATATTATACATTATTTTTTTTCTACTTTTTTTTTGCCAATTCTTTTCCCCTACATCTGCCCTAACTATTGATATAAAATATTCATGAATTTTAAAAGATGTTAACCCTTTAAATGCCAGGTTTTGGTCATGATGCCATCGTATTTTAGATGAAAAAAACTGAAAAACTGAAATATTTTCAATATACTACATGCAAACTAATTTTTTTTGTGTTGAATTATTAGGCCTGTGATGTGTCAATGATGAGCAGCAAAACTGATTTTCAGGCATTATTATTTTTTGTGCAGTGTCAAATACTCACACTCGTACCGCTAAGGTCCGTAAAATGGACATTTCCTTGAGGTAGCTATAAAAAATATTATACATTAATTTTTTTCTACTTTTTTTTTGCCAATTCTTTTCCCCTACATCTGCCCTAACTATTAATATAAAATATTCATGAATTTTAAAAGATGTTAACCCTTTAAATGCCAGGTTTTGGTCATGATGCCATCGTATTTTAGATGAAAAAAACTGAAAAACTGAAATATTTTCAATATACTACATGCAAACTAATTTTTTTTGTGTTGAATTATTAGGCCTGTGATGTGTCAATGATGAGCAGCAAAACTGATTTTCAGGCATTATTATTTTTTGTGCAGTGTCAAATACTCACACTCGTACCGCTAAGGTCCGTAAAATGGACATTTCCTTGAGGTAGCTATAAAAAATATTATACATTATTTTTTTTCTACTTTTTTTTTGCCAATTCTTTTCCCCCACATCTGCCCTAACTATTAATATAAAATATTCATGAATTTTAAAAGATGTTAACCCTTTAAATGCCAGGTTTTGGTCATGATGCCATCGTATTTTAGATGAAAAAAACTGAAAAACTGAAATATTTTCAATATACTACATGCAAACTAATTTTTTTTGTGTTGAATTATTAGGCCTGTGATGTGTCAATGATGAGCAGCAAAACTGATTTTCAGGCATTATTATTTTTTGTGCAGTGTCAAATACTCACACTCGTACCGCTAAGGTCCGTAAAATGGACATTTCATTGAGGTAGCTATAAAAAATGTTATACAATCTTTTTTTTTACTTTTTTTTGCCAATTCTTTTCCCCTACATCTGCCCTAACTATTAATATAAAATAGTCATGAATTTTAAAAGATGTTAACCCTTTAATTGCCAGGTTTTGGTCATGATGACATCGTATTTTGGAGGAAAAAACTGAAAATGTTTATTATTTTCAATATACTACATGCAAACTAATTTGTTTTGTATTGAATTATTAGGCCTGGGATATGTCAATGCTGAGCAGCAACACAGATATTTGGGCATTATTATTTTTTGTACAGTGTAATAAACTGACACTCACACCGCTAAGGTACGTAAAATGGACTTTTGAAAAAGGTAGCTATAAAAAATAATATACATCGATATTTTTCCAACTTTTTTAGGCTTGAATTTTAAACCAACATCAGTACTAATCATAAATTGAATTTTTGTGTTAGGAAAAGAACCTCACCTGCAGTCCATGCACATTTTCCACTCTTTTTGTTATTATCCAGAAGTGAACAGTGAACAGTGAACGGGCCAAGAACAGTGTAACAGGGACATCATTGGCTAAATAAAGTTGTGTGTATGAGAGAGACTGTGTGTGTGTGTGTGTGTGTGTGTGTGTGTGTGTGTGTGTGTGTGTGTGTGTGTATCCCCATGACCTAGACATTATGAGCAAAAGGCTAGTGGTTTTCAAGTGGCACTGTTTTCATTCACTCTGTTCCATGTGTAGTTTTTCATGCAGAGGTTCAAAATCCCTCTAAAGATGACTTTGTATAAATGCACAGCACACACACCTACCTGAGGTCCATACACACAAGCATGTGCAGTACACTGCTTCAAATAAGTTAAAACATGGGCCATCTTCAATCACATCAAAGGTGCAGCCGTCAGAGACACATAACAAGTCGTTGAGCTGTTTACACAGCTGCCATTGAAACCAGAGTTTATACAAAGCAAACTGTGGAACTAGTTATTTCTTACCTGGCAATATGGAGGGAGCCTTTACACAAGAAGTACATAAAGCTTTGGAAACAGTGATGGAGTCTGATTCTGATAGTGAGTAATAGGAATCTGACACAGACAATGGTTGCGTTCCGAATCGCATACTTTCTACTATATAGTATGTAGAAAAAAGATTTAGGATGTCCCGATTCTTATGGCCAGATTTAGGATGGTTAGAAGTACCCGGATGTCCTACTTCATGCGGCCAAGATTGTTAGTGTTGAAAACTGCATCCTATTTGGGCTATTCTGACCCACAATCCAGTGCGCACGTGAAGTGACGTCACATCGACGAAGCCTCCATATGAAAACAAACGGGGATGCGACGGATATAAAAGCAAGAGGCAAGATCAAGGTCCAATGTTATGATGAAATAAGAGAGTAAAGTATGTCCCAATAGTATGCCTACTGCATCCTAACTAGATTATTTTTATCGTCGGATGTAGTATGTAGAATAGAAAAAAGAAAGAGTATGAGATTCGGAACGCAACCACTGTGTCTGAAACCTCCATTAACGCGTAACAGGTGGGTCCCTGTACCATTCCAGTGGCTGCAGGAGTATATCTCTGTGTATGGGTGTTGGTGGGGCCAACTGAATTCTCCACTACTGAAAGTCAGAGGAAACATCCCAGCTCTGGAGGAGGATTCAGGGTAAATGAAAACAGTGCCACTTGAAAACCACTAGCCTTTTGCTCATAATGTCATAGGTCATGGATACACACACACACACACACACACACACACACACACACACACACACACACACACACACACACACACACACACACACACACACACACACCCACACACACACACACACTCCTCAGGGTTAAAGCTAAAGGGAGAGGAAGGGGGGATTGTGACAGTGCTATCTAGTGGAAATAGCCTGTTTTTTCTCCATATGCCAAATATGGTCATAATGACGTAACATGGTGGAGAGTAGTAAAAATGATCAATTCCAAGGTAGAAGCCCAGATTGACACCCAGATATAAAAAAATGCATCAATTATGCTTTGATGGCAGTGTGTTGAAAAAATGGTGTTTGAATGGGTGTTAATGGACGTTTTATGGACCTTAGCAGTCTGAATGTAACTCTTGTTTGTATACAGTGTATTTTAGCCTTACTGTAGGAGCTGAGCTGGAAATAACATTATCATATAAAAATACACTTCCTTACCAGTTTTCATGCCATATGCATGAACACAGCCAAAATTATCCAAAAAAAGAAAAATGAAATGTCCGTAAAATGGACCAACGGGCCCTAAGGGTTAAACAGGTAATAATGCATTTTGAAGGTACCTGATCTAAAGCGAGAACAATGCTTATTAAGGCCAATAAGTCCTTTATTAAACAGGTAATAATGCATTTTGAAGGTACCTGATCTAAAGCGAGAACAATGCTTATTAAGGCCAATAAGTCCTTTATTAAACAAGTAATAATGCATTTTGAAGGTACTGGATCTAAAGCGAGAACAATGCTTATTAAGGTTAATACGTCCTTTATTAAACAGGTAATAATGCATTTTGAAGGTACTGGATCTAAAGCGAGAACAATGCTTATTAAGGTTAATACGTCCTTTATTAAACAGGTAATAATGCATTTTGAAGGTACTGGATCTAAAGCGAGAACAATGCTTATTAAGGTTAATAAATCCTTTAACATACACTTTTTAACAGTTAATAAGTACTATATCTTGTCAAGGTGGATACAATGTGAATTAAAAAAAACTACATGTAAATACAATGTTACAGAGGTGAAGCACAAAAACTTACTTTTAAAGAAAAAAAAACACTTAACAACTGTGCAATTGTAAACATGTTTGTTTGTTTGTTTCCCAGAACTTTCATGAACAACATTTTACTAAATGTAAAAAAATAAATACCTTTGTAAAATAAAAATGCTGCCTGACATCAATTCAAGTGTCCAATGATTAAGACTATTAATTTAAAATATTAAATGAATAAGAACAACAAAACAATTAAACGAGTAGAGCAAAAAAAACTTCCATCAAACAATAATAAAAAAAAAACTCTGTTGTAGGTAAAACAATATAAAACGACGTGGGGTTGTATGAGTTGCTTTTGCATATTGAATCTGTAACCTTATGGAGATGGCAATCCTCACTAGAGGAATTTGGGCGAGACGTTGCTGTATCAGAAGTCAGCATTATACTGTTGCAGATAGGACAAGCAGAAAACCACATACAACTGTATAGATGCTAACCCAGTGGTTCTCAAACTTGTTTTGTCATTCCCCACTTTGGAGGTGGGAATATTTTCAAGTCCCACCGTTCCCCGATTGTGTCAACAAAATAGTAAGAAAATTGGTCAGTCTTAAAAGTTTAAAATGTATTGAAATAAAATCAAGTAATACAATTCAAAAATAGATCATTCAAAAAAAAAAAGCCTTCTTCTGCTGCCCCCCTCTGCAACAGTATAATGCTGACTTCTGTTATACTTCCTCTTCCTCTTCCCATCGTCTGAGGAGGAGTCAGAGGAGTCAGACGACAACGGACTTGAGCCCCAGGGGAAGGTTGAGTCAGGCTGGTCTTTCTTGTTACTGTATAAAGACAACACAAAGAAACATTGATCACAATTAGACAGATAGCAGACAGGTTATACTAAGCATTTAAGCGATTTGGACATGGAATCTGCAAAAAGGGGTGCAGTATCAAAGTAAATTTAGTCTGTAATGGTGACAATTGTTGGAAAAAAGTAAATATTTTCTTTCATTCAGATAGTTGTCCCTTCAAGAAATCTCTCTCCGTTGTCAGGTCTTTTATTTTTACATCCTGGCATTCTAATTTATACCTGGCCAGCTCATGTTTATATTTCTGTAGACCCAGTTTGGCAGTTAGGACAATTTGGGCAGCATCTGGGTCAGCACAGAAATAACCATTCAGGATTATTTTGAATCTGTATCATGGACTAGACCGATTTTGGAGCATTACTTGGCCCCTTCCTGACAAGCTAGCATGACACAACTGTTAATAGATACGTTTGGTTGCAGTTTTTATGATAGTGTAAGCTAAACGTTAGCTCAAAAAAGAAGCTCACCAAAGCTTCTGAAAGAAAGTAATGTAAGCTAGGCAAACAACTAGCAAGCTAGAACCAGCTAACGTTACTATAGCATTACATTCTTAAACTTACCAGAAGAGTCATCCTCCAGTTCGGACCTCACCCTCTTATTTTTCAGAGACCTGGTTTGGGGTGCTGACGACTCCGACATGTTCTCCTTACTTTCGTGAAACACTATGTCAAGCATGGCCGTCAAGCTGGCGTCAAGCCATCAGCGACTTGCATACACGGAACTTCTGGTTTTACAACTACCTTCAAAATAAAAGCCCTTTAAGGATCTGATTTCAGGCACAAAACCGATCATACGAGTCATATTCATCATAGATTGTGAAAAATATACAACCTTCTCGGGGCATCTCATTTTAACACTCACTCAACATGTGTGCGCACACATAGAGGTGAAAGAATCACTTCAGAGCAAAAACAAATATATTATGCACTCATTATGCTAGATGCCAAAAGACAACATTTTGGAAAGAGGGATGAAAATCAGTGACTTTAGCCAACTAAGATATGGCGCTGCAAACCAAACTCAGAAAACTCATTTTTGAAGGTACTTCAACAAGAAAAACATTAAAGCTAATCAAATACCTTCACCGCTCTAACATTGTATTTACATGTCGTTTTCTAATTCCCATTGTATCCTCCTTGACAAGATATAGTACTTATTAACTGTTATTAAGTGTTTAATAAAGGACTTAATAAGCATTGTTCATAGAGCATAGTTAACTGTTATTAATTGATTAATAAAGATGTGGTTACCTTCATAAAGCAACAAACAATGCTTAGTAAAGGTTTAACAATGACATAATAGGCAAGTTAGTAAGACTCAATAAATAGGATTGTAATGCTTTTATTAACAGCTATCAGAAACTCATTAGACTTTTATTAATGATATTAAGCGATCAATTAATAGTTAAGAAGTTTCTTATAAGTGCTTATAAAAGTCTTATAATCACACTGTCAACATGTTTATTATGTTATTATTAACACTTATATATAGTCTTATTAACACAAATTAATGTTAATAAGCATCTAATAAGGTCCTTATTACCTATTTACTAAGGCTTATAACAAGAACCTTAATATAAAGCGTTACCAGAAATTGTTACCTTTTTAATTACATTTTAGCTGAAGACGAGGACAATCGTCTTGAAGGCAATAAAATTACGACTCGCACCAAGTTCCCTGAAAGTTGGCTGTGGAATGATATCACACTGCCTCCTTGCCCTAAGAACAAACTTCACTGGTGAGTCAACAGAAACTATACCGGCAAATAATTGATGCCTTCATTAATGAAATTATTAAGATTTAAAGTTTCCCCTTACTTTTTAATGTGTAAACATTTTTCTTTGTTTCAGTGACACCACATATTTTGATAAAAAGGATGTCATGCAAGACTCAATCACGACCTGGCAGTTCACAGGCATCAGTCTGTCAAGAACTCACGGTGAGGATTCAGTGACTACCCTTAAACATCTTCCATTCATTACACCTTTGTTCTTTGTTTTATTCCTGGTACTTAATCATCCCTTTCATCTTTAAGGAATCTGTGTCAGCAAACCATTAGAGGTAATTGTCCAGAAGCCATTCTTCATTGATCTCAGGCTGCCCTACTCTGCTGTCCGTGGAGAGCAGATAGAAGTTAAAGCGATCCTCCACAACTACAGCCCTGGAGAAGCCACTGTAAGTCTGCGGTAATCTGCTGTTGTGTTTCAGGGCAGAGGCAGTGAGACCACGATATTTTTATCAAGAGTTCATATACAAAAGACCAAAAACAACTGTAAATCGGACCGACATACAACCTGTGGCGATACAGGCAATTAATTACAGTAAATGTATGTATCAATTATTTAATTAGTGTAATAGAAGCTGATATGGTCAGCCCCAGAAAAACAATGTAAAGCTTTTAATTTCTTCAAATTAGGCATGTATCATTGTTAACTAAAATAAAACTAAGGATTATATTATCCACTGTTTGGGGGTCTTTATCTGGATCTTAATCAACCACACATACCTTAGTATGGTTCTCTGTCTTTTCTTGTCTGTTTTTTAAGGTGCGCGTAGATCTGATTGAGGAGAAGAATGTGTGCAGTGCAGCTTCTAAACGTGGAAAGTATCGACAGGACGTCCATGTTGGGGCCCAGACTACGCGATCTGTAACCTTTATTATTATTCCCATGAAGGAGGGGGAATACAACATTGAGGTCAAAGCCTCTCTTAAAGAGTATTATTTAAACGATGGAGTCCGAAAGAAGCTGCTGGTGGTGGTAAGAGAACACACTCCATGTTTTCAGAGATTTTGTATATCAGAACTGTTTGTGTATTGCTGAAAAATGTTTAAGCTGCAAGAAAAAGGGTACTGCTGCTTTACATTTCATCTCTGAGCCTGCAACGATATGGTGGGAATGTATGTTTTAGTATGTTTAGTTTATGTGAATAGGACTCAGGCACAAAACACAGAAGTTGAGAGAAGGACCAAGCTTGTTAAGCTTGGGAGACAGGGCTGAGGGGCAAGCAGGCAGGCAGATGACTGGCAGGATCACTGAACAGAGCACTGAGAGAAACAGGTTCAAATAGTAACTTTCTAGAGAACAATCAAAATACTGAGTAGCCTAATCTTGGTACAGCTTAACGCAGGAACAACAATCTAGCTGTCAGTGACTGAGGAGCCGCAGTAGAAAAGCAGGAGATGATGATGAGGATGATGGAACACAGGTGTAGAGGTAGGCTGAAGCACCTACCAGAACAGGCGCACACACACATATACACACACACCGCGTGGCAGGATGTGTGTGTGTATGTGTTTGTCTATGATGTGACATCGCTGATAGTTGTAAGTACAAATGTGACTTAGTTAGGTTAGGTTAGAGTAAATCATTATTAACTGGGCAAATATAAGTCCTCAGTTAAAGTTCTGGGAGGTGGTTTATGTGATAACCATGTAGTTAAGTTTAGAGTACAATTGTGATCATGATTTTAAGGAAAACAACATTGAATGTCTGTTTGGAACAAACACAAAATTATTGATCACCCATGTTAGAGTCAGTATTAGAGAAACAGAAATCTTGTAGATTTAACTTTGACAGAAAAGGACTTAAAAAAAACTGTAAATAACTAAGGAAAAACAATCAAAGTTATAACAATAAAAAAACAAGCAAACCATATTGTATTGTGTTACCTTCTTACAACATATTGTTGTTTCATATGTTTTCCTTCTGTATAACTTTTTGTTTTTCCCAGCCTCGAGGTGTATTGATAAAATATCATCAGCATATAACTCTGGACCCCACTTCGAAAGGTGTAGGTGAGTTTACCAATGAAGTGGTTACATCATCATCATTTAATAAAACCATATATTTAATCTTTTGCTTACTGATCTCCCAACGTATCCACTGTTTATCCTGTTAGATGGTAAACAACTTGAAATTCTGAACAGTCAAATCCCTAAAAAAGATTTGGCTCCAAATACACCTACCCACACACAGATCTATGTGACAGGTGAGATATTATTTTTGGACCTGTTATAAAGTGGCTGCACAATGAACTATTCCTTGGTGTAAATTGGTGAGAATGTGTGGTTGTGTAGGCAGAGAACAAGTTGCTGCACTTGTGGAGAACGCCATCAGTGGAAAGTCGATGGGTACTCTGATCCGACAGCCCGGTGGTTGTGGAGAGCAGAACATGGCTCGCATGACCCTGCCTGTCATTGCAACAACATACTTGGACAAAACCAATCAGTGGGAAACTGTGGGCTTTCAGAAACGTGACGAAGCACTACAACACATCAATACCGGTAGGCACACACAGATGTATTTAAAAGCACAGATACCAAAAACTGATAACCCTTTGTGAAGAATCTTAAAGTTTCTGAGTTTCAGAAATGTGCCCTAGAGATCCAAGCTATGGATATTAAGAATAGATGTCTGAGTGTTGTCAGAAAGATATGCCAAAAACACAAAACTAGATAGCAGTTATAAAGTTTGTTTTACACCTGACATTCCACACTCCTTGAAATGACATGAAATAAACAATATTCAGTAGAAAATGAAATGGCAGGCAGTCAATTGTTGGTTGTTTTGTTTGTGCCCAGGCTACCAAAATGAGCTTGCCTACCGTAAAGATGATGGGTCATTTGCTGTGTTTGCCAATAAACCCGGCAGCACCTGGTGAGGCATCCAAACATCCATGAATTACTCATACATTTTTTTTTGAACATCCTCCTCTAATTTAGATTCTGACTGTGAAGATGGGTGCATATCAAGTGCATATAATAAACTAGCCTATTACACCCTCTCCTATCTTCTTTAAGGCTAACAGCCTATGTTGCTAAGGTGTTTGCCATGGCCTACAACCTGGTGCAGTTGCAAGAAAACGTCATCTGTGGCGCCATCAACTTTCTGATTCTCAAAGGACAGCAACCTGACGGCTTGTTTATAGAAGTTGGATATGTGTACAGTACAGTTATGCGTGTATGTGCACTGATTTCAGTAACACCATTTTCTAAACACAGTGGTAAATTAAAACCATAAAAGAAACACTTTGTGTGTGTGTGTGTGTGTGTGTGTGTGTGTGTGTGTGTGTGTGTGTGTGTGTAGGGTGGTGTACTGGGCCAAGATTCAGATGCCTCTATGACAGCCTTCTGCCTTATTGCTATGCAGGAGTCACGCACAATATGTAATGCCATTGTACCTGTAAGTACCCCACCTCTTTACATTTTCTAGTTTTCCTTCTCTTCTTTAATTTCTTTATTTACCTACACACCAGCAATGGGAAACAAAGCTTTCTGAAGCTATGAAAACCTATGAAGCTACTGACCATTTGCTCCTTGACCCTCCCTTCTTATTAGCCTTTGTGTGTGACGCTTTCACGCGGGGGCCAATCGGCGTTGATATTGACACTGCCGTCAGGATGTTTAGGGGCACTTTACACGACAACACGAAACGGTGCAAACGTGGAAAAATTCCCGCGGTTGCACTATATCATTTACAGGAAAACGGCAAACGCAGGCATGAAACCGCAGGTTTTTGAGATCACCTCCCAGGGAGGATTTTTTGGAAAACTTAACGGTTTTGGTTTCCTGTAAACACCGAAACCATTTCCCCTGATAATGCTGACGTCACGGCTCCACCCTCACACATGCGTAGTCTATAACATTTGCTGTCAAAATACCCACAACACAAGCGAGTTATAAAGTTAGAAGACAACATGAACGGTGTCTCCACGGCACCATCACTGTGATCAGTGGAGAGTGACGTGCAGCGCTAAAATATAGGCTAACACTCGCCAATTTAGTCCAAGCGTTTACCGCAGTAAGTTATTGAGACCACCCGCCACTTTGGCTGGGGAAAGATTTGTGCTCTGCCTGTTTTTCTAGCTAAATAAACGTGTGTCACTTCTATATGCCAGGGACACGGCTCTCTCTACATTAAAAACACTATCAGCGTGCAGCGGTTAAGCTAGCGGCTACTGTTCAACAAAAGGAGCATTAAGGCTACGGCTTCAAAGTAAAGGCTGTTACATACTCCGCGAGAAGAAAGAACAAAGTTCTCGGTGACAGAGAAGAAAATGACGTAATTTTCTTCTCTCAGCTCTTGTTTAGCTGTTCTCGCAGCTTGTTCTCGACACATCACCCGGGCCGAACTTTCATCTCGCAGCTTGTCCGAGAACTATTGTGTGATTGGTCAGTCTGAAGTCAATGAGGAAAGCGAAGTGAAATCAGCTGGCGCTACTGAGTCAATTACCATGGTAACAATGCGCCGCGGTGAGGAGTTCGGCAGTTGAGTTCTCGTGAAGTATGTAATGTCAGACCAGAAAGAACTTCTCGCAGCTCTGTCACCGAGAACTTTGTTCTTTCTTCTCGCGGAGTATGTAACAGCCTTTAAAGCATTTCACTGGCTAAACATTAATAGCATTTCACTGGACACACGTGAGTTGACTTTTATTTTGAAGTACGCCTAACAGGAAGGTATCCGCTCACGAAGCCCCTTCACTATCAGCAAGTCTTCTGTTTTTACGAGTTCAATGCGGTGAAATAAGAGGACAGAAAGCTTGTCTTTTACAATATTTGTAACCCCAAGCTTACACCAACCGCTTTATGAACGTTAGTGGCATTAATTTTCGGTTACAGTAAGGTTTTATGCATCAAAATGTACCGGAAGAGCTATCTACTAGGCTGTGTCACCGCTGACTATTGGCTTGGCACTGCTGCTACAGCGATTTCGGCCCGTTTCCTCTGAAAACTTATGTACGGGTGAAGATGTCAGATAAATTGTGTCTGAACGGGTTTTTTTTTAAACCAAAAACTGGAAAACTGTCACGTTTTCACAGTGTAAAGTGCCCCTTAAGCTCAGAACAGCGGCTCCGATCTAGCCGAGCTCCATCCAGCTAACAGCTATTTTAACAGGAGTTTCCTTCTTGTTCAGCCAACAGACTCGTCTAAACATTCATCCGGGCTTTTTACAAAGCAGCATTATGGTGTAATTTCAGTGTAAAAATAACCCAGTTCTTACCGTGAAATATCTGTCTTCTCCTGAAGAAGACGGTGATATTCACGGAGCCTTTATCGATCCGAATTCCATTCAGGGAACAAGCATTTTAACAGGCCAAGGGGCCCAAGCGGGATCATGACAGATGTATGGGCTTTATGTCTTTTATTTTGGTTATTGTTATTTTACCTTCATTGTTTACCTACTGAATGCACTATGTACAGCACTTTGGACAGTGCAAACTGTCATAAATGTGCTTTTATAAATACATTTTACTTACTTACTTACTTACTTACTTACTTACTTACTTATAACTCACCTAGGCCCTTTGGCACAAATCACCCCAATCCCAGAAATTTGGATAATAAGCATGATGCAGCAATTTAGGGCTGACATCATGCTAACTGTATAGACTCAAAATTTAGCATACCAAAGCACTAAAACATGTGTCAAATGTTTTCAAACTTGTCTATAAGTGTTCAGACACAATAATCAAAAAACCTTGATCATGGAAATTTTACTTTGAAAGGCAAAACACAGTTTTTTGAGCTTAAATGTGCTTATATCTTATTCCTTGTGTCTCCCTTCTTTACAAGATGAATCAAATGGATGGCTCTTCTTAAATATGTAGTCACATTTCCAATTTCTTCCACGGTTTTCTAGAAACAAGGGTTGGCACAACTTCCAAAATGCACAACTTAGGCCACTCTCCCCTAATACAAATACAAGTTTATTAAATACAATTGTTTTATTTATTTTATCTTGATTTTTTGTTATCGGGTCTGGCAGGGTACACAGCAAAATCCAAAGTGTTAATTTAACTCTCATAGAGTAAAATGTAACACTTTCTTGGTGTTTATATAGGCTAAAGCTCACCAAGTTGGAGTTAAAGTAACACTTTTGAAAGTGTTAATATTTTAACTCTTTAATAGTGTTAAATATTTAACACTGACAGTGTTGTTTTTTAACACTTTAAGGTGTATTTTTAACACTATATGGTGTTACTCACTAACACTACGAGTGTTAAATATCTAACACTATTTAAGAGTTAAAATATTAACACTTTCAAAAGTGTTACTTTAACTCCAGTTTGGTGAGCTTTATATAAACACCAAGAAAGTGTTACATTTGACACTGAGAGTTAAATCAACACCAAGGATTCATTTAAACCAAGTTTGACATTTCTTTTAACTCAACTGTAAGAAAAACCCCATTGCTACAGGATACATCTACTGTGTTTACATTTGGAGAAATATGTTCACAAGTATTAGAAACAGGGCCGGCGGTAGCCAGGGGCCAGGGTGGGCCGTGCCCACCCAAATGTGGGCTGTGCCCACCCAACCAAAAAAAAAAATGTTTTTATTTTTTTTTTAGGTGGAAGTCCAGACCCACTATCGGACGAACCTGTTCATTCGCTGTCCAAGAAAATGTCAAATAAAATTCAGACAATTAATTAATATTGAAGAATATACCTTTACCATGCATTGCTTCTAATTGTATTATTGGGTGGGCAGGACAGCCTGCCTCCAAGTTACCCACCCGCTTATAGTGGTCACTGGTCAGCAGAGCCGGCCCGAGGTATAAGCGAAATGAGCGGTTGCTTAGGGTCCCGAGGGGGGCCGGGGCCGGGTCCCCCCCCCCCTTTTTTTTTTTAGTTTGTGTGTTTGATATCAACATCATATTATGTAACTGTAAATCATCATACAATAAAAGGAATACAATGTTTTGGTAGATAGTTATTAGCTTAATAATTGAATCAGTTCATCTGGGAGGTATTCCGAGGTTAACTGATCACGTCACGTTCAAGTCCATGGCATGCACAGTGTGTATTGAGTTTATTTAAAAACATTTGGAAATGGGGCTGCCCTCAGTTGCCCATGCACTGTGTATAGTATATAGCCTATTTCAGCCTCGTCTGTGGAAAAAAAGATAACTGGTCAACAGAGTTCTGCTTCGTTCCTCTCACTGCATTTAAATGAATTAATTATATTACAGAAAAATATGTCCCGTAAAAGAAAAAGAGCACCAAGCCCATCCCAGAGGACCCTGCATAATATTTTATTTCAAATTTATATTTCTATGGAAAATCCATGTGTCTTCCTTCAATAGCTTATAATTCATCCGACCCAGTGTCTCCAAATTATTTGTTCACACAAAATTCCTCAGATTTAGCCTCTTAATTTCCCTCTCAAAGAACACCAGATTCATGCATTTCACTTTAAAAAGGTAAAAAAAAATCTCCCGGGGGGGCATACTCCCGGACACCCCTAAGAGGGTCGGGATTCACACTGACTAAAGTGAAAACCTCACAGCTCCCGATGCCGTGACGGTGCGGAGAAGGACCGGACAGGCAGCTGGTGGAATCCTGCCTTGAGCCTCTAGGACAGGGGTGTCCAATCTACGGCCGCTTTTTATTGGCCCGGGGCCGATTTTAAAAATATAATGTAATATGGCCCTTTTTTTTGCATTTCTTAGTTAACCCACTAATGTAGGGGTGTCAAAAACTGATTGAATGGCCCGTGGCACTTTTAAAAAATATAATGTAATATGGCCCTTTTAATTTTTAAATAATATAAATGTACTCATTATATTACAGAGAAATGTGTCGCATAAAAGAAAAAGAGCAACAAGCCCATCCCAGAGGACCCTGCATAATATTTGATTTTAAATTAATATTAGTATGGAAAATCTATGTGTCCTTCTCCAATAGCTTCTAATTCATCTGATACAGTGTCTCCATTTTTTTTTTTCATACAAAATTATTCAGATTTAGCCTCTTAATTTCCCTCTCAAAGTGCACCAGATTCATGCATTTCACTTGAAAAACGTTAAAAAAATCACCCCCCCCCCCCCCCCCCCCCAGGAGGGTCGGGATCTCGGCTGGCTACTATTTTCACCCACCTGGACATTGGACGCAAGAGCAGAAAACACTGGGTGTATCATTGGCATTTAACAAGAGGGGAAATGTGTCTGCTTAATATGCAAGGAAAGTGTTTCCGTGAAGAAGGATTACAATTTACGAAGACACTATTGGCGCTTTTCCACTGCATGGTATCAGCTCAACTCGACTCAACTCGACTCAACTCGCATTTTTGGCATTTCCACCGCGAAGACATGGTACCTGGTATCTGCAGCGGCTGCTTTTTTTGGTATCGCCTTGCAAGGGTTTTCATATCCTTGGACTATTAATTTAATTTTGGGACTTCATAGGTTTATGTGGCCGATGTAGCACATATTTTGTTTATTGTGCGAAATGTACGTGTGATCCTTTACAAATAGACAAAGACAAACAGCACCTTTTGTAATCTAATCGTAATCTATAATTTCCTGAAACCCCTCATCAATGCTAGCTTTCTCCACTCATTCTCCTTCCTTTCTCCCCTTTTGTCCAGAGTTTGCAAGGAAGTGTTGACAAAGCAGTGGCCTACCTGGAGAGGCGTCGGCCCAGCCTCACCAACCGATATGCTGTTGCCATCACATCATACGCCCTGGCCAATGAAAAAAAACTGAACCTGACGTTCCTCTTGAGTTCTGCTTCCCCAGGTGTCATCACACAGCATTAATCATTAACTGATATTCAGATTCTAGATAGATAGATAGATAGATAGATAGATAGATAGATAGATAGATAGATAGATAGATACTTTATCCACCCCCTTGGTGAAATTCGAGTATCCAGTTGCTCACACATACATTTAAAAACATAATAATTCAATATAATAAATACAAGAGACACAAGAGTTAAACATTTGGATAATAGCAGTATATTGTAACTACTGGTGCGAACACACTGCACTCGAAGCCCGCAACGCCAGTGACTCGCCGCTTGATCACCACCGGCACACGGCTTTCTATATTAATGCAGTTAAGTTACTTCTTGTGCAAACAGAACATTTCCTGTACAACTTCATATTAAAAGCATGTTACTAGCCAAACGCAAGTTGACCTTTATTTTGAAGCAGATAAGAACAGGAAGTTAGCGCTCCACATGCCTGTAGCTTGCAGGGCACCAGTAAAAATCAGCGACTTCCGTGTTATCACAGTTTTACTCGGTGAAATGAAAATAGAGGACAGATAGCTTGTCATTTGCAATACTTATACAGTCATGAAAAAGTTTGGGAACCCCTCTCAGCCGGCATTATAATTGACTCTGCTTTCACACAAAAAAGATATAAGTGGTATGTCTTTCATTTACCAGGAACAGCTAAGTACTGGGATGTTTTCCAAACAAAGATTTTTTGAAAAGCAGTATTTAGTTTTATGAAATTAAATAAAATGTGAAAAACTGGCTGTGCAAAAATATGGGAACCCTTGTGGTTTTGCTGATTTTAATGCATGTAACAGCATGTAAAACTGAGGAGTTTAAACACAAAATTGGTTGGATTATGTTGTTAAGCCTTGAACCTCATTTAAAGGTCTGTTTAATCATGTGAAAAGGTATTTTAGGTGCCTAAATGCAAGTTGCACTTTTCTTTGACTCTCTGCAGAAGTGAGACAGAATGGGATCATCAAAACAGCTCCCAAAAGATCTTAAAAACAAAGATTATTCATTGTCATGGTTTAGGGGAAGGCTACAAGAAGCTTTCCCAAAGGTTTCAATTGTCAATTTCTACTGTAAGGAATGTTGTCAGGGAATGGAAGGACACAGGCACAGTTGCAGTTAAACCCAGGTCTAGCAGACCAAGAAAAGTACAAGAGCGGCATATGCGGCGGATTGTGAGAATGGTTGCACACAACCCACAGATCACCTCCAAAGACCTGCAAGAACATCTGGCTGCAGATTGTGTATCTGTACATGGTTCAACAATTCAGTGCAATTTGCACCAAATATCTGTATGGACGGGTGATGAGAAGGAAGCCCTTTCTGCGCCCACGCCACAGATACAGTTGCTTGGAGTATGCTAAAGCTCATTTAGACAAGCCAGATTCATATTGGAAGAAAATGCTTTGGACCGATGAGACAAAAAATAAGTTATTTGGTCATTATAAAAAGTGCTTTACGTGGCGAAAGGAGAAAACTGCATACCAAGTAAAACACCTGCTACCTACTTTCAAATTTGGTGGAGGTTCAATCATGCTGTGGCCACTTCAGGGACTGGGGCCCTGGTTAAAGTGGATAGTCGGATGAATTCAACCCAGTTTCAACAGATCATTCAGGATAATGTTCAATCATCAGTCACAAAGTTGAAGTTGCGCAGGGGTTGGATATTCCAACAAGACAATGACCCTTAACACAGTTCAAATTCCTGCAGAGGGAAAAGTACAATGTTCTGATATGGCCGTCGCAGTCCAATGACTTGAATATCATCGACAATCTATAGGATGATTTGAAGCAGGCTTTCCATGCTCGGCAGCCATCACATTTAACTGAACTGGATCGCTTTAGTATGTAAGAATGTTAAAAATACCTACATCCAGGATCCAGACACTCATCACAGGCAGGGCTGCCTTTACCTGCCACTAGGCCCCGGGGCTGAGAGGTTTCGTAGGCCCCCCGGGCACCGGTCTTACAATACAGATGCGTTAAAGCCATGTTTGTCTACACCACAATATCTCTATTGATGAAATACAAATACTCTTAAGGTAACATGTACTTAAACCCCTTCCTGGTCTAATTACTTTTAATAACCAAACACATGGTTGGCTACAGTGTTTTTCCAAATTATTGAGGAGACCGCGGTGGGGACCCAGGACCTTCTAGGGGGGTCCGGGGGCATGCCCCCCCGGAAGAAAAAATGTAACCTTTTAAAGTAAAATGCATCAATCTGGTGCACTTTGAGAAGAAAACTAAGGCTAAATCAACTGTGTCCTATGTGAGCTATTTTCTGGAATCATTTGGAGACACAGAAATACCAAAAAGCAGAAAAAAAAATATACAGGTTTAAAAAAATCCAGTCAGTCAGCATTCCATTTTTTTTTTAAATAATCCCTTATCCCAAAGCTACTTCTCTCTTTGAAATCTTTGTTTTGTTTTTAATGGCTCAACTCAATATAGGCTCTTGATCTGCGTTGCCCCGAACAATGTTAATTAAACAAAAATGTACTGGTGAATGATAGGCCCCTTGATCTTCATAGGCCAAAAATAATGTGATTTTTTTTTTCCTTTTTCTTTACTGGTTCATGATGGGCCCCTGATCTCCGTTAGCCCCCCCTACGAAGATTAGGGGCCTATCATGAGCCAGTCAATAATTTATTGTTTTAAATGACAATGTTCGGGGCCTTCTTAGATCAGGGGCCTATATTGACACAGTAAAAAAAAAAAAAAAAAAATTTTTTTTTTTTTTTTTTTTTTTTGGAGAGGCCCCTGATCTTCGTAGGCCCTGGGGCTTCAGCCCAGGTAAGCCCGTGCATAAAGGCGGCCCTGATCACAGGCTACCAGAGGCGTCTAGAGGCTGTTATTTTTGCAAAAGGAGGCTCAACTAAGTACTGATGACATTTTTCTTTTGGGGTGCCCAAATTTATGCACCAGTCAAATTTTGTTATGATGCTTATTGCATATTCTCTATTATTCCAATAAACAAAATGACACTGCTGAATTGCTTCTGTTTCCCTAAGGTAGCCTATGTCATATATGAAAAGGAATTTGCTTCTTTGAAATCCCAGCTAATGATGAACAAAAATCCCCAAAATTAGAAGGGGGTCCCAAACTTTTTCATATGACTGTAACTGCGCTCACACTAAAACCTTTAGTTGCAGCTGCCAGTGATGCATTTTCTACGTATTTCCGCTCAGACGGGGTGGCAGTTGAGTAGGCGGGCCCTAATGTGGACAAGAGTCGCATAGCTGTTTCCACTACTGTTTGAATGCGGACACCTCCGAATGTGGTTTTTGTGATCCGATCTCAAATCGTCTTCAATGCGTCCTGAGAGTGTTTCCACCTGTAGTTAGAGCTATCCACATGTGATCCGATGGCAAAAATCAGATGTTAATGCCAAGTGGAAACAGGGTCTTCAATCCAAAGTTATTGTTGCCGGGGATGCACCACATCCTAAAATATACATACATAATTAAGTTGAAAACCTTACTGTCAAGGCCTCACTTTAAAGTCACTTTGAGTAAAAAGTGGCAAAGCTCCCCCCACTCTCCCCTATAAGCCTTTGATTGATATCCAGAATTTTTTTGCGGAGACACATTCCTGTTCGACGCTTTTATTGGACTGAACAAGGATATCTGCTTCCGGGCTCGTATGAATTCCATTTTGTTTTACTGACCCGTCCACAGCCAGCCAAAACAATTTAAATACCAGGCTTGGCCACTGAGCACTGCTGGATTAAGGAAGAAGGCACTGCTCCTGGGGGCCTGGCAGGTACCCACTGTGTAACCAACGGCAGTCGCAGCACAAATAGCATTGAAACAGCATGAAGACACACCCCGCTCACAAATACACACAAATTAACAACAAATTCAGCAACATACTAAACACATTAACACCAGCAGTGTGTGCTCAGCGGCAAAAATAAAGGCAGACATCAGCCTACCTGAAAGTGAAAGTGCGCGGTCTGGCGGAGGACAACACCGGTGCTTCGCTGTACTATATTGGAATTCCACACGGACACTGTCGTCAAGTTCTTGTTCGGTAATACTTTACAATAAGGTACACAATATTGTAGTAGTTACTGGGGAGTTGAAGAGTAGTTATTAGTAGTAGTTATTTCCCAGTAACTACTCTTCAACTCCCCAGCAACTACTCCTCAACTTCCCAGTAACTACTACAATGTTGTGTACCTTATTGTTAAGTGTTACCTCGGGTTCATATTATCCTCCGGAACAGCACACAGCTGGGTGAGTTTCACTATGCTAACTGGCGCTAACTTGGCTAAAGTACAACCGACAGCTTAACAGAGGCAAAAAACGCATATTCACAGAATGTATCAGGAAGCCCAATGTCTTCACTCTTCCCACGTCTACCTCGTCTTGCAGACCACCAGGCAATCTCAACGCTGATTGTCTATCGCAGCGCGTAAACGCTTAAAAGTTAAATATTTTTAATTTCTGCGTTGGACGCACCGCGCAAGGCGCTTATTAGTGTTGTTTTTGGCGGCCTGTTTTCATTTTAGTTTTAGTTAAGTCTTTGTGTCAAACTTTAATTTTAGTTTTTATTAGTCTTAGTCACATTTAAACTCTTTTTAGTCTAGTCAAGTTTCTGTAGACTAAAAGTCTGAGCATTTTAGTCTTCTCTTAGTCAAAATTATCTGTGACTATTTTCGTCTGGTCTTAGTCAACAAAAACTGATGACGTTTAAGTCTAGTTTTAGTCAATGACATACAAAGTCGACGTACGTATATACGTCGACTTTGTATGTAATCTTGACGCGCGTCAGTGTGCAATGTGTTCGTACCTTAAGGCAGCACAGATATTGGACACAGCCCTGTTCTGATTGTGGGGTGAGGGATTAAGAGGTGTTAAAAAGCTGAATTACTGTGGGGACAAAGGATCTCCTGAATAGGGTTGCTGAAAATTCATGGAAATTCACCTTTTTAAATCCCGGGATAAAAGAGCCACCTCCCGGGAAGTGCCTTTTTAATACTTTATTTTGTACCCACGTACTCGGCCGAGTGGTTTATTTGGCACGTTAGAGCCTCATATGCGCAGGGCAGACTGGATGCAAGCTCTAGAACAGGGGTGCCCACACCTTTTCAGCTTGTGAGCTACTTTTAAAATTACCAAGTCAAGAAGATCTACCTACTATAAAAATGGAAAACATATTTTATTTAAACATATATCAATCATTCTTTATATGTACAATATAAGTTGGTGTACCTTGCATAACTGCATGAACCCATATTGCCAGGCCTGCCTCAACCTGCCATTTCTTTTGTTTTGATTAATAGATAAATCATTTTAAGGTAATACAGTATTTCTCATGGGAATTGGGAGACTGTGGTGGGGTCTCAGGCCCTTCTAGGGGGGAAATTTGAAAAAAAAAAAAGTTAAATGTATCCTCGCATTTTGAGAGGAAAACTAATGCTAAATCAGCTGCATCCTATGTGAGCTATTTAGCACTATTTTCTGGAATAATTTGGAGACAGAATAACCAAAAAGGCAGAAAGAAAAAATGTAAGTTTTTTTTCTATTACAGCTTAGCTCAATATAGGCCCCTGATCTGTGTAGCCACGAACAATGTAATTTAAAAAATAACAAAAATGTACTTAAGCATGATAGGCCCCTGATCTCTGTATGCCCCCCTCTACAAAGGTTAGGGGCCTATAATGGGCCAGTCATTTGTTAATTTTTTTAAATAACGTTGTTCGGGGCCTTCAAAGATTAGGAGCCTATATTGAGCCAAAATGCGATCTACCCACAATGCCTTAGCGATCGACGTAATGGGCACCCCCCTGCTCTAGAAGAACTAAGGTCATTAGAAGAAAAGTCATCTAAGGGCCTTTTCAGACAGGAGGCGTTCCTGTCTGTGAAATCGCATAGACCGGCGGAGATAGGAGGCTCCGTGCGCTAACCATGGAAACAACTTTAGTTCAACCGTGTATCGCTGCTGTTAAATATAATACTCATATTGTCAACATTTGTTTAGTTAATAAGTGGATTAGTTATTCAGTTTCGTTTGGTTTAAATGTCTACTTTGTGGATTAAGTCTAGGTTTAACTTTAGCGTTTGGTGGAACTGGGCGAACAGCGATGCTCCAGCTGTTTCATCTCATTAGATTTCTATTCATGTACGCTACAAGAGCAGCAAAGAACAGGCTGTTTTATGTTCATACATTATTGACTTTAATACAGAGGCATGGTGAATATCACTATCTCATGGAGGAGAGAAAAGTCTAACACTTTTCAGCTGTGCCAGGCAGCCAGCGTGTGTGTGTGTTTTAAAGGAGAGGCGTGATAGTTTAGCGGTAATACGACCGCTTGTCGCTCCGTCTGTAGAATGGATGTCATTGAAAATGTATTACCAGACACGTCAATCGCCTCCCAGGGGTTGACACTAACGGTTGCCCGCTTACCCGGGGCAAGTGAAAATAATGTTCGGGCAAGTTGAGATTGCTTTTTGGTTTTCCGAACGAGCAAGTGGATTTGAGAGGGGTTGTCAGTAGTCTAGGCTATTTATTCATGTGTTTTAGAGTCTGCAAAACATTTTTTTTCCGCTAACACAAAATGGATCGGCTATATTTGCAATTGAGCAGCATCACGCTCTCTCTCTCACACTCTCTCTCTCACACACACACACAACAGCCTGTGTGCACTCAGTTTTGCTGTCTATGTTCCGAAAGCCGGCTCTATTAGGCTACGGAACTGGTTCCGCTATATTCAAAACCCAGAAATCAATAACGTTTGAGCTTATCGATACCGCTATGAAGTCCAGTAGGTCACATGATGTAACTTTAAGTATCGAGTAGAGTCGGGTCATCTTCAACTAATTAGGCCTACTTCAGCGTATAATTCCATCACTGGTCCACATCATAGACTGTAAAAGGGTTCTACCTTCGACTGTCTTGAGGAAACTCCTTCAACCCGCTTCAACTCCTTCTACCCCTCAAAAAAGAGAAAAAAAACTTTGTCCGCTGAGCCGCGGCAAAACAAGTCAAAAACAAAAAAATACTTTTATCTAATTAAACCTTCTTTTAAATTTTTTACTGATACTATTTATATTTTTTACCCTTTTCACACCATGAAGAACTACTTTTTAACCCATTACATACACAATAGTAATAAAAGGTGTTTTTTTGTGTGTGTCTTCCTCAGAAATGTCCCACTGGCTTGTACCTGGTAGTGATTCTTACACATTGGAGGCCACAGCTTATGCTCTTCTCGCTCTGGTCAAAGTTGAGGTGAGCACACCCTCCTTATTTGTGTTTCATCAGAATGTAATGCTATAACAATATGTTTATCACTCCATATTTTACTTTACATATTTTTATCTTTTACATTTTTATCAATTATTTATTTTTGTCACTTTCTCCCATTCTTGAAACTGTTCATAAATGATTAATTAAATGTTTGTGTTGTGGATGATACATGTTGAATAGAATGAATAAAAACATGGCTCTTAATCAACCACATCACAACATGTGTTAATCAGATCACTTGATCATTTATTAATCGATAAATCATATAAAAGCTCTATAGTGGGTTTGGGAAACTGTCACAGAATCAGATTTCCAATGTCAACTAGAGACAATGTTTAACCGTCTGCATGTCTTCTGCTAATGAAGGCCTTTCAAGAAGCCAAAGGTGTGGTCAGATGGCTCAACCAACAGAAGTCGGTGGACGGAGGCTATGGATCTACTCAGGTAACACAGACCCCTTTTTCCATCTAAATACAGTAATGAACCTTTATCTTTTTTAGCTGTTTTTTGGAGCAGTTGTGTTTTTTTCCATCTTAATTTAATATGAAAAGGCCTAATTCTTCTTTCCAGACTACTATAATGGTGTATCAGGCTGTAGCAGAGTACTGGGCCAACGCTAAAGAACCAGAGTATAATCTGAATGTGGACATCAAGTGGCTAAGCAGGTCTAAGCCTGATAAATTCAACTTCAACAGGGACAATCAGTTTGCCAGTAGGACATCTAAAGTGAGATCACACAAACTGAACACCCACATACACATGCACAAACACACGATTATTTTAATAATCCCTTACCCCGAAGCTCCTTCTCTCTTTGAAGTCTTTGTTTATTTTTTTTAATGGCTAAATATAGGCCCCTGATCTTCGTAGCCCCGAACAATGTTATTTAAAAAATAACAAATATGTACTGGCACATGATAGGCCCATGATCTCCATACGCCCTCTCCATTATTATTACACACTTTTAATCGACGAGGAGCATTTATAGACGATCATGGCAGCACTTAGTGTCTACCTGTGCATGCCATTGATTCTTTTGACAACTTGGTAGTAATCCCAGCATCAGTCCTGATTTTTCCTGTAAATTTCCTATGCTGAGCGGTGTGTGTATGTACAGTCAAGCCCGAAATTATTCATACCCCTGGCAAATTTTTACTTAAAGTTACTTTTATCCAACCAGCAAGTTTTTTCTTGATGGGAAATGACACAGGCTTCTCCCAGAAGATAATAAGATAATGTACAAGAGGCATCATTGTGGAAAACTTTTTTTTCAGCTTCTATTTACATTTGAACAAAAAGTGGCATGTCCAAAATTATTCATACCCTTCTCAATAATTAATAGAAAAAGCCTTTATTGGCTATTACAGCAATCAAACGCTTCCTATCATTGCTGACCAGCTTTTTGCATGTCTCCACTAGTATTTTTGCCCATTCATCTTTAGCAATGAGCTTCAACTCTTTCAGTTTGGAGGGTCTCACTGCCATCACCCTGATCTTTAGCTCCCTCCACAGATTCTCAATTGGATTCAAGTCAGGACTCTGGCTGGGCCACTGTAAAACGTTAATGTGTTTGTCCGCTAACCCTTTCTTCACCACTTTTGCTGTGTGTTTTGGGTCGTTGTCCTGCTTAAATGTCCACTAGTGCCCAAGGCCGAGTTTCTCTGCAGACTGCCTGATGTTGCTGAGAATCTTGATGTATTGCTCTTTTTTCATGATGCCGTTTACTGTGATTAGGTTCCCTGGTCCATTGACTTAAAAACACCCCCCGAAGCATTAGGTTCCCACCACCATGTTTGACAGTGGGGATCGTGTACTTAGGGTTGAAGGCTTCTCCTTTTTTATGCCAAATAGTTTCATCTGACCATAAAACAGAAGACCAGAAGTCTTCTTCTTTGTCCAGATGAGCATTTGCAAAGGCCAAGCGGGCTTCTGTGTGCCTTATCTGGAGAAGTGGCATCCTCCTTGGTCTGCGTCCAAGGAACCCAGCAGTGTGCAGTGTTTGTTGGATTGTCTGGCATGAGACGTTGCCTCCAGCAGAGCCAAGACTAACCAGGATGGCCTTGGTGATGATCCTGGGATTATTGTTCACCTCTCTCACTATCATTCTCGCCAGTACAGGAGTAACTTTTGGCTTCCGACCACGTCCTCATAGGTTTCCCACCATGCGAAACCTCTTGTATTTTTTAATAATTACGACTACGACTCAAAACACAAAGCAAAAGTGGTGAAGAAATGGTCAGGGGACAAACGCATTAACGTTTTACAGTGGCCCAGCCAGAGTCCTGACTTTAATCCAATTGAGAATCTGTGAAGGGAGCTAAAGATCAGAGTGATGGCAGTGAGACCCTCCAAACTGAAAGAGTTGGAGCTCATTGCTAAAGATGAATGGGCAAAAATACCAGCGGAGACATGCAAAAAGCTGGTCAACAATTATAGGAAGCGTTTGATTCCTGTATTAGCAAATAAAGGTGTTTCTATTGTAGGGGTGAGTGGCCTAAGTTGTGCATTTTGGAAGTTGTGCCACCCCTTGTTTCTAGAAAACCGTGGAAGAAATTGGAAATGTGACCACATATTTAAGAAGAGCCATCCATTTGACTCATCCTGTAAAGAAGGGAGACACAAGGAATAAGATATAAGCACATTTAAGCTCAAAACACTGTTTTGCCTTTCAAAGTAAAATTTCCATGATCAAGGTTTTTTGGTTATTGTGTCTGAACAATTATAGACAAGTTTGAAAACATTTGACACATGTTTTAGTGCTTTGGTATGCTACATTTTGAGTCTATACTGTTAGCACGATGTCAGCCCTAAATTGCTGCATCATGCTTATTATCCAAATTTCTGGGATTGGGGTGATTTGTGCCAAAGGGCCTGGGTGAGTTATAAGTAAGTAAGTAAGTAAGTAAGTAACATTTATTTATAAAAGCACATTTATGACAGTTTGCACTGTCCAAAGTGCTGTACATAGTGCATTCAGTAGGTAAAAAATGAAGGTAAAATAACAATAACCAAAATAAAAGACGTAAAGCCCATACATCCACATAAACACAGATAGTAGTGCAGAGGTAAGATAGTTAGTGGGGAGGAAACACCAGGGTGTACATATGGGTTTTGAGTAGTGGTGGGCCGTTATCGGCGTTAACGTGCTGCGTTAACGCTAGACTCTTATCGGCGATAAAAAAAAAATATCGCCGTTAATCTCTTATTCCACCTCCTGTTCGGCTCAGGGGAGATGGTTCCCTCCAGGGCCGATGGCTGTTCGCTGTCGGGGTGAACCTCCTTCCGTGCGTTCTCTGGTCGGGTAATAATAGCCGGGGGCCGTTGTTGACACTTGAGGAGCCTTTATTGCAGGAGCGAAGCTTCTCTCACACACCCGCCGCTCTCTCTCTCCATCACTTGCCCACGACACACACCACCTGCGCACACGCATCTCACGGTGCGTGAGATGCCCTATTCCCAAAAAGGGCTACGCCACTCTTACAACACTATTCTCAAAGTTGGGTTGCGAATTTTAGCGCGGATGTAGGGCCCTATGATTTCCGCGATAACGAAAACACGGACGGAATCACGGAATTGGGCAATAAAAACGGAATCTACTGTTTAACACGGAATGTCACGGAATTCGCCATTATTTTGGTGAAATTCAATTTCCAAGGCAAAGGGAAACAACACGGTTGAAATTAAAGCAGAACTAGGGAGGAATTTTGGTTTGGCGACATCTAAAGAACAAACTACTGCCGTGAAAAGTAGAGCCTGGCTGCAGGATCGCTAATGTAACACACAGCGCCAAACCCCCTTCACAAATCTGTCTAACTCTGACATGTACATAACTTAATTTATTGTTAATAATATGGTCTGTTTATAAATTCGGCATATGATTAAAGCATCTAAAAGCACGTAATCATGTTAAACGTTTACTGTTTTTAAGTTATTAATGCCACTCGCTCCCGCAGATACACAGCACAGGGAGGTCTTATATTCAGCCATTGCTAAAGGGAGTGTTGTATTATGGAACGGCCGCTGTGGTACGAAATTCCAGTCTCAACAATGTTTCCTACACGCAATTATAACTCTAGCGTCCACAGCCCGTTGTTTTCATGTAGTGTAACTTGTGTAATGTGTTACATTATTCAGCTGTTGCCGTGATGTCGGCTAACGCTGATGCTAATGATAACTAGCTCTCCGTCGCACAATAGACTGTAGGTTGGTGTTGCAGCCAGCTGTTAGGTGAAGCGCTGTCCCACAGGTAAAAGCCATGGACCTATAAAGCCTGTCCAATATTCACTCTAGTCCAGCTTCTTGAAAAGTTTATAAGGACTTTATTATTTATGTAAAAATAATATTTAATGTTTCACTTGAAGCACAAAATTAATGGCTTTATTTTCTGTTATAGCCTATACCCAACAAATTTGTTTTTTTGTTTTTTTTTAAGCACAAAAAACAGTGCAATGTTGTGATTTTTAGCCTTATATCTGATTAAATTGTTAGAATATTATTTGTTCGCAATAATTAGACACTCGTTCTGATGACGAAATTAGTGTTAATTGTAAAAAAACGGAAGTCATGAGATTAAAACGGAAAAAACGGAATTTGTTGAACATTATTTATTTTCATCACCAATTATCATAGTAGAACAGCTTCCTCAAGCAGTTTGTGATGCATGTTGGAAACAGGAGATGAGCCCCTGGTCTGATGCGCCACCTGGCTTGAGAAACACTTTCTCAAAGACTTACTTTGAGTCATTATTTAGGGAGCACACACATATTATGAATGAATTCAAATGAGCCATTTTAATCTAGATTAATCTAGATTAATTCCAAAATTCAATGAGATTAATCTAGATTAAAATAATTAATCTATGCCCACCTCTAGTTTTGAGCCTTGATTTAAAGGCAGAAATGTAGGGGAATCACATTTGTCAGGTGGCAGTTGGTTCCACAAGCACGGAGCAACTAATGCAAAGTACATTTCTGAGAGTTGTGCCAGTGACATGGCTGTATACGCTGGTCACCAAAAGAAAGTGATTGTCTACAGTAGCTCAGAAGAGAGTGACATCTCAATTCCACTTAACGACACCACTGATGAGAGTTCAGATGGCCAGAAAGATGATGATGGTGACTTTGTCATTGTGAGCTTTGCAGGTAAAACCATTAGATCTGCTAGGCCTTGTTTAAGAAAATTGTCCTTCAATATTTGTCAACTATTTACTTTATTTACTTTAAATACACCTTAAATAAGTGATTGTCTAATGGATTTGTCTTGCATTACAGTTTATGAGATATATATCAATGGCACAATTCACCCCATGGTATTCTCTCCAACCGCTCAATTTACACCACACCGGGGGCAAGTTGTGCATCAAGACAACTTTTTTTCCGAAAGCTATATTTCTTCAACAGTTTATTCCAGATCCAAAGTTTTTATTGCCAGGGATGCACAACACCCTGAAATATATGTACATATTTGAGTTGGAGACTTTACTGTCAAGGCCTTACTTTAAAGTCACTTTGAGTGAAAAGTTGCACAACTTAGGCCACTCTCCCCTACTATTGAGAAGGGTATGAATAATTTCGGAATTTTTTTTGTTCAAATGTAAATAAAAGCTGACATTTTTTTTTTTCAACAATGATGCCTCTTGAACATCGTCTTATTATCTTCTGTGAGAAGCCTGTGTCATTTCCAATCAATAAAAAACTTGCTGGTTGAATAAAAGTAACTTTGAGTCAAAATTTGCAAGGGGTATGAATAATTTTGGGCATGACTGTATGTGTGTGTGTGTGTGTGTGTGTATAATACATTTCTACAGATAAACGATATAAACCAGAACGTAACAGTGAATGCCACAGGCACAGGTGAAGCAACAGTCACGGTAAGTAAAATTTTTTTATTTTGAGATTTATCATCCCCTGTTGTGTCTGTTTTGAATTACAGAAGTCTTTTCTTTACCTTGTGTTCAATATGGATGACTGTTTGCATTGCTAATGACATATTAAGATGCACCTTTCATCCTGTGGCAGATGGTGTCGCTGTATTATACTCTGCCTACTAAAAAAGCTAGTGACTGTCAGAGGTTTAACCTGTCAGTGCAGCTCCTTGAAGGTAATCATTTTTTGTCATTTCATCTGTTTGTTCTGACTTGACATTTGAGCTTGTCTGCTTGTCTTTTGTTCCTTTCGTCTATCCGTCTTTCTGCCAATTTTATTTCCTTTTGTAAGAAACACAAATATTAAAAATGCTCATTTAATGTTTTGCTAACGTGTGCAGCTCCTCTCAGGTAATTGTTCTAAATATTTTGTAATTTTGTAATTTCTTTTTTCTTTTTGACTTGTTAATTTATCTGCTACAAGCTGTCAATCCATCTTCTTGCAAAGTATTTTTCCTTTTGTGAAAGACACAAATATTCAAAATGCTCCAAAAATATTTGTCCCCTGCAGAGAAAATGGATGAAAATGAGAAGATATACAAGCTGAAAATAGAGGTTTTGTAAGTACAATCAAAAAGTCTTACTGGTGGCTTTATAAAGAACATTTTCTGGCAAGCTATGGCGTCTAAATTAGCTCACTTCTTCACCCTCCTGTTTAAGTAACTCTTATAATTTTCAATGGTCCATGCTCTCCCTACCTGATAACCTTGTTATACATCTTAATTTCACACCCATTTGGCATCAGAAAAATACAATGGTGCAAACTTTTCCTTCACGTTATTTTGAAAAAGCTTTCTTGAGCTGCCCATTCCCGCAAGTTTAAATAGTTTTTGAATCACCTAAAATCCTAAAGGATATTCGATTTTACATTCCATACGGCTTTACTTTTTTTCCTGTCCTCTCAATGCTGTTATTTCTTATATTCTGTACACTTTCTTTCCAGGTTTATGAATAAAGACAATGATGCTTTGATGTCAATCTTGGATATTGGTTTGCTAACTGGCTTTGAGGTTAATAAAGTCGACCTGAACGCAGTAAGACCTTGCACAGATACACACATATCCACTTACAGTTTACATGTCAGTGTTTGTAGTTGGGAGAAACTATAATCAGTTTTATGGTGTAATTGTGTAATGATGTGTGTTCGTGCGTGTGTGTGTAGTTGTCCACAGGACGTGCACGCCCCATCTCAAGATTTGAAATGAACTCAGCCCTATCAGAAAGAGGCTCTCTCATCATCTACCTTGACAAAGTAAAACTTTCTTCCCTCCATCCCCTTTTCTCCCTGCCTTGTTCTGTATTCATGTATCTCTTTCTCACATTTGATTTCCATTCTCCAAAGGTTTCTCACACTCGACCAGAGGAGATCACTTTCAGGATCCATCAGAAGATGAAAGTGGGCGTCTTACAACCAGCTGCTGTTTCTGTCTATGAATACAATGAGCGTAAGTCTCAAAGACACTAAGGGCCAAATCCACTAAAGGATTGAGTGTATTTTGCAGCTGCTAAACCTGTTCGCAGTAACCATAGTTTAGATATTATGCCTGACAACGCCACCTCCAATTTGAGGGCAGAAGAAACCTATTTACTTCAATTATGAGTGTATCGCTTGCCGATGTGTCTTCACTTAACATGAACAATGACTTGAGGCATGAATTGGTGCAAAAATATATTCTTATTTATTGAACATGTTGACTAGGTTAGAACTAGCCTGGCACCGCCCGCCTACTAGATCCGTTCAATTTTCATTTCCCTTCAATAGTCAGTCTGGGTCTGCGGTATAATCGCGGGTTTTCTCCACCAGATTTCTGCCTGTCCAATCAGTGAACAGAGGGAGTGGCTGAGTTTCAGTTGTAGTCAGAAGGCGGCACATGACATACGTCACGGCCAAACGTTATGCGATTGGTTGGCAGACCCAGAGTGACACTGGGCAGATCCAATAGTTTTAAACTTCAACAGACACCCACCTTCAAGTGAGTGAGCTTTGTCAATTGAGCAATTCCAGACCGTCTGTACAAATGAAATGAAGTACGATGGCCTGGTAGGACCAGGCTAGGTTAGAACCATCTAAAAAGAGGAATGCAATAGTAGCAATCTCTGAATACAGCTTACTCTCCTTATGGTATAACAAAGGTCTGGTGCGCACGTGCACACTGTCTAGCCACTGTGGATGACAAAAGCAACAAAAGCCAACACCAAACAAAAAGGCAAAAGCATGCACTGTCTACTAAATACTTAATACAAAAAGTAAAAAATTAAAATGTGCATTTAGCAATACATAAAGTGTCAAACCGTGCAGTCCCACCACAGAAAGCCTAGAGAATGTGTCGCCATGGGCCCAGCCTTCTACAGAGATCCCTGAAAATGTTAAAGGAGAGTCTCCCGCTCCCGCGTGCATGCCGTAGTCAGGTGCGGCGCGGTCTCGTGCGCAGAACCGCACACACACACACACACAGAGCAGCTGATAGAGAAAGCTTTGAGACACGTGCAGATTTATTTACCGCAAATCGCGGCCTTTCACACAGTTATGACCATGCATATTAATGAAGCATTAGGTAATGGAAAGTTAATGAGTATGTACTGAGAGACTCTGATTCAAGCGCTAATGATTAGTTACTGGTTAACGGACCGGGAGATACTGTATTAATGAAGCATTAGGTAATGGTTAGGTAAATATGAGTTAATAAAGTAGTTTTTCCCCCTTAGATGTCACAGTTAGTGAATAAAATGTCAGGCCAGACATAGGATGATCATCTTTTTTTAATGATATTCACTAGAGCTGTCGCGATTACCGCAGAAGTGAAATACTGCAATATTTACAAGCCAACCGCAGTGCATGCTCGGTCACTGCAACAACCGCACGAAAATTAAGAGGCTAAATCTGAGGAATTTTGTGTGAACAAATAATTTGGAGACGCTGGGTCATGATGAATAAGAAGCTATTGAAGAAATATAATAATATGGAGGATCCTCTGGGTTGGGCTTGGTGCTCTTTTTCTTTTACGGGACATATTTCTCTGTATTATAAGGAATGCATTTAAATGCAGTGAGAGGAACTCTGTTGTCCAGCTATCTTTTTTTTTACAGAGGGCAGCCCCATTTTCAAATATTTTTAGATAAACTCAATACACACTGTGCATGGATGTATATAGGTATATTCTCCCAGCCATAGGGTTTTCTGGAGAGTTGCAGGCAGAGGCCAGGTTGGGGAATATCTGGTCAATAAGCTGGGGCAAAGCCCTAACCAGTAGTTCATTAGTTATCTTCACTTTATTTTTCCCCACATCTTTGTGTGTTTCCTCCTGGCCCTCACCGATCTTGAGCAGATACTGTGAGAATTCAATCTCAGTTAGATCTGTCCTCATGTTCTGTTCCAATGTGTATGTCTGCATCTTCTCACTGAGGGGAGACATCTGAATGCAGGCAGTGACAATCTGAGCTCTGCCGCCTCTTTTCACGACAGGAGGAGTCTGGCGGGCATCGCCGCCCAGACACACAACCTTACCTCCCCATGGTTTTGCACTTGACATCAGATCCCTTATTGTCCTCTCCACTGCCTCCACAACATGCCTGTGTACAGAGAAGATTTCGTCCCAGATTATCAGTTTTGCAGATTGGATGAGCTTGGCCAGGTGACTCTGGGCCTTGATGTTGCACACCGAGTCTTCAAAAATCCAGGGGGATCTTGAATCTCGATTGTGCAGTTTTCCCACCGTCAAGGTTCTGTGCTGCCAGGGCAGTGCTTGCCACGCACAACACAATACCTCCTGCAGATCTGATTTTTGAACTGAGGGCTTTGAAGAGAAAAGTTTTACCATAGCCACCAGGACAGTTCAGGATGAACTGCTTATGTGTGACTTCTCCTGGTGCAGCATTGTCTGCTGGGCTGAATTGAGCAGAGTCATCAGCTCTGTTGCCATGTTGGCCTGTTGCACAGTATAGTAGGTCTCCTCCCTGAACAATCTGCCCTCTGTGTCCTCTGCAGTAGGTACAGAGGGCTTTGGCATCCCCAGGATCTGGGTCAGACTGCCGCCCATCTTGTCCAGCTCCTCTTAGACCACAGCACCATCCTCTTAATTTTTTCCAGATTAATATCAGCCTTGTTGCAGTGGTTGTGAATGGATTCTTGGTGTAAAAAATCTTCTCCCATGTTTTGCAGAAATTTCAGTTTGGAGGTCTCCTCCAAACTGAAGATCCACTCTGAGTCATCCTCCAGGAGTCCCATTCTCAGACAGACCTTGCGATAGGTTTCACAGGGCTCTCCGTTGTACTGCAGCAGGTCATTGAATGAGGTTGCTCCTCTCCTGTGGTTGAGGAGCAGTCTTAAATAAAACCTCTCACCTCCACCCTAGTTGGGAGATACGCTGCTGATCCTGCCAATCATTATCGGGGTAACTGTGTTGCTGGGCTGCACTTTCTGAATGTTCCAGGAATTGTTGCTCTTGTTCCAGGTGTAGAACTCAGGGATGTCCTTGTATAGCAGCTTTCTGGCGTGTGGGTCCTTAGCATTTAGCTTGAAGTAGGCAGTTAGTGTGGTGTCTTTTGCCCTGCTCGGCGTTTCCATCTCTGAACACAACGTTCTGTTGGCCTTTGAGGTGGATTGCAAGCTGCATCACAGAGGGAACCCTTTCCTGAATGGGGTACTCCATGATCCTCCAGTGGGGTCGTAGGGGTCGATGGTGCGGGCGTTGATGAATTTGAAGATTTCGTTGTTGTCTTCCTTCCCCCCAACAGTTCCCACATCCACACCCTTGTGCATGTACTTATACGGGTACTTGATGGTGGCGAAGCTGCCCACATACTCAAGGATGATGTAGGGGTTGTGTGGGACCACCCAACTGAGATAAACATGGAAAGAAATCTTAATGCAATGTTACAGTAAATGGCAAATTATAATTTGGATAGTGAGCAATGTGACTGTTGGAGTTGATATCGACGTGATAGCAAGTTGTTGGGCAATAAGCGTGATTGTAAACATATGCATTGGATGGATGTGGCATTTCCTACCTGTTGTCGAATTTGAAGCCATTCTTCTCGAAGACACGGCCATTAAAAGGCCTGGTGTAAATGGGGTAGCCTTGGCCATTGTGAGGAAGAACTGTTTGCTGGACAAAGTCTTCGGGGTAGTGCTTGCTGCAGACTCCGTTTACCATACAGGGAGCGGTAGGGAAGGCTATGCCACAGGGTCCTTCAAAGAAAATGGAGGCATTCATTTGTCTGTAAGATGCTGGTATGCAGATATGTTTGTATACATGTGTAGGTATTAGTAAAGGTCCGTGTATATATTATTATTTTGTATTAAGGGCTGAGTCCAACGTGACAGAAAGTTCAATTCCACTCGTATTTTCGTTTTACTGTATTCCAGCTGGAGTGCAGAATCTAAAATACCATCCGACTTTTCCTTTCTTGTTTATTGGTACAAAACGAAAAACGAATTTGACAGAACAAGGGAATGGGTGAACGGAGGGTTTTGTTACTTTGTATTAAGAGCTTAGTCCCAAGTGACAGAAAGGAGAATAACAGTCCGAATTATCTTTTCTTGTTTATTGGTACAAAACCAAAAACGAATATGACTGAAACAAGGAAACGGGAGAACGGAGCTATTTTCTGTCCGATTTCCCTTTGTTGGATTCAGACATGAAAACAAATAAACGTAGCCTTTATAATAGGATCATAGCATACACTGACCCATATAGCCTATGCCTTATTGAGCACAATCTGTAAAATGTATAGCCTACATGTTCGAATAAAATAATAGGCCACATATTTTATTATTTTATTTAAGAACACGTTCTCACTCCCAACCACCCAACATTTCTCCCCAACTCGTCCTCATTGACGAATGGTCAGTGTCCCTTTGAGTCACTTTTTGACAAGTAATGTCAATTACTGGTCAAACTTACGACGTGCAATAATATAGCCTACCTCTATAGCCAGTACTTTGGCAAGGCATGTGCCAAGTGTGCCACCGCACAGGCATGGACGGATTAATATGCCCACGGCCCCTGGATACAAACCAGCCATGGACCCCTACCAACATGCAATCACACACATTATAATGCAGCCGAGAGAGAGAGAGAGGTTCTAAAATACAATTTTATACAATCTCTCTGGTGCCGCGCAAGAGAAACAGACTCTTTGCGCCTGAGCCTACACTCAAAGCCCCGTCTGAGCGAAGCAGCGCGTTGCCCGGTGAAACGCTGTGTTGGTGTCGTTCACTGTGAGACCTCGCGAGCCGCTGTGCAGAAAAACTATGTGGTTTAAGACTAAATGATCACTGGGGATTCCTGCACGTTGACAATGTAGAGGGGACAGGCTTCGCGATCCGATTGCATGTCCCGAGCCCTGGATATACGGAGACATGCCCCCAATCTCACTGCCGACTGTAAAGTGAAACAACCGCCCTCGCTCAGTTAGTTTCAGTCTACAGCCGACACAGTTAATATAATCACCACCTAAGCATGGACATCGTTTAAAAAAAGCGATCTCATTCTTATTATCATTAGGGCTTTGATGCAATCTATAAAATCTGAACATTACGGAGGCAGTGATGGTGCGTAATGGACGGCGCAGTTGGCAAGCTCTCCACAGCAGAAAAGCCACTGTTAATCGATCGCTTTGTCGATTCATGCCTCTGACTCATCGCAATATAATGAGTCGAGGCTTTTAATTCAATGCTGGGGATGTTGAGCTCTTTGGCGATTTCCCGTGCCTTTTTATAGCCTATAGTCTAAGCCCACCGCGTTCTCTCTCCCAGCGGCCAGCGCAAAAATGCACGTCCCAGCCGCTTCAGAGCGCACAACCAGTGTTCCACCCGAAAAAAAAGAAAATAAACAAGGTGGACACAGGCCCAAGCTGAATGACCGCTCTGGTAACGGCATTCCCTTACTGGACGCCGAATATTAGACCCCAAATATAAGACGACCCGACTTTTTACGACCTAGGCCTACTTGTAGGGGAAACCCCCAGCCTTAAATTAAAACCATCACCGCTGCATGTATTGGTGCAGTTTGTATTTATCATTGTAGCGAGTTGCGAGACAATTGCAGGCTGAGCTTTTTTTTCAGCACCCCCTGCTGAGAATATGTTCACGCGGCTATGTGCGCGTCTGTTTTATGTTGGCGAGCCTGAGTAAGTAGCCTATATTTTAGAGAAGTTTCACATCAGGCCAGCCTATTATGTAGCTTAGTGATGTGCCGAGTCCTTTTATTTATTTATTTTTGCCTCGCAACCGGCCGAGAGTCAAACAGAAAAGTTGCCAGCGTGTCTGTTTCTCCCCAGCGCACAGCAAATGAGAAATATATTTAGGCTATTATTGTTATTATAAAATGTCACTCAAGAGAGATGATAAACAAACATAATGGACAATTATCATATCACAAGATGATAATGCAGATTCTTTGGAACAACTAAAAAAGGCAAAAGTTGATGATGATGTGAACAACTTGTTTGTGCTTTAAAGTCACCAGAACGCAATAAACAAGTCTTTGAGGCTCCTGGGGGAGGACCCCCAGACCCCCGTTATTGTACAGACCTTAAATAAACGTGCCACACCGAGTTTTAATGAAACACACGCAGAATCTCTTTTCTGGCTATACGTTATAGTGCGGCACCCCCACATATTGGCCAAGCCCCTCCTTCGCCCCGGTGGCGTTGTGCATGATGCTAAAGGCAAACCATCCCATTCTGGGACTGCGACCAGATCGACTTGTGCGTGGAAAGAAAGACAAATCTTTCCTCTCGTCTGGTTAAGAGACAGGAGTCCGCGATGATGGCCAATACAGCGGTATACCAGGTCCAGGATGATTGCAACCTGGCTGTATAACGCTATGATTGTCGCAGCCGTTAAAATAAGGCTATTGATTTTCTGTTTACAAAGATGTCTGAATTGTTTATTGTTTATGAAAATAGAAATTTTTAATTGAAATTATATTGATGATAATGATATTATATAGGCTAGTACTGTTTATGCCTAGACTGCTTTGTTTTTTGTGGGCGGGCTTTCCGCACCGACCAGGTATTTAGCCAGGTGTGTGTTTGTCATGATGAAAACTAAATGTCAAGGGAAAGAGGCGGTGGTTTAAATAAGTATTTCGACCGCTTATTAAGTTCACTCGTTGCTTACAATGGTTTATTCGTTTCTCAGTATATTTTACTTTATTTACAAGACAGTTTTGTTCTTTTTTGAGTTGTAAAATAAAGGCACTAATTTTTTGAAGTTGCGAGTGCTTGGAGATTATTGGAAGCGATTCGAGCTGACCTCGCCTTCTGTACCACGGCTGTACCCAAACAAAGAACAGCCTAGACGATGATACTGCCATACTTCAGAATGTAGCCTATAACAGGTTTCAAAATGTGAAAATAAAGTGACAGCTGCGCTAACTTGATCAGGTAGCCTAAGGTCAATATTTTTACAGTTGTGAATGATGATGCTGTATTATTTTACTTGAAGGCTATTGCACCCAGGTTACCCGCGCGCAAAAGTAAAGCTGCGTGCGTGTGTCCTTGATTAATGCGCGTGCACGTCAATGAGCAGGGCCTCGCACCCCCCTGCCACGGACCTGTCTATAGCCTACTCATAACGTCTATAATCCACCAGCCGAGACCGCAGGGACGACCACACCACAGCTGGTCGCCCCAATGGCTTTTTTTCCATGGGAAATTATGAATTTTATCTATAGCAATGGCAAGACCACAGGTCTGTTTTTATGATATTGCTAGCGAGAAATATGCATCTTAGGCTATGATCGCCCGATCAGCGTTGGGTCAATCAACTCTGAGCGTGTTCACTCTGGGTTGAGCGCGTGCGTAAAAGCCATAGTCAATGGATCGCTGATAACATGTTTCACCATGTAAACAAGAGAAACAAATGCTTGATCCTAAAACACTCCTGTTAATAAAAAAAAGAACGATATATGCCTAGGTTTATTAATCTGAATGTAGAGCATGTTCACGATGTGTAAGGTGGCCGCCTATACGACAAGAGGGCTGAGAACTACTGATCAGATCAATGATCGATCAAACGTAAAATCATCAGGAAATGATAAAAACATCCCGGTGTAGATTTCTATGGAGTGATTTTGCTTTAAACTGCACAGGGACGCGTTGTGACAGACAGCGACTCTTTCTTCAGTTGGAGCTGCAGCGTAAAGTGAAAACAAATTCAAAGAAGGTCTAACCATCTATCCAGCAGGTTATACTCACGGCGTATGTTGCGGCTTTGGCGAGGTGTTCACCCCTGCTGCTATGGACGCTATCAAAGCAAAACGTGACGTTAAAAAATAAATAAATCAGGAACACATCATGAATAGGAAATGAACAATCTTCCGACCTTTTATTATATGTCCAACCATGCATTTTATTTAGGTTGATTATAGCCTATTTAGGCTTATTATGTGCTGCTTTCTGAGTTCCCTACTTTCTTATTGCAAGCATTGATCACAATCTGAAGATAAATGTATCAGTTTTCGATCCTTTTATAAAGGTTACTTTTACGCTGGAAATACAGAAGTAGGAAGCTCAGTGGTACAACTGACGGAGCGCTGCAACCAATCAGGAGAAGTCCGCCCACAGACGGAAAAGCCAATGAGGCTCGTTTATTTGTTTTACTGTCAGAATTGAATGTAGGAAATAAAACCTCTCCGTTTTCCCGTTTCCTTGTTTCTGTCATATTCGTTTTTGGTTTTGTACCAATGAACAAGAAAGGAAAATTCGGATGGAATTTTCCTTTCTGCATTCCAGCTGGAAAACGGTAAAACAAAATTACGAGCGGTATATTCCTTTCTGTCACTTTGGACTCAGCCCTTAGTACAAAATAATAATATATACACGGACCGTGAAGTATGCAGAATGAGTGAGTGCAACTTTACCAAACAAATAAATATTAGGTATGTATGATTTTGTTAGAGGATATGACCCATTGTAGTCATGAAGTCAGAAATAGTCACTCACCATGCAACATCATAGCGGTGACACAGCGGAACAATTCAGGGTCCTTGTCAGGGTCGGGCAGCTGGGCGGAGATTATCTTGTCCACGTCATCCATCTGAATGGTCTTATGCAGGCGGAGCAACATATGGCAATGCTTGAGACCCCGGAGCTGGCCCTCTATGGTGTGAACCCTGGCCCTGCCTTTTCCAAGTACACCACCTTTGATGTCAGAGATGAGCTCTGTCAGCAAGCGATGGAATATCCGGTTCACCACATCAGGTCTGTCTGCAGCCGTCATCCCTGGGAACTGCAGGTTTTTCTCCACAGCTGGTAACTTTGGATTCATAGTCATAGTCAGGAATAGATCGAACTTTCCCTCCTTCTGTGCGATGGCAAGGGCATCCAAATAGTGTTTGTACATGTAGCGGGGGGAGCCGGTGAAGGAGGAAGGGAGGACAATCATCTGACCAACCTTCTACAGCTCTGTCCTTGTGTTGTCTGCTCTGGCATGAGCTAGAGCATCTTGCAACCCGCTGTACTGCTCTGCCCTCAACGTGTCCTGGTTGTGTTTCCGATACTTCAGTCTGGCCCCTTCAATTTTGCAATACTGGTCGCATATGTACTCCTGGCCTAGTCTCTTTGCTCTGTGCAGTGTGTTGAAAAGTCCATCTCTGACCTGCACATGAAAGGGTACAATAAGCGAAGGTTAATACAGTAAAATATATTAGGTGAATTTGTGGGTTTATACAATTTTTTGTGATGGTGTATTTATTGGAAAGGTCCTTTACTACAGGAGAAAAGAGAGAAAAATGTGTGAGTTTTGCTAATCCCACAAACACTTAAATTTACCTGCATGTGGAACCTGTAGAACTTCAGTAGTGTGACATGGGAGTGAGAGCCAGAGGTTTTGTAGAAGGTGTCTAGGCAGAAGCCCCCCTCTCCCTCTGTCAGGATCAGTGGGTAGGCACAGGGGTCGTACATCTGGTGCAGCTCGTTGATGTTGACGATATCCCGCTTTTGTGGATGATGGATTTTGCTCCTGTACAAAACCACATCCCTTGGCTGAGTGTAGTCGCCAGGGGCGATGATGCACACATCAGACACTGCTGGATTGTGAACCCTTTTCCTTGCTGCAGCTGAGCCTTTTTCCTTGAAAACCATTTTTAAATCCTGGCCGGGATTTGCTTTGAAAATGTCAGCACCCGCTTTAAACTGCTGCACATTGTAGTTGGATTTTTTAAGCTTGCGCTGCAGTATCTTCAGAGTCTGCACTGAGATCTTTTCATCATACCTGTTCTTCTTGGCATCATCTAGCCGGTTTTCCAATTCGTGTTCCCCATCATATACGTATATTTGTGCATACTTGGGCTTCTGATTTACATCAGGGAAGAGAACACTCGGGATACGGTGGTACATCTGGCCAGACATTTTGAAGGGGGCTGGGCCACGCCCCCGGAAGTCAATCATTCTCCCGTCTTTGATGAGCTTAGAGGCCATAGACACCATCCCATTGTAGCTCCTGATATTCGATAGGAACTGACGGGAGTCCCTGCTGTCAGTGGTGTAGAGATCCTGCAAGTCTGGGCTGGGGTCAGCGAAGGGAGTGAGCTTGATGTTTCTGTAGGGGCAGCACTTGAAGGTCTTCCCCAACTGCGCTATCTTGGCCAACTCCCAGGGGAACATCCTTGCTTTGCAATTCACACAGATCTCTGTCATGTCTGAATTGTCCTTGACCAAGTCTGGCTCACTCCAGGCTTTCCGGTACATAAGTGCTGCCTTTGTTGTCCTTGCATCACTATGGGCTAATCTATCCGTGTCCATTTGGTGTTGTGTTTTCTGCCTTTTTCTGCCTGAATTGTGCCTTCTTTGTATTTTGGCTTCTTGAGATTTGTGTAGGTGGGTTTGATCCGGCTCAAGGGTGCAACTGTGTCCTATTGGCAGCTTGTGTCCTTCTGTGGGCCGACCACATTTTTGGCATCTTCTAACAGGTGATGGGGTTGTGTCCTGTGCAGAACAAATGGTTACCTTTATTATTACTGTCAATGGCAGACTTCCTTGACTTGCTAGGCAGCTGTGTGTGTGTGTGTGTGTGTGTGTGTGTGTGTGTGTGTGTGTGTGTGTGTGTGTGTGTGTGTGTGTGTGTGTGTGTGTGTGTGTGTGTGTGTGTGTGTGTGTGTGTGTGTGTGTGTGTGTGTGTGTGTGTGTGTGTGAGAGAGTGCTACCTACCAAGTCAGGGAGATCCAGTACAGACACCACCATAGGCACGTCTTGTTCTTGGGTCCCCTTCCTTAACCTGCAGTCCAAATTGTGCCTTCTTTGTTTTTTGGCTTTTTTGTTTTTTTGTAGAAGGTGTGGATCTGGCTCAAGGGTGCAAGCATTTCCTCTTGGCAGCTTGTGTCCCTTTAAGGGCCTTCCACAATTTTGGCAGCTCCTAGCAGGTGATGGGTTCTTGTCCTATGCATAACACATTTTTGCGGTTATTATTACTTTGATTTGCGATGGGAGCATGTTCTTTTGTGATAATGATATTTAAACTTGTTCAATGTCTGTGTCATAGGAGGCACTTTCCACTATTGTTAATGAAAGGGGAAAACATCAAATAACCAGGGCAGCAGTTGGAAAGAAGATCAGCTCCAAGTGTGGTTATGTGTTCTGCAGCATTTATGTAAGTGGCTGGGAACAGCAATGAGCTGTGTAGTAGTCAGAATTAGAAAGAAAGAGATGGTGTGTGAGAGGGAGCGTCACTGTTTAGACACAATTTAGGCAAAGTAAAGCAATGTTATGGTATGGTGAGAGCCCATAAGGTATCAATGACTCATAATGTCATTGTAAAAAATGGAAGTAACCCCATAGTGATAATGTAGAAACCCTGGTCAATATTGTAACAAATGCTGAGTGGATAATGTTATAACATTTTGCACATAATGTTCCATCTTATTACATTGTGGTTCACCTATTACATTATGAAGTAAGCAAAATATTTTTTTCTAATAGTGTAATTGATTTATTACATTATAAACCAAATTAATGTATGTATTAAAGGGGTAATTGTACAATGTTAAGTGTAGTATGTATTAAAAGTCATGGCTCAAAGTGTGCATACAGAAAAACACATTGGTTTTAGGTCATTCTTCTGGTCGAAAACAAAAATGTTATTCTGTTTCACGGTTGTCACATGTAACTTTCAATGTTTAGGAATGTAAGCTATCTTTTACAGTGTGCACAAACATTACATTTTACTATCCATCTGTGCTGGTGAATTGTTAATTGTTTTCATTAAGACAGTAATCTGATATTTTGTCACAATATTTAGTGAGGCCTCAGTTCAAATATGTGCGACACAGGCATTTGTGTATGACAACTTTCAGCAGAGAATTTCAGGAAAAGCTATATTGAAAAGTGCTTTTAATGCATACAGCACTTGTTTAATCCATACCTGATTTAAATGTAAGGAAAGCAGTACACTATTAGGAGAATAATCTTTTGCTTGCTTTGTAATGTAAATAGTGAGCCAAAATGTAATTGGTGGATGCACCCAAATTACAGGGATTTTCTGTGCATTTCTGTTGTTAGGAAGACCTTATGACTTATGTATGAGAGATTCAGAGAGTATCAGAGATGTGATGTAGGCATTGTCTGCATGTATTCAGAGCACAGGCCTCATTAAACATTTAACCCTGTTAAAAAAACATGCAGACTTACCTCCTAAATACTACTTTGGGAAGCAGCAAAACAACTGTGGATTAGTTGAAAAGTCAAATGAAATCAGTTTTTCTTACTATAGCCATATCAGCCATTTGCCTCAGCAGGCATCACAGTCCGTAAACAACAATATGACAGACACCCCCTGCCCCTATACCCTTAGCTCATCTGAGGAAAAACTCCCAGCAAAATAGATGTCACTTGTACAGAACGAAAATAATTATAACAGACAGCTGCTTCTGAAACTGAAAAATAGTGTGCATTTACAGAAGCAAAATGTAAATAAATAGCAACAATGGGCAAAGCGTGGGCAACCGTGGCTCAGGTGGTTAAGCGGGTTGGCCAATGATCCAAGGGTTGGCGGTTCGATCCCCGCTCTGCCACCAGAGTCATGGTTGTTGTGTCCTTGGGCAAGACACTTCACCCACCTTGCCTCGTGTGAATGTGTATGATTGCTGTATGTTTGAGGTGGTGGTCGGAGGGGGCGGGGTTCAAAGCAGTATAGCTGTAGGCCAGGAGTGAGACAGAAGTAATAGGCTACAAACGACCGACGCTCTAGGAGGAGAGTCATTTAAAATATAGAAGTTTCAATGACAAATCACTGACTTTAAAAAAATAAACATTCCTGGCCAGCGGGTGAGTGTGACTTTCCGTCTTTAAAAAATTAAACAGTTCTGGGGAGCGGGGAGTGTGGGGGAGGGGGCATATAGCCTAACTACAACGCGACTACAACAGGATAGAACAAATATGTCCGAGGAGAGTCATTTTAAAATAAATAAAAAGTTTAGCAGCAAAGTGTAGCCTATAGCCAGCTCTTACCTGAGAGAGTGCAGCGGCTGGGCCGTTATCTATGCCTGATTTTGCATATTCTTTCAGGCAAACATACGAAATGGACAGCATGTGTTATTTGACACGGAATCTTCAGTAAGCAAACGCTTGTAGATCAGCTTGAAGGTTTTCCGCCTGGGAAGAGATTCCTTAGGGCGCACTCACACGAGGCTATCTGTTCCATGCCCTAGCACGTTTGCCCCCTAAAGTCTAAATCGTATGGCTAGTGTGAGCACGCCATCCGTACTCCAGCCACACCTCGGCCACAGCACGCTTGGGAGATGTGTGCCCGGGCACGGTACAGATGCTAATAAGATGACAAGCGCGAATGCAAGTGCACAAGCAAGGGCACAGACGGCGTTCCTGACTTGAATTTATTAGGGATGCAGTCGGTTAAACGCCCGCTGCATTACTAGTCGGCACAAAAATTGCCCATCACTTGGACTTGAACATAAATGTGTGAGAATTAACGTGTGTGGGTAGGCCTAGCTTTGGGCTAATAAAAGAGGGAGAGAGAAAAAAAGGTGAGTAGCATAAAGCAGTTTTTACTCATGTTTCGTCCAATGTTTTTATTATTTTTCCTCCCGTCAGCTGTTATAATACTGCTTTTATGCAATCGTGCTTGAGTACGGAACAGGGCAACTTTGCCAAGTGGGAGTGCGCCCTTACTAAAATGCAATGGAGGGAAAACTGTGCTCAGCTGCCATAGTTTGTGGGCGTCTTAGGGCTGCCATATAATTGGTGCAAATAATTTTTGTGGATAAGGTTAAGCGGGGCAGATTGCCCATGCTGTTTCTCCGTAAATCATGGAACAATTAGCTTTCAAAATCCATTATTAGTGGATATGGCCCTAAGAAACATACTGTATGCTACCTCCATGAGCTTCAACATTTTTCTTTGCTGCCAATAGATGTAAGTTGAGACTTTGGATAAGCAAATATTACTAAATTTTATTTTCTGATGTGCTGCATTCAGCATTATTTCTTGAGATTTAATTTTTTTTTTTAAATGTCTTTGTTACTTGTAGCAGGAACACCCTGTGTGAAGTTCTACCACCCACAGAGGAGAGCTGGGGAGTTACTGCAGCTCTGTGGTGCCAATGGGGAATGCACATGTGCTGAAGGTAAACAGGATATGATACTGAATATAAACAACTTTCTGTAAACATACATTTTTTAACATCTAAAGTTCTTGAATGAATACCTTAACACAACACTAACACTGCTACATACAGGTGAAACTCAAAAAATTTGAATATCGTACATTTATTTCAGTAATTCAACTTTAAAGGTGAAAATAATATATTATACAGGCTCATTACATGCAAAGTGAGATATGTGAAGCGTTTATTTGTTATAATTGTGATTATTATGGCTTACAGCTTATAAGAACCCCAAATTCAAAATCTCAGAAAATTAGAATATTACATAAAATCAATAAAAAAAGGTTTTTAAATACAGAAATGTCGACCCTCTAGATAGGTGCTGGGAAAGTTTTGTATGTGCTTCATTTAGCGGAGAATATCTCAACTGATATAGACTAATATGACCCCAGTGAACAACGTGGGATGTGTGACAAAATCTCTATCCGGGGCGAAAGTCCTGAAAATGACCACAACAGGTTACACTAGTATCACACTGCGTGGTGAATGGGACTTTTTTTTCCTTTATAGATATCCTCATACTTTTTTACCAGATTAATCTTCATATTAAAATAAATACTTTTTGTATTACACTTTGTCTAAAAAATTAAATAAAATATGCAAATGAGGCAATATCTCATTAAATATGCATAGCTACATATAAACCCTTTAGTAGAATTCCTGGATACGATTTGTATGCACTTCATTTAGCGAAGAATATCTCAACTGTTATAGACTAATATGACCCCAGTGAACAACATGGGATGTGTGCCAAAATCTCTACCCGGGACGAAAGTCCTGAAAATGACCACAACAGGTTACACTAGACTATAGGGGTGTAACGGTACATGTATTTGTACCGTACCGTGACGGTACAGGCACGTATTTGGTGTTACAGAGGTGGACCGCGGTCCGTTTGTGGCGTACATAGCGTTATATGGCGAATGTACAGGCTTGTTTTGCTGTGTGGAACTTAAAACTTGTCGTCGGAGTTCCCCCCGGACCATTTAGCCTCCGGCTCGGCTCGCACGTGCGCAGTAGCAGCCAGCGTCGCGATTGAGAGTCTCTTATCTCCATGGTGAGCATGAGGGTCAGGCAGTGTTGCTAACTTAGCAACTTTGTCGCTATATTTAGCGACTTTTCAGACCCCTCTGGCGACTCTTTTTTCAAAAAAAGCGACCAGCGACCAATCTAGCCGCTTCTTCTGGTGTTATTGGTGACTTTTGGAGACCCTGGCTGTCGCTAAAGCATGTATCGCTCTTAACTTCTAAACGAGCAGCGGGTGACTCCGCGGCCACTCCCCCCGTCCCAGAGCACTGACAGGCGGCCGAGTTCTCACGCAGCAGTCAGAGCAAGAGATAAACAGCTCTCCACTCTAGTGTTCCGTTTGCATCACTATTAGCAGTTATAGTAACCCTCGTTTACAGTCTATCAGTAGTGCAAATAAAGATGTTATACAGTGCTATCGAACAGAGAGCGAACTGCATGACGAAAGTCAACAGGAAACCGGAGCTTGCAGGCGCCCCCCTGCTATTCAAATCCCGTTTGAGAGATAACTTAAGATTCCAGGTGAATTATGAAAACAGTGATAGACGTTTGGAACAATGTCGGCAGAAGGGGCATTGTTTCACTGCGATCGCCTATGCGGCAACACGTCGAACATGCATACGCATTTTAGAAGGCAACATCCAGGTATTACGCTACTATCACCGTTACTGTGAAGAAAAAAGGAGCTGTGCAAACCCAGGCAGTCATTTCTCTTTTATAATGAACATACATAAGCTGTCATTTAATTAATGCTGCAATTTTTATATTGATAAGAGAACAGCTTAACCCATTGATGACGGCTGCTGTGCGATGCCACATTGTATCTCCTGCCTGATGCTGTGTAACGCAGCATTGTTACTTTATCTAATTTTCATGGCGTGCACAACCTTGAATGCACCGTCACTGGTTCAAATACACATGAGGTGGGTTTTGTTGATTTTTTAAGACCACTTGACCACCCAAAAGTTGTGTAGTTTGCCGAAAATCACGCCAATTAAAAATAAATAAATAAATAATAATAATAAAAAAAATACGGGGCGATAGTGTATTACAGAACAGTTTGTGGCGTTCGGAGCGCATGATCTAGGTCTACTATAGGCTACTGACGAAAATCACACAACACATTGCATCTATTTATTAACAATATTTATGAATTTAGGCTATATTTTGCTGCTCCAACTCAAATTCAGCCCAGCCAGGCGATAGTTAAGTTTCAGTTTCGTTTTCATCTCCGTGGTATACAGCCGTTTGGACCAGCTGATCGGCTCCCGTGTACTGGGAAGTCGGATTTATGGTGCCAGTGATAACTGAACTAAATGATAAAATAAAGCGATCTTCTCCTTCCTATATCTGTCTATCTTTATCCCTCCACTGCACACTCAGTCACTGCTATCCATGCTAAAAGGAAGCAGGATTATAACCTTGTTTAGCACATTATTTTTAAATATTTTATATTATTTATTTATTTATTTTCTCCCCCATCTAATTTTGACGATTTTTAGAAAAATGTGTTGGTCTGTAAGCGCTAAGGGAGCATGTTTAAATAAAACCTGTGAACCTTAACTTTTAAATGTATTTTATTTCATGTTTCTATGTGCTACGCAGGCTTAGATATTAAGGTTTTGGTAGACTTGACAATTCGTACTATTTTTTCAGAAAACCCTCAGGCATTAAGGACATGCATCCTAGATTGCAATAGTCATCAATGGGTTAAGAGAGCTGCATCAATATTTTCTTTTTTTAAAGTCAAAAAGACCCATTAATAGCCTACTGTATATTTTTTCATTGCAATTTTAGTTTATACTGCACCTACACTAGTATTTAATAAGTATTTTATTTATTGGAGAATTGCAGCAGTATTTTTATATTTGTTATGCATTTTATTTGTATGTTACATACTGTCAGCTATAGTTACTGACAGCTAAAACGGTTAATTCTCCCTTAACTATGAACCGTACCGTACTGTACCGTACCGTGACTTCAAAACCGAGGTACGTACCGAACCGTGACTTTAGTGTACCGTTACACCCCTACTAGACTAGTATCACACGTGGTGTCATATTAGTCTATAACACTGGGGTCATATTAGTCTATAACAGTTGAGATAATCTTTGCTAAATTAAGTGCATACAAATCGTATCCAGGACCTATAGGGTTTATATAGGCTACGCATATTGAATGAGATATTGCCTCATTTGCATATTTTATTAAATTTTTTAGACAAAGTGTAATACAAAAAGTATTTCTCTTAATATGAAGATTAATCTGGTATAAAAGTATGAGGATATCTATAAAGGAAAAAAAAGTCCCATTCACCACGTAGTGTGATACTAGTGTAACCTGTTGTGGTCATTTTCAGGACTTTCGCCCCGGATAGAGATTTTGTCACACATCCCACATTGTTCACTGGGGTCATATTAGTCTATAACAGTTGAGATATTCTCCGCTAAATGAAGCGCATACAACACTTTCCCAGCACCTCCACTAAGAGGAAAAGTAAATTGAAAATAACCAGGATTACTCTCTCAGACGTTAGAATATAATATTCTCAAGCTGAGCAGTATTCCTAGTGGTAAAGTAATTATTGTACAGTATACCACCAGTAAAGGGCCCATCTGTGATGGGATTCGGTTAACAGTAAAATAGCAGCTGTCAGACCTACAGAATAACTCAATAACATAATTAAATTGTGACTTGCATACTGTACAGATGCACTCACCCGTCAACTCATTCACACACAAAATTCAACATTTGCTTATTTAATCAGGTCATCATGTGTTTGTTTACTTTGTGCTGGATGTGTATTTCTAGAGGAATGCAGCATGCAGAAGAAGGGCGAAATCAGCAACAATCAGCGCACAGACAAGGCCTGTGAGACTACAGAGACCAGCAGAATAGATTTTGGTAAGAGTTAATGTAAAAAGACTGCATTTATATATCGTTTTTATAATTAATAAAAGTATATATGTATAGAATACAGTGTGTGTGTGTGTGTGTGTGTGTGTGTGTGTGTGTGTGTGTGTGTGTGTGTGTGTGTGTGTGTGTGTGTGTGTGTGTGTGTGTGAATCAGAGAGAGAGTAAGTAAGCAAGGGATATAAAGGGCTAACAAACTGCTACTTTTCTGTCTTCAGTGTACAAAGTGAGACTGGACAATTTTGAAGATATATCGTTCACTGACATCTACACTATGATGGTACAGAAAACCATCAAAGAAGGTGGGTATTAATCTTTGAACTACCTAACAAGAACCCCTGATGATGATTTCCCCAAAATAGTTTATTATGTGCATTAAAGGTGGCTTAACCATTTTCTCCTCTATCTGAAATTAGCCATCATGTTATCAATCCTTTCCTCTAACTCTCTGCAAGAATGTTAGTAGCTGCATTTACTAAATTGTTTATTTAAGCAGTGTTTCCCCCAGGAAATGTCTTAGTCAAGGTGGTCACTGCCCAGGAATACAGGAGGCGCGTCGAACATTTTAGGGGTATTTTGCTCAAAGTAAATAAATAAACAGCTGTTTATTTGAATACAAAAATACAGTTGTGCAATTTTGTTTGCTATTTGCAGGTACAAATGTTGTGCAAACATACAGACAGTACAAAATACAATTAAAGAAAACTTCTTCCGTTTTGGTGCAATAATATGCAGACACACTAAATACAAATAATGAACCATATACTTAACATGTGTATGCACATCAAAGTGCAAATTCAAGTTTTTGAAGTTCCTTGGATGAGGGGCTGTTGTGCGATTATTGTGGACAATGTGATGCGATAGCCTATAATTCATTAATGGTTATTATTAGCCCACTTGCTTGATTTCTTTTTAAATACAGAGGTAGTTGGTCGTTTTGGAACATGTATTTCCCAATTTAAAAAATAAAGCAGCATTAAAATTCTGAAGATAAATATCGTAGGCCTACACTAGCATGCTCTTTGAAAAATAACTCAATAATAGTTGAAATAATAAATGCAATGTTTTTCCCCGTAAAATGACTAAATACATTTCTCCAAAGGTCAAAGATAGTAACAGTGTGGCTCTTCTGTCATGCATTCTTCAAACTTTTCTCTGCGATGTCTGAACTGACAGTTTGTGTTGCCACGGTGATGTGGTCTTAAACTGTTCTAGCTTTGCACAGCAAAGCTAGAACACTTTCTGTTCAGCTAAATAAGGCGGCCGCCTTAGCCAAGCACTAGGAAAAACACTGTTAAGTATCATGATTCTACTTCAAGCATGTGAGCAAATGGGGTCATCCCTATGTTCCCACAGCCCTATGGTCCCACAACCACTTTCCTGAAAAAGGCGATTAGGTTCAGGCATCACAGTTGGGTGATTAGGGTTAGGTGACAGCGAGAGGTTAGAATAGGAGTGAGACCCCCCCCCCCCCCCCCCCCCAAACACACACACACACACACACACACACACACACACACACACAGACTTTTCTCTATTATATACTGTAGTTAGATCACTTAGAAATGTGGGAACATAGACACACTCCCGAGAAAACAACAGTCATTTTTTGCAATGCACATTTAGGCATGCATTTAATCCTAAAATACTGTTTCTACAGGAAGTTATGATGTCAGTCCTAAGGATAAACCACGCCCGTTCCTCAGCTATCAACACTGCAGAGAGTCTTTAGGGTTGGACGTAGGCAAAACCTACCTTGTCATGGGCACATCCAAAGATATTCGCAGAGATGATCAATTGTAAGTTTGTTCTTTGTGTGAATGTGCATGTGTGTAGTGAGTCCACCCCCAATAACAATTGTGTTTGCCTATATTGTGCTATAGTTAATCTACTACTGTTGATACTTATAATAGTTACCCAATTAACCTTTTTTTTCGAGTTTTTGCTTTTTTATGTCATGTTCTCACATGTCACCGATATCTGGCCACATAAAGACTTCACTTTGCTGTCCTCAGGTATCAGTATGTACTCGGTGAGAAAACCTGGATTGAGTACTGGCCCACAGATGCTGAGTGTCAAACTGCAGAATACAGACCTACCTGTTTGGGCATGGAGGAGTTGGTCGATCAGTTTGAGATGTTCGGATGTGAACAATAATGAAACTAGACGTAATAAAATGTCCTTTTCAAAATGGTTTTTATTTCTCATTTTTTTGTTTAATGTAAACTTTTACTGCTATAAGATATAAAGGATGCAAACGTTACAGAGTGAAACTGTATTGGTTATGGTATAAGGATCTTCAAGTCATTATGTGTTTGACAGGTAAATATTACTTTCTAGTTAAAGTATAATAAACATAATACATTTAACTTGAAGAACAATCTTAACACAATGTTTTCTTAATGTTGAGCATGGTGGAGTGATGTAGGCTATAGACCCCTTATCAGTCTACGTCACACAGCGTCACTCCCCGCTCTACTGCGCATGTCAGCCGCAGAAAGAGACGAGAGCGACACGAGCCACAATCATGTCTTGTTGTGCTGTTGGATGCACAAACCGTTTATTTTTTGTTAGAATGGTGATAAAGCTAGAAATGCCCAAATGCACCGCTGTATAATTACATAAATGAGTTGTGAAATGTTTACAATAAGGACAGTGACCGGAGACGAGGCTATAGCAATGGAAAGCAATGGAGGCTTATTTACAATGACCCAGGCGTTATACATCTCCGTCCTCTTCCCTTGTGTTTGACTCTATGGTTTGACTAGGCAGTAGGGGTTTGCACGTGTACACGTGTAGCCGGTAAGTAGGCTAAATCATACCATTTAGGAAAAATCAATAAACGAAAACCGAGTGGGGTCGACATGTGCTAGCCTACTGTAGGCTACTAAAGCAGATAACACAACACATTATTGTGTTTGGTTACAATATTTATTAATTTAACCCTCCTGTTATGTTCATTTGTCAGGAACAGCAATGGTGTTCCGGGTCAATTTGACCCGGTGCATGTTTAAATCTCCAAAAGATGTCCTAAACCAAGAAAAATCCTAACAGGCAGTGTGAACATGTCATTACCAACTCCATTACTAACTATTCTATCAATATTTAGTGCAATGTGGTGTTCCATACTTCTAACAGGTAATGGTTCAATAAGGATAATTCACTCGTTTTTCATTAAAAAAATACATGTTCAAACTTTTTTTGTAATGTTTCACCACTTTATTACTTTTGAAACACTGGAGAAAATGTGAAAAGTCTCCAGAGACATTGTGGCTTGAAATATAGCCCTGCCTGTCTCTGCATCCCACAGACTGGCTGTCGATTCATCCTTTGACCCCAGCCAGGATGAGGAGCCCCAAATACGCATCTAAATGTGTTTTGTTCAGCTCCTTCCACTTTTCCCCAAAAACACACCTCCCTTCTAGATTAGTCATTTCCAGAATGATTTTCTGTATTGAATCTGGTATGACCAGCTCAAAAGCTGAATTGATGTCAGTCACACGAGTCAGTGCCATCCTAGTGGGCCCTGGCACTGTCTTTAAGGTGAAACTCTAAAAATGTAAATATCGTGCAAAAGTTCATTTATTTCAGTAATTTGACTCAAAAGGTGAAAGTAATATATATTATATAGACCCATTACATGAAAAGTGAGATATTCAAAGCCTTTATTTGTTATAATTTAGATTATTATGGTTTACACAGCTTATGAAAACCCCAAATGTAAAATCTCAGAAAATTTGAATATTACATGAAATCAATAAAAAAAAGGGATTTTTAATACAGAAATATCAGCCCTCTATAAAGTATAATCATGCATGTGTACTCAGCACTTGGTTTGGGTCCATTTTGCATGACTTATTGCCTCAATTCCAATACATTTTCCATGATATTCTAATTATATGAGTTTCACCTGTATGCTTTCTGCAGACAGGTTTGCCTGACGCATATTTGGGGATGAATTTCACCATTTCTTGACATGAATGTCTTGCTTGGAGGAATAGGAATAGCAATTCCCTCATCTGTTTCAAATTCAGAATCATTAGAATCAGAATTTAGACACATCCTCCTCTATTTCACTGTCATGATCAATGATGACTTCCAGAGCCTCCTGGACTGTCATCCTTTTGCTTCTGCTTCTCATTTTGTAAAGGTCTGCCTGACAGAGTTTCATACAGAAAAAGTTTCATACAGAAAAAATACTTTTAACTATTTTTCCTAGATCTTCAAACTTTGAAACGGGTCAATTTGACCCGGACCATAACAAGAGGGTTAACTATTTAACTGCTCCACCATAAGTTTCACTTTCCTTCTCATCTCCGTCGCAAAAAGCTGGTCTGATCAGCTGGTCGGCTCGTGAGCCCTTTTTTAAGATATTTTTTGGACATTTTTATGCTTTATTTGACAGTGCAGAGAGACAGAGGTGAAATGGGGCAGAGAGGGGAGTGACATGCAGAGAACGACCGCGGGCGGGAATCGAACCCGGGTCTGCTGCTGGGCCCGGCCCGGGTTCGATTCCGGGGGCGCCCAACTGAGCAATTCCCGGGGGCGCCCAACTGAGCTAAGGGCGCCCCCGGGAATTGCTACTTTTGAAAACACAAGATTATATGTCAACTCTGACCAATGGCTGCCAAGAAAGGACACTAGAGCAGGTACTCTCCTTTAAGATTATTTCTCAGGTCAGTTTTTGTATTTGAAATAAAACTTGCACAACCATTCTGAAAGACAGCAGGATAGGTCACCAATCCAGTGCAGTTTGAGTCATGACATGGTAGGCATTACTGACTGTAGTGTAACAATGATCCAGAATATTATCCTCCATGGTCGGCCATTTAGTAAATTGTCTGTATTTAGGGAGTTCATGACTGAGGTTGCCTTTGTTAAAGGTTGCGGAGGACAATAACTAAGGAGTCAGAGTTTGTCACTATTCAGTATCTGATTGGCGAGCATGAGTCCTGTAGGTTTGTCTGTGTTGGCATGTAAACACCAACCAGAATGTACGAAAATGCAAATAAAAAAAACAAAACAATGCGCAGCAAAACTCAGAGGCAGCCATCTGCAGCGCCATCTTGGAGAAACCTCTCTGTAGCTGTATCCCATTACAGAGACCACATCCTTGGACGGACACGGTCTACGCGGTCTATGAAGGCTATAGCCCGTGAAGGCCGATTCGAAGACCGAACGAGAGTTGTTAAACAAAACGGTCTACGCAGGTCTCCGTTTATGAGCATTTTTTTTTGCGTAAAAAGCCGTTACCTTGCCTGACGACTCGCCGCTCCTGTGCTGCCTAGCAACCCTGATTGCTGCCAACGGAAACAGCCTTGTCAATGGAGGAAAAAAGAAAAAGAAGTTGCCTACCAGACGAAAAGAAAAAAAAGTACAAGAAAAAAAGAAAGGAAGATAAAAGTTAAGAAGATGGAGCAACACGTTGCTGTTTTGTTATTTTTTATTTTATTTTATGCCATCTCTGGAAAAAAACGCAATGAATCTTGGGATATGTTGGGCCGAGAAGGATCCATCTGTTGCAGCCTTCAAAACCGTGAAACGAAGGCTGCATTTCTCGGCCGCATATGAAGGAGCCTTGCAAATCGTTGCAAATGGAACAAGCCTTTGCGCGCCGCTATGACGCAATCGGTCTTCAAATGCAGCCTACGTAGGCTGTAACCCCTGAATTGAGATCCAGCTTGTATGTTTCTCTTTGTAGGCCTCTTCATCACCATACAGTATCTCTCAAGTCAATACTCAGTTTGTAATCAAAATATTAACAGTGTAGGGGAGAACGGGGGAATCTGAGGCATCGGGTAATGTGAGCCACCCCCTGTATCTAGGCAACGGAAAACATTTGTGGTCATGTGAGATATATGTTTTCAAGCCCCTCTCATTTCCCCATGGCCCTGAAAGAGAGGACCTCATGGTGCTGTGATAAGCATGTTTTTTTCACCAAAATAGGTACTTTGCATGTAAAAGTAAATGTTCTTGCTGTCAACTTAATCAACTGTTGTGCCAAAGCAAATGTATTCACGTAGAAAAACGTCTATCATATGTGTTGATGAACTACCAACATATAAAAGCCATGTGATGATATTAGCTAAAGATTAGCCTAAGAGAGGTAGTTTTTTCTCAAATTGTGGTGGTGGGGGAAAGTGAGCCAAATGCTGTGGCCATGAGGCCCAAGTTAAGTTTAGTCTTAAACATATTTTAATGTCATACACATTGCCAAAGAAATACACCAGGAAGACGACCTGGGGCAACCACACAGAAAGAGCACCTTCTCATCTTTCCCTGTAACCTTCAGGGCTGGAATGTAGAGTAGGCCTAGTTGTAGAGTATGTCAGGCTGATGTTATAATCCAGTTGGGTCTTCTCCTGTGTTCTGAGTCCCAGGCTGTTCTCGCTGGTTCTGATTTTCCTATGCTTTGACCCCCAGACACAAGCTGGCTCTAAGGTTCCTGTGTTCTGACCCCCAGACTGTGTTCTAATCTAACTGGTTCTATCTTTCATTTGAATCTTATTAAAACCTTTTGAATTATAATATGTTGTATTTGATTTTGTTCAGAGTTACTTTCAAGTGTTTAGAAAATTTGCTTTGCTTAATTGACCAAACCCCATCATTCTTTTACTAGTCCGACATTAGTTCTGGAATGTGTGGCTAGCTTTCAGGATTCTTACTGTTACAATATGTGTTGTTATGGTAGTTTCAGAGTGGAAAAAGTAAGTGGATCAGTTTACCCCACAGCTGGGGTAAAGTGAGCCACATGCCAACTTTTTTAAAACAATCATATTTTCACTGCCCTTTGTCTTGAAAAAATTCTTCTAATGCCCATTTCTAGGAAACATCCTGAATTAATGGGAAATATGTAAATGTGAGTGATAAATCATTTTAGCTTGCTTAAAGGCCTACTTCACCGGTTTGAATATGAAGGTGTATTGAATTCTGAGATCCTATGTAGTATAAATGTGCAAAAAAAATTAAAATCGGTTCATCCTAGCCTGAGAAAAGGCAGAAAGAGTGTTTTTTTAACCCTATATTTCTCTTTCTCGTGACATCACAGAAAGAGAAATATAGGGTTAAAAAAAAACTTACTTTGTAAATATTACTGTGATGTCACAGTAAAAGACATCACAGTAATATTTACAAAGTAAGTTTTTTTTTAACCCTATATTTCTCTTTCTGTGATGTCACGAGAAAGAGAAATATAGGGTTAAAAAAAACACTCTTTCTGCCTTTTCTCAGGCTAGGATGAACCGATTTAAAAAAATTCGCACATTTATACTACATAGGATCTCAGAATTCAATACACCTTCATATTCAAACCGGTGAAGTAGGCCTTTAAGAGGGGAGCAAATGTAAAAAGTGTCTCAGATTACCCCGTTCTCCCCTACATTCATTTGTTTTTTTATTTTAAATGATTTACTCTACCTACCTTAAAACCCAAAGCTTACTAAGCAAATTTGAATCAATAAAATAAACTTTGTTCATGTTTGTGTTTTTTTGTAGTTAATTATTTATAGAAAGAAGAAAACAGTCAAAAGTATTAAAATGTCACGTTTCCCTTGTTTAACACTGTAATGTAACACAATGTAAAGTGTAAATTAATCATTTATCCGTCAGAAAATTATATTTCAGTACAATTAATGCACCCTGGTGGCATAGAGTAGGAGGTAAATTGCCGGCCATAAACTGCAACATCCTTGGTTTGCATCTGGCCCAAGAAACCAAAAAAAGGTAGCGCATATTTAAATGAAATTATTTAAATGGGATCCGTCTTTAAATCCATCATTCTACTGACATTTAAAAGATTTGAATATATTTGCAACATCCATTCAAATCATATAATCCATTGAGCCATAGACTGATCTTAATACTTCCAAAGATATACTGTATCAAATTCATTACATAAATAGAAAAAACACTTAAATTACACAATAAACTTACCTGAATCAGGTTGTCATTAAAAGCAATTACCTGCTACTGAAACTCCAAAATGCCAGAATTACTCAACCTAACTTTCACTCGATACAAGTTGTTTGTTTGTGCGTGTTCAACATGTTTGATTTTGTGTAAGTATACTGATTCAGCAGGCTCACAGTTAAAAAGAAAATGACACTCTAATCTACAGCAGCAAAAGACAGAAATAAAGAATGCAAACATGTTAGAAAACATCCAAAATTAATGGTTGTTTTGTGAATTGGTGGCATCATGATGGTCTAAAGTGTACCTTACAGTGCATGTGTGTAATAGGCCTTACTTGTGTTTTTCTAAGGACAATTACCTAAATATCTTATCATGGCTCTATTCTATGTTTTATAGAGCATTATTTTATTTTATTAGGATCCCCATTAGCTGATGCAGAAACATCAGCTACTCTTCCTGGGGTCCACACAAAACATATACAAAGAAGAAAAACATATAAAATATATTAGTCTAGATGGACGAATAGGTCCATGCGCATAGGGTGGCTTTTTTTTTGCAACCTGTTTTTTTCTAATCCTTGAAGTGTCTATTTTAAGATTCTGCCAGGTAACAGGCTGAACTAAGGGGTTTTTTGGTTTATTTTTAACAGTTTATTACACATTTGCCAATTTCAAAAATGAAAACAGCAAAATTAAAGAAAGCATAACTTTTGAAGAAAAAAACATACAGAGGCAAATTAACACATTTTTCCATATGATTCTGACTCAGGGAATTCAGTAAAATAGTTATTTTTAACATTCAAGTACATTTTCCCTGTTTTTCTGGACAAAAACAGTGAAAAACAGCAAAAAAAATGTATTACATCTATATTTTATTTTTTATTATTAAATAAACTAATAAATGTAGTAAAAATGTAACTGTTTAGCAGTACCTAACTATTAAACTAACTAACTAACCTAGAATTTTGATAAGAACTACATATTCCTACTCCCTACAGTCCAGGGAATAGGTATATGTGGTTCAAATTTAGAGTCTTGGGCCTGCCATATAGTCCAGCAGATAGGTGCAATATATGAAGGAATTGTGCTTTTGATGATACAAATATGAGCTTTGGCACACTGTTAGAGCATGCCTCAAGGAAGATTTTTGGCTATAGGGCCATCACCAATTTTTCCTATGGCACCGCCGACAGTTGTTATTTTACATGTAGCTTAGGTTCTAGACCACCTAGGATCTTGTTTCTGGTGGCTAATACTACATTTTTAAGGATGAGGAAGACAGTGGCACTATTTAAAACATGCTGGAAACTACTGAAGTACATGTACATGGCATTCAGGGAACAAAATTATGGTAAAACCATCGAATATTAGCGGAATTTTACATATTTTCCAGTATCAGGCAAGGTAAGTCGCGAGCAGAAACCTTTACTCACATAAAGTTTTAGGTAACACCCCAAATACATTTGCATAAAAATAAAAAATGGACCTAATCCTACTTTTACAAGAATGAGGAATGTGGAGGTTCTATGGACAATATGCTAATAACTACATACGAACATACACTCACCGGCCACTTTATTAGGTACACCTGTTAAATTGCTTATAAAAACAAAAAGCTAATCTTCCAATCACATGGCTGCAACTCAATGCATTTAGGCATGTAGACGTGGTCAAGACAACGTGCTGAAGTTCTAAATGAGCATCAGAATGGTGAAGAATGGTGAAACTTGTAGCTTCAGTTTCCTGTTTTTAGCTGACAGGAGTGGCACCTGGTGGGGTCTTCTGCTGCTGTAGCCCATCTGCTTCAAGGTTGGTCGTGTTTTGCGTTCAGAGATGGTATTCTGCATACCCTGGTTGTAATGTGTGGTTATTTGAGTTCCTGTTACCTTTCTATCATCTCGAACCAGTATGCCCATCCTCCACTGACCTCTGACTTCAACAAGGCATTTTCGCCTAAATATAATGCCGCTCACTGGATATTTTTTCTTTTTCGGGCCATTCGCTGTAAGCCCTAGAGATGGTTGTGCATGAAAATCCCAGTAGATCAGCAGTTTTTTAAATACTCAGACCAGCCCTTCTGGCACCATCAACATTGCCATGTTCAAAGTCACTTAAACCCCCTCTCTTCCCCATTCCGATGCTTGGTTTTAACTTCAATAAGTTGTCCTGTCCATGTCTACATGCCTAAATGCATTGAGTTTCTGCCATGTGATTGGCTGATAAATTATATGTGTCAACAAGAAAATGAACCGCCGTACCTAATAAAGTGGCCGGTGAGTGTATATCTGGCATACAAGGAATTCAATAACTATACAGTAATTGACAGATTTATAATTATTTTTGAAAAAACAGCCCACGTCAGTGGCAGAGGGCATTGCGCTGTCCACTGCACCCCTTTGTGAATCCACAGCAGAGGAGTTCACAACAGGCCTGTATCGATCTTGGTAGTGCGGCCCAGTGAGGTTCCCATCCACCTGTGGCCTTCTTGGACTTGCCTGATGCAGTTACCTATGCTCTCCCATGTGACTTTAGTGACATCTGACAAATATTTCTGGTGGGTTCAGCGTATGGTGGAGTGGTGGTGCTAGAACTAGTACATTGTCCTCAAGTAGCATAGTGCATTGAGGGATCATGGCCAAACTATTCAAGGTGGTGGATCCTAATGAGCAAGAAAGATCAGAATGCCTGGCCAATAACCTGGAACAAATGTTTTCCGTTTCAGGAAGACATAAATGATATGCTGAAATGTCCATCTAATTTTGCATGTGGCACAAACCCCTACTTGACAAACTTTGTAGACCTCTTTGCCCAAGAGGCCAAGTACCAAACTCAGTGTCTTATCTATCTGTACAATAGAGTGAGATCCAAGAAAGCAAAACAATATAACAGACAATGTTAACCATGGCATTACATTCACTGCACTTGTCTCCTATATTGAGGTGTACATGGATAATCCCCTGTAGCACCAATGTGCAGGGTAACCAATTAGTGTTTTTGCCTCAACCAGCCCCTCACCCTCTCACGTACAACAGTTTGGAAAGCCAGATGGAGATTTCCAACAAATGTAGGCCTACCATCAGGCACAGCCAAGACCGGGAGACACCATTGCCCATCTACCTGAGCATCATGATCCATACGAGGACCTGCAAACCATCCCTTGTGGACACCCTTTTTGACCTGGTACTGTGTGCAATTCATATGATCCGGTGCTAGACATCTCCACAGAACTTGTAAATGTGGAGCTTGCCAGCAATTCAAGGTGAAAATAACTTAATTGTGATGCTTGCTGGATTTCACATTGAGATGTCAGCACTAAAGGTAATTGGCGACCTCTTGGAGGGTAGCTGGATGACAGAAGCACATGTACAAGTTGGAGTTGCTACTGCTGGGACAATAGATCCCTTTCTGAAAGCCTCCATAGTGACACGTACCTGACATGCTCATCAGGTCAGAGCCAGCATCCTATATCTGGAGGAGGGAAACAATCATACATCCCCGGAAGACAGGTGCACTGAAAGAGATGTGATGGACCAGTTTCACTTCTGGTCCATCACCCTGCAGCTGGAAATAGTTGATGAACTACTGTATGTTTGATCAATAAGAGAGGCCAACTCCCTACTCAATATTGATGCCCTGACCAAGATTGTGCCTTAGTTAATTGCTTTGGGACACAACCACTCTGCCAGATGGATAACAGTCTATTTGCTTGATATGATTACACTGAAAGATACTCATCCAGATGTCAATGGGCAGTTTCTGAAAGGAAACTTTTCCGTGAAGAAGATGCCATGCAGCTTCTCAGCCAATGCCATTGACTAGGCTCACAAGCAGAGTATTGCCTCTGTGAAAGGTGCCGGTAGTATTGTAGGCCTGATGGAGAGAGTTTTAGGCCTACACTAAAACGAGAAAGGAGACAGCTGGCACCATGAGCAGACCACACATGCACTGATGCCGTTTGCACGCAATGTTAAAGCACTAACTGGTGCCATAACAGACACGGTCAACCAGCCTATCTAACCTCCCTCTATTCGGCCAATCTCCAGTCTGAGAGGAGTCCAGGTCCCAACTAGCCTGGAAATCCAGACCTGCCGCTGGCAAATTAAATTTGCTGCGCCTGTTGGTCTGGACACTCTCCATTGAAGCTCATTAAATATGTCAAGAAATCCTGAGCTACCAATCAAATCATTCTTTCAGATATGGGCGGGCCAGAGCCCTATGTATGGTGCTCTGGGGCGCACGTAATCTGATACCGACAGTGCTGTGCATGCGCCACCGAAGCCGTGATAGTAAACATCAGAGATGGCTGTGGATATGTTGTTTGAGTTTGAGACGGCTTTGGACTAAACCCTTTACAATTTGGAAGACGGCACTCAAATCTTTCATTAGCAAGTAAGAGGAATTTTCTATTTTGCCGACCGACCGCGGCAAAAGTTTAATTTAACAGTTAATCCCGTTGTTCCCTAAACGAACAGGGCTTAATAAGTCACCTTGTTCATTGCACTGATTGGTTGTAGTGCTATCCAATTGCGTACAGTGACATTTGAAATGCACGAGTAGGAGCCGCACCTTGGGTTGGGAAGGTCTATAAGTGACGGAAGTCTGGATGAGTTCTATGAGCATGAAAACCAGGCATATCCACGGATTTCTTCTCGAAAAACATATCCAACCCCACAGTACAGGTCATCATCCATGGAGGGGCTGCTCTTGTTAACATGCTTAATTACAGAAAGTGTTCTCACCATACCGCATGTCTCAGCGGTAGCATGTCAGCAGAGTGGATGAATGAATGAATATTTCCCTAGTCTTGAGGCCAGAACATACAGCAAGAGAGGGAAGCACGTCTGTAAACGCGATGAGGCATCCAGTGCCATTCTTGAAAACTGGCCAAAGTGTTGCACTGAACTGTTCTCCTTCCTGGCAACTGGTGTGATAGCCCTCAACACTGAAAAACACCTTACTGCACCTAGGAGATGATGTGAAGGAAGGGTATACCAAGGTGTCAATACATACAGTTGAGATGGATTTGCCATTACTGGCAGTGACAGCAGCCAAATCCCTCAACATGAATGAGTTGTGTGTTTCCTTTGGAGCTGGGAAAACTTTTCGATATTTAGAAGCTCAGGACATGGTGATGGCACTAGGTCCAGATCGATGTGTAGCCTTACTAGTGTTCAAAGCATTTACTGGTTGTGACACCATCATATTTTAGTGGCAGGGAGTAGAAGACAAGGTGGGATACATGGAGAACTTTAATGACATCAAGAGACCCTTCTGTGTCTTGGCTGACTCCTAGACAACTGGATGGAGCCTCTTGATTTTTGTTATTGCTGTATGACTGCATTAGCAGCCAGTAATCAGGCACACGAGCAGCTCTTCACCCATAAAGGTACAACGCAAGCAGCACTGATTCAACACAGAAAGAGGGCTGCCAGTGCCTACCAAGCTAGCCAAAGCTTGGGAGTGATGATGGTTGCAGCCCCTGATCTCCCATCACCAGTTGACTGGGAGTGGAAGTGGAAGGCCACAGGTGGATGGGAACTTCACTGGGCCGCACTACCAGGATCGATACAGGCCTGTTGTGAACTCCTCTGCTGTGGATTCACAAAGGGGTGCAGTGGACAGCGCAATGCCCTCTGCCACTGACGTGGGCTGTTTTTTCAAAAATAATTATAAATCTGTCAATTACTGTAAAGTTATTCAATTCCTTGTATGCCAGATACATGCTTTTATGTAGTTATTAGCACATTGTCCATAGAACCTCTGCATTCCTCATTCTTTAAAAGTAGGATTAGGTCCATTTTTTATTTTTATGCAAATGTATTTGGGGTGTTACCTAAAACTTTATGTGAGTAAAGGTTTCTGCTCGCGACTTACCTTGCCTGATACTGGAAAATATGTAAAATTCCGCTAATATTCGATGGTTTTACCATAATTTTGTTCCCTGAATGCCATGTACATGTACTTCAGTAGTTTCCAGCATGTTTTAAATAGTGCCACTGTCTTCCTCATCCTTAAAAATGTAGGATTAGCCACCAGAAACAAGATCCTAGGTGGTCTAGAACCTAAGCTACATGTAAAATAACAACCGTCGGTGGCCATTTTTAAAATGGCCGCCACTGGTGCCAAAGGAAAAATTGGTGGTGGCCCTATAGCCAAAAATCTTCCTTAAGGCATGCTCTAACAGTGTGCCAAAGCTCATATTTGTATCATCAAAAGCACAATTCCTTCATATATTGCACCTATCTGCTGGACTATATGGCAGGCCCAAGACTCTAAATTTGAACCACATATACCTATTCCCTGGACTGTAGGGAGTAGGAATATGTAGTTCTTATCGAAATTCTAGGTTAGTTAGTTAGTTTAATAGTTAGGTACTGCTAAACAGTTAAATTTTTACTACATTTATTAGTTTATTTAATAATAAAAAATAAAATATAGATGTAATAAACATTTTTTTGCTGTTTTTCGCTGTTTTTGTCCAGAAAAACAGGGAAAATGTACTTGAATGTTAAAAATAACTATTTTACTGAATTCTCTGAGTCAGAATTATATGGAAAAATGTGTTAAATTTGCCTCTGTATGTTTTTTTCTTCAAAAGTTATGCTTTCTTTAATTTTGCTGTTTTCATTTTCGAAATTGGTAAATGTGTAATAAACTGTTACAAATAAACCAAAAAACCCCTTAGTTCAGCCTGTTACCTGGCAGAATCTTAAAATAGACACTTCAAGGATTAGAAAAAAACAGGTTGCAAAAAAAAAGCCACCCTATGCGCATGGACCTATTCGTCCATCTAGACCAGGGGTGTCCAAACTTTTTTCACTGAGGGCCACATACAGAAAAATCTACGAAGGGCCGGGCCACTTTGCAAAAATAACACATTTATCAGGACATGTAGCTGCTCTGATGTTTAGTTTCATAGTGTCTTCGTAAATTGTAATCCTTCTTCACGGCAACACTTTCCTTGTACATTAAACAGACACATTCCCCCTCTTGTTTATATGCCAATGATACACCCAGTGTTTTCTGCCTTTGCGTCCCATGTCCAGCAGGATGAAAATAGTATCCAGCCGAGGTCCCGACCCTCCTAGGGGGTCCGGGGGTATGCCCCCCGGGAGATTTTTTAAAGTTTTTAAAGTGAAATGCATGAATCTGGTGCACTTTGAGAGGGAAATTAAGGGTGTATTCACACTGGGAAGGTCCGCTAGTTCACTTGCTTTGGTCCAGACCAAATAGAGTTTAGATTTTTTTCTTTTGGTGTGGTCCACTTTCATATTGCCCCTTTTGCAAGTGAACCAGCATTACGAAGCAAAACCACACGTGATCTGAGGTCATTCATTCATTGGACAGACATTCTGGGGTGGAGAGAAGCAGGAAGCACGAAGTGAAAACTGCGAAATATATAACTGATACGATATGGGGTTAAAAATAATAAATAAATAGGCCTACATCTAGCCTATAAATAAAATAAAAAAAACTAAAATTATTGTTGTTTCATATGGTTATAATATGTAGGCCTGTGTCAATGATGTGGCTTGTAGCCTACGATGTGAAACATAATATGTACTGCATTTTTGCTGCTGGACGCGCGGCTCGCGAGGAAATAGGCTCATGCTGACACACAGCTGATATAGCCGTGTGTCAGCTTTGTGTGAGTTCGGCGCAGCTCTGCTCCAAACTGACACGGGGATAGTATTGACGGTCCCGTAACATGGGAAGCAAAATAAAAACACGCACTTCATACAAAGCGCAGCGTGAACCTGTTGGCACTGTGCGGGAGACGCTCCCCTCTCCTTCATCTGATCGCTGAACACATCAGCATGTTTACGCGTCCTGTCTATCAAATTTAATATATTTGCTCGGGCTCCCGGTCAAACCACAACTAATCTTCCCAACAACGGCAACACTTTCCCATAATGTGAAGCTGACGGTGATTTATTAAAAAAGAAAAGGCACAGTGCTTCCTGCAATTGGGTCGGATCGAGTCCGGACAAATTCACACCACAAACGAACTGCAGCAGAGTGCGTATGGAAGCGCATCGAGACCACCTCTTCAGCTGGGTCTCGGATCGTTTGTTTGGTCCGCCCCCGAGTGCGATTGCTGTATTCACACATGTCTGAAAGATGCGCACCGAAGGTGGAAGTGCACCTGAGTTCGTTTCAACCGGACTAAACACGGCATGTGTGAATACACCCTAAGAGGCTAAATCTGAAGAATTTTGTATGAAAAAAAAATGGAGACACTGTGTCAGATGAATTAGAAGCTATTGGAGAAGGACACATAGATTTTCCATAATAATATTCATTTAAAATAAAATATTATGCAGGGTCCTCTGGGATGGGCTTGTTGCTCTTTTTCTTTTATGGGACATATTCCTCTGTAATATAATGAGTGCATTTAAATTATTTAAAAATTAAAAGCGCCATATTACAATATATTTTTAAAATGTGCCACGGGCCAATCAATCATTGTTTGACACCCCTGCACTAGTGGATTAACTGAGAAATGCAAAAAAATAAAAAATAAATAATTTTTTTTTCAAAGGGCCATATTACATTATATTTTTAAAATCGGCCGCGGGCCAATAAAAAGCGGGCCGCGGGCCGCCGCGGGCCGTAGTTTGGACACCCCTGATCTAGACTATAAAGAAGAACAATCACAAAACATATAGGAACAAAACCATCAATACACAAAAAAAAAAAAAAACAACATTTAAAAATTTAAAAATAGCAGGTCTCTCATCTCTAATGCGGACAGCAATTAGGTGTTGTTTCACATGTTTTTTGAACCCAGTTTTACTCTGGTTTTTAGAGATATGCCTTGGGAGGGAGTTCCATTCAACCATAGCTCTATACAACACTATAAGTTGTTTTGCATTTGTTTTGGCTTGTGGAATAGTTTAGTTTCCACTGGTGGCATGTCTAGTGGGGTATGTGTGTGCATTAGAGCTGAGTGTGAGTTGCCTATACAAACAATCAGGGGTTTTCAGTACATTATTATTTTTCACAAATGAGAGAAGGGATGCTTTTAACCTCTCATCTACTTTTAGCCAGAGGAGTTGGTCATGCATGTTGTTTATATCAGCTCTCATTGTGCACTGAAGGGCAAGGCGAGCTGCTCTCTTCTGAACCCGTTGTAGCTTCCCTAGATTTGTTTTTGTGGTACCTGACCAGACCACCGGGCAGTAATCTAAGTGTGATAACACTAAGGTTTGCAGGACCTGTTTGGTCAGATGTGGTGTTAATAAAGAAGAGCATCTCTTGACGACAGATATGTTTCTCCCCATTTTTTGCACCATTAAATCTATATGTCTTGACCAGTTCAGTTTACTATCTAAAGTTACACCAAGAAGCTTTGTTTCTTGTACTTGCTCAATATCAGCATTGTTCAGTACCAGATTCAGCTGAGATTTAGAGATTAGTGAGTGTTTTGATCCAAATACAATGCTCTTAGTCTTAGGGTGTATTCACACATGCTGTGTTTAGTTCGGTTGAAACGAACTCAGATGCACTTCTGCCTTTGGTGCGCATCTTTCAGACAGGTGTGAAAACAGCAATCGCACTCGGGGGCGGACCAAACAAACGCTCCGAGACCCGGCTGAAGAGGTAGTCTCGGTGCGTTTCCAAACGCACTCTGCTGCAGTTCGTTTGTGGTGTGAATTTGTCCGGACTCGATCCGACCCAAATGCAGGAGGCACTGTGCCTTTTCTTTCTTTTCTTTTTTAATAAATAGCCTGCCGCTTCACATTATGGGAAAGTGTTGTTGTCGCCATTGTTAGGACGATAAATTGTGGTTTGACCGGGAGCCCAGAACAATATATTACATTTGATCGAGAGGACGTGTAAAAATGCTGAATGTGTTCAGCGATCAGATGAAGGAGAGGGGAGCGTCTCTCGCACAGTGCCAACAGGTTCACGCTGCGCAAAAAGTGTGTGTTTTATATTTTGCTTCCCATGTAGGCCTACGGGACCGTCAATAGGCCTACTATCCCCGTGTCAGTTTGGAGCTGAACTGCGCCGACCCAGCTGATACACAGCTTAATCAGCTGTGTGTCAGCTTGAGCCTATTCTTCTCGTGTGACGCGCGTCCAGCACCAAAAATACAGTAAAAATTATGTTTCACATTTTAGGCTACAAGCCACATAACGTGGCATTGACATAGGGCTACATATTATAACCATATGAAACAACAATAATTTGATGTTTTTCCTCTTTATTTATAGGTTACATGTAGGCCATTTCATTATTTTTAACCCCATATTATATCAATGATATATATTTCGCAGTTTTTACTTCGTTCTTCCTGCTTCTCTCCACCCCAGAATGTCTGTCCAATGAATGAATGACCTCAGATCACGTGTGGTTTTGCTTCGTAATGCTGGTTCACTTGCAAAAGGGGCAATATGAAAGTGGACCACACCAAACAAAAAAAATCTAAACTCTATTTGGTCTGGACCAAAGCAAGTGAACTAGCGGACTTTCCCAGTGTGAATACACCCTTAGATATGTTCAGGACAAGTTTGTTATCAGTGATCCAGTTAAATACTGTCTGCAACTCTTTGCTGAGAGCCGAGGTAATTTCTTTAACTGTTCGAGCAGACGTGTAGATTGTCTTATCATCTGCGTACATAGACACACAGGCTTCCTTACAAGCAAGTGGGAGATCACCAAGTGAAGAACCCTGCGTAATCCCACACTGTATCTGTCTTGTATTTGAGAGGCTTCCATTAAAGGAAACCCTCTGTGTTCTGTTAGTTAGGTAGCTTTCTATCCATGCTGAGGCAGATTGAGTAAAGCCATAACACTTAAATTTACTTAATAGTAAGTCATGATCAATGACATCAAAGGCAGCACTGAAGTCTAACAGGACTGCTCCTACAATATTCTGTTGATCAATGTCTTTTAGCCAATCATCGGTCATTTGAGTGAGCGCTGTGCAGGTTGAGTGTCCTTCCCTATAAGCGTGCTGATAGTTGCTAGTCAATTTGTTCATAGAGAAATAGTTTTGTATCTGGCCAAATACAATTCTCTCCAACAGTTTGCTTATAACAGGTAACAGGCTGATTGGTCTGCTGTTAGAGCCAGTAAAGGCAGCACGAGCATTTTTAGGTAAAGGTATTACCTTAGCCTCTTTCCAGGTTTGTGGGCACATATTGCTGTCTAGACTGATATTGAAGATGTGACATATGGGAGTGGCAATCTGATCCGCTACCATCCTCAACAGCTTTCCATCCAGGTTGTCAATACCAGGTGGTTTCTCACTATTGATAGATAATAATAGTTTTTCTACTTCCTCTATAGCCACTTTACAGAACTCAAAAGAACAGTTCTTATCTTTCATTATTTTGTCTTTTATACATGAATACGAATACAATGGTTCAGAGTGTGGTGTTGGCATTTCCTGCCTGAGTTTGCAAACTTTGTCCATAAAATGATTGTTAAAGTAATTTGCAATATCTGTGGGTTTAGTTATGAAGGACCCTTCAACTTCTATGAAAGAGTGGAGTTACCCTTTCTGACAATGATATTATTTAAAGATCTCCTATTATAGGGGAGAGTGGCCTAAGTTGTGCAACTTTTCACTCAAAGTGACTTTAAAGTAAGGCCTTGACAGTAAAGTCTCTAACTCAAATATGTACATATATTTCAGGGTGTTGTGCATCCTTGGCAATAAAAACTTTGGATCTGGAATAAACTGTTGAAGAAATATAGCTTTTGGAAAAAAGTTGTCTTGTTGCACAACTTGCCCCCTTGTGTGGTGTAAGTTGTGCGGTTGGAGAGAATACCATGGGGTAAATTGTGCCATTGCTATATATCTCATAAACTGTAATGCAAGACAAATCCATCAGACAATCACTTATTTAAGGTGTATTTAAAGTAAATAAAGTAAATAGTTGACAAAGATTGACGGACAATTTTCTTAAACAAGGCCTAGCAGATCTAATGGTTTTACCTGCAAAGCTCACAATGACAAAGTCACCATCATAATCTTACTGGCCATCTGAACTCTCATCAGTGGTGTCGTTAAGTGGAATTGAGATGTCACTCTCTTCTGAGCTACTGTAGACAATCACTTTCTTTTGGTGACCAGCGTATACAGCCATGCCACTGGCACAACTCTCAGAAATGTACTTTGCACTAGTTGCTCCGTGCTTGTGGAACCAACTGCCACCTGACAAATGTGATTCCCTCTACATTTCTGCCTTTAAAGGCTCAAAACCCATATGTACACCCTGGTGTTTCCTCCCCATTAACTATCTTACCTCTGCACTACTATCTGTGTTTATGTGGATGTATGGGCTTTACGTCTTTTATTTTGGTTATTGTTATTTTACCTTCATTGTTTACCTACTGAATGCACTATGTACAGCACTTTGGACAGTGCAAAATGTCATAAATGTGCTTTTATAAATACATTTTACTTACTTACTTACTTACTTACTTACTTATAACTCACCTAGGCCCTTTGGCACAAATCACCCCAATCCCAGAAATTGTTGTTTTCTGGGAAAAAAAACCCTTGTTTTTACACCCCCTGTAAAAACAAGGGGTGGCACAACTTCCAAAATGCACAACTTAGGCCACTCTCCCCTACTACTTTTCTGGTCTTCATTTCTTGTTACAAACTGCTATAGAGCAACCTGACACGAATCACATCACAAAAAACCATGTAGATTTTCGGGAAACTCTTCCTCTCATCTGAGCGAGCACAGCAGTCTGCTCCACACTCAGCTTTGTGCTTCTCCGCCCCCTGCCCCCCTCCTGCAAACCCCACTCCGTTGTGATTGGTTACCTTCCTTCCGGAACAATTTCAGCAGCGCGCGGGGAGATTTGAGAGCAGGAAGGTGGGGGCATGGCCGGAGCTTGCCTGAGCAGCATTACCATACATGGAAACATCCGCTTTCGTGACGACAAGAATATCCGGAAATTCTGAACCGATTTGAACACATTTCTCGACCGGCTGCCCTAGTGTTTAGTGCTCTGCACAGCCACCCCAGACGGTCAGCAGGGAATACGTCTAAATGCATGTACGTCATTATTTGATAAGCTAGTATGGTTAAACATGACTATAAATCATTATAACAACGTTTATAGGTCATAAAAGTCAAAAAGTATCATAGGTCCTCTTTAAGGTGCTCCATAGCTTTTTTTGTCATATCATTAATCCTTGATTCAAAATACAATTTATTTTTATTTTTGTTCAGTTTAGTGACATAGTTCCTCAGTTTACAGTATATTTGCCAATCAGATGTGCAGCCAGACCCGTTTGCCACTGCATTTGCCTCACCTCAAAAAAACCTTTTACTCGAAAAAAAACATCAGCTGGAGAGGACGCTGGCGCTGTCTGTTCGCCGCTTTTCCAAGCAAATTTTGGGCCAATTTTGGCCAATTTTATTTTTAAAGTGATTTTCTTGTGGGCCTTGATCTGTTCTTGGTTCCCTACATACTGCATCAGCAACGAGGAGCAAGCTTGTGGACACACCTTTGGTTGCTCCGGTTTTGTTGTGGAGGAGCCGTGTAGCTCACACTATTTGGCGTCCCTAGCAACGGCTAAAAACAAGTAGCCCCTGACATTTTCCTAATTGCTGCTGGCGTTTTTTTCCGGTGATCCTGGTGAGGAATATGGGAATATGCCCCGGTCAACCTGCAGGCTGTCTCTACTATCTCTACTGTCTCTTGGATTTTTCTGCACTGCCTCCCGGCTCTTCTCCAGCTGCTTCGGGTCCGTACCTAGCTGCTAACAGGCTACCATCACTATGGCTGGTTCGATGTTGAAGTACTCCGCCTCACAGCTGCTGAAGTACAACAACCACTCCATCCCACCCTGTATTTCCACCATTAAGCAGCTAGGATTATTGCACAGACCCCGATATGTCCACAGAGGCTCAGGGAGAAACTTTGTTTGTGGTCAGCTTGCCGGCTTCGTCCCATCCGTCTGGTCCGCTGGGACGGCTGAGGGCAAAGGACACAGCGTCGCGAGATCCCCGCACTCCCGGCTGGATAGATTACATGGAGTGGATTATAACCTGCGCGGAGTGGATTTTAAGGCTCTGCGACCTGTACAGAGAATAACCCCACAGTCACTGGTCAAATTTGAACTTTTCAACACTCAATCCATTAATAATAAATCCAGCTTGATTGAAGAACATATAAGGGAAAAAGGACTTGACTTCATGTGCCTAACAGAAACCTGGCACCAGCCAGAGGTTTACTCTGCCCTAAATGAAGCCTGTCCCCCAGGCTACTGCTACTTGGAGGCAGCCCGCAGAACTGGTCGCGGTGGTGGCCTAGCTGTCATCCACAAACAGGACCTGGAGTTGTCCCTCATGCCGCTGCCTACAACTTCCTCCTGTGAGTGTCTCGCATTCACATGTAAGCCCCCCCATCCCATGACTGTTCTCCTCATATATAGGCCCCCAAAACCCAACTCTGCTTTCATCCCGGAAATGTCTGATCTCCTCACAACACTCTGTACTACCTCTGCCAATACCATCATCCTGGGTGATTTAAATATTCATGTTGACACTCCCTCATGCCAGCCCGCTGCTGACTCCCTCAACCTACAACAACATGTTGTTGTCCCCACACACTCCAGAGGACACACACTTGACTTGGTCATCTCTAACTCCGCCCCCATCAGCAACCTACAGGTTTATGATCTCGGCGTCTCGGATCACAAAGCTGTGTCAATGGAGCTCCCTTTTCTTTCCCCCCACACCAAACCAAAGCGGCAGATCCACTTCAGGAATTTGAAAAATATCAACATGGACGCACTGGCCCTGGACCTTCAACATCTCTCCTCTGGCTCAACTGACTCCCTCTCTATTGCTGACTCAGTGGACTTATACAACCAGTCCCTGAGCAGTCTCCTGGATCTCCACGCCCCCTTAACATCGAGGTCAGTCTCCTTCTCGCGCTCCGCACCCTGGTACACCAGTGAGCTACGTACAATGAAGGCGGCTGGGCGTGTCCTTGAGCGGCGCCTCAAGGCCTCCGGTCTGACTGTCTACAAACAGGCATACAGGGAACACAGGAGGGCATATGCTGATGCCCTGAAGAATGCACGGTCCAGGTTCTATTCCACAATCATTAACAATAGCCCGGGTAACTCCAAACAACTCTTTTCAACAATAAATCACCTTCTTAAACCCCCTTCACCATCCCAATCTGAGGCCACTGAGGAGAGGTGCAACATGCACATCAACTTTTTTAAACAAAAAGTAAATAACATCCGCTCAAAACTCTCCTCCACTGCTGTCCTGCCCCTTCCAACTGCTGACCCACCGATTGACTCTGTCCAGACCCTTTGCTCCTTCTCCAGCATCACACAGGAAGAGGTGGAGGACGTCATCAGGAAAATGAAGCCATCCACCTGTGCACTAGACCCCTTCCCTACAGCTCTGCTGAAGGCCAACATCTCTGCCGTCTCTCCGCTCATCACCAAAATTATAAACCACTCCCTCCTCGCCGGCCATATCCCATCTGCGTTAAAAACTGCTGTCATCAGACCAACATTAAAAAAACCTACCCTTGATCCAGAAGTCCTCTCCAACTACAGGCCCATCTCAAATCTCCCATTTCTGTCAAAAGTTCTGGAAAAAACAGTTGCAGCACAACTTCAGGATCACCTCACACAACATCACCTGTTTGAAAAATTCCAGTCTGGTTTCCGCCATGGCCACAGTACAGAAACAGCCTTGGTAAGGGTCACAAATGACCTCCTGATGGCAGCAGACACCGGCTCCCCATCTCTCCTCATCCTCCTGGACTTAACAGCTGCTTTTGATACGGTTGACCACAATATTCTCCTCCACCGCTTGCAATACACCATTGGACTATCAGGAAACGTACAACACTGGTTCACCTCGTACCTCACTGACAGAACTGAGCACGTCGCCCTGGGCAAAGCAAAATCTCACACCAACAACGTCACCTGCGGTGTCCCCCAGGGCTCGGTGTTGGGCCCCACCCTTTTCTCACTGTACATGCTCCCCCTGGGCAGTGTCATTAGCAGGCATGGGTTATCATACCACTGCTATGCTGATGACACACAGCTCTACATCAGGACAACCCCCACTTCTTCTGCCCCTCTGCCAACATCCACACTGACCACCTGCCTGGAGGAGATAGAGGCGTGGATGAAGCTCAACTTCCTACAACTAAACAGCTCCAAAACAGAAGCCATCCTTGTTGGCACGCCACATCAGCTCCGCTCCCCAACCATCACCAATATCACCTTCTCTGGCCAAAACATCCCCCTTTCCACATCTGTCACCAACCTTGGTGTTAAAATGGACCCTCAACTCAATTTTGACACCCACATCAAACACCTCTGTAAGACAGCATTCTACCACCTCAAGAACATTGCCAAACTCCGTCAAACACTCACCCTGGCAGATGCAGAAAAGCTCGTCCATGCCTTTGTTTCCTCAAGGTTGGACTACTGCAATGCACTCCTCATCGGGATCCCTGGCAAGAGCATCCAGAGGCTCCAGTACATTCAGAACAGTGCTGCCAGGATCCTGATGAGGGTGCGCAAGCACGACCACATCACCCCCATCCTGAAATCACTGCACTGGCTCCCTGTCTCACTCAGAATTGAGTACAAGGTCTCCCTCCTCACCCACCAGTGCCTTCACGGACATGCCCCCCTTTACCTTCAGGAACTCCTCACCCCCCCGACAACCTCACGTACACTCCGTTCAGGATCCACTCACACCCTCCAAACCCGACATACAAAGCTGTGCACCATGGGTGATCGGGCCTTTTCTGCTGCAGCCCCTAGACTATGGAACGCTCTCCCTGACCAACTGAGGGCCCCACAGACTACAGCTCTTTTTAAACGGAACCTCAAAACTCCTCTCTTTAAAAGAGCATTTGGCTAAACTTTCTTTGAGGTTCCCCCCTTTTTAAGCACTTTGAGATTCTTGAATATAAAGTGCATTATAAATAAAATGTATTATTATTATTATTATTACCTCTTTGAACCATGCATTCTTTTAATTCATCATCAACCCAAGGAGCCCTATTGGCTCTCACAGTCAGCTTCCTGACAGGTGCATGCTTATCCATGATTGGAACCAACAGTTCAGTAAATGTAAAGTGCAGTATCTGGGTCTCTTTATTTACTTACATTAGACCAACAGATATTTCTAACTTCCTCTACATAGGAATCATGACAGAAACCTTTGTACGATCTTTTATGTACAATTTTTGGTCCAGCTTTTGGAACTTTAGTCGTCCTGGATATGCCCACTAAGTTGTGATCACTAAAGCCAATTGGAGCAGATACAGCTTTAGAGCAGAGTTCAGCAGCATTGGTGTAAATGTGATCAATGCATGTGGATGATACAGTTCCTGTTTTGGTAGTATACACCCTGGTAGATTGAACCAGGTTACAGGCACTGTTTATAGTAAGTGCAGTATATTTTCTTGGTCCTTTACTCAGAAAGCCGGCGTTGGTTGATGGAAGAAGACACAGTTGAATGCAGATGAGGAGGTCTCAGGAACAATTCTTTTATTTAAGCAACAAAACTCATCCTGCAGTCAAAACGAAGCCAATAAGAATTTAAAGTGTTTGTAGCCAAACAACTAATATAGGTACCTACACAAAACCCAAAGCTATGAAAAGTTCCTTAGTTTGAGACCCGACTTTTTCCAGAATTGTGGCCGGTTTTAACCGCCACTCTAAGTGAGCTGATTGGTTCTTTAGGACAGTACGCCCTGCTCCTCCTAACACCTAATTGGTGTACCCTAACTAGCTCCACCCTAATGGTCAGAGGGCAACCTCTGGCCCCCAGAGGACATCCTGAATTTAGTCATCACCTAGAGTCGATATGTCACGTTGGCCAAGAAGTCTGATTCAGCAACTTTTAAGACAATGCTGATGATGATGATGATGATCAGGGTCAATAAACTACTGTTAACTCTTAGCCAGACTGTCTTTGATCAACTCACAAGACAGTCACCTTTGTGTGAAATTTGAATGATCTACAGGTCAGCCTTGAGGGTTTCCTCACTCAGGCAGCTGACATCCCTGACATTGCCCCCTGCCAGATGAGGCATTGTCTTTGTCCTGCTCTGTAACAGTATAGGCCTTAATATACAATGTATAGTATCATAACACACTACAGTAATCTTAAAATGTGTCATAACAAAATACACTACATAAGCATCTTATTTTTCAGAGGACAACTTGGTGCAAGAAAATTTATATTTAGGTCTCCCAGGACATATATTTCTCTATTTTCATCGCATGCTCGCTCAAACATTTCACACAAATTATCAAGATACTGACTGTTAGAGCTTGGTGGTCTATAACAGCAGCCCAGCTGCAACCAATATTTTGTAAATGTTGGACCAATACTGGCTGAAAAAATACCTGTTCCTGTGAGATCTGATGACAGGATTAATGATCTCATAGACATTAATCCAAAATCAATGTTTCTAACAGCAGTGGAAGAGAGTGAAATTATAGAGATTGTCAATAAATGCAAAAATAAAACTTCTACTGACTATAGTGACATTGATATGAGAATAGTCAAAGAGGTAATTCACGGAATTTCGAAGCCATTAACGCACATCTGTAATTTATCATTTAAAACTGGTAAATTCCCAAGAAAAATGAAAATTGCAAAAGTCATACCGCTGTACAAAACTGGAGACAAACACCACTTCACAAACTACAGGCCTATTTCACTGCTTCCTCAATTCTCAAAAATCTTAGAAAAAGTATTTGCTGCTAGACTTAATAAATTCATCAATAAACACAATTTACTAACTGACAGCCAATACGGCTTCAGACCCAACCGATCCACTTCATTAGCAGTCATTGAGCTAATTGAAAAGATTACAAATTCCCTGGACCAAAAGAAATATGCAGCTGGTGTTTTTATTGATCTCAAAAAAGCATTTGATACTATAAATCATGATATATTAATTAATAAATTAGAACGGTATGGTATCAGGGGGGTTGTATTAAACTGGCTGAGGAGCTATCTACAGAACAGGCAACAGTTTGTGAAGATGGGTGAATACGTGTCAGCTTGTTTGGACATTGCTTGTGGGGTCCCCCAGGGGTCAGTGTTAGGGCCAATTCTTTTTATTCTCTACATAAATGACATATGTAAAACATCAAATATTTTACAATTTGTGTTATTTGCAGATGACACAAATATTTTTTGTACGGGAGAGGACTTGCAGCAGCTTCTGGAGTCAATTACATCTGAAATGAGCAAATTAAAAAGGTGGTTTGACAATAATAAATTATCATTGAATTTAAGCAAAACAAAGATCATGTTGTTTGGAAATTGTAATTTAAATAGTGATGTAAATGTCAAGATAGATGGTGTTAATATTGAAAGAGTGTATGTAAATAAATTCCTGGGTGTGACAATAGATCACAAGCTATGCTGGAAACCTCACATAAAACATGTTAAATCTAAACTGTCACGAAGCATCTCAGTCCTGGGTAAAGCAAAGCATATATTGGATCACAAATCATTGCATACTCTTTACTGCTCAATGATCTTACCTTATTTAAATTACTGTGTGGAGGTCTGGGGGACCACTTACAAAAGCTCACTGCAACCACTAGTCACACTTCAAAAACGAGCCATAAGAATAATCAATAAAGCTGGATATTATGATCACACCAACCTCCTCTTTTCATATTCCCGTATCATAAAGTTCAATGACCTGGTTGAATATCAAGTTGCACAAATCATGTTCAAAGCTAGAAATAATCTCCTACCAGGTAACATACAAAAACTTTTCTTTGACCGAGAGGGGGGTTACAATTTGAGGCAACAGTTAAACTTTAAGACACTGGCGGTACGCACGACTTTAAAATGTCATTGCATCTCAATTGGGGGTGTGAAACTGTGGAATGGGATGAGCACGGAGCTAAAGCAATGTCCAGACATGATCCAGTTTAAAAAAAGGTTCAAAGCAATGATTTTCATAAGGTACAGGGATGAGGGTGTGAAGTAAGAGGGTAATTATAATTATATGGATATATATATATATATACTGATTGTATATAGATATGTATGTATATATGAATATATTGATTGTTTATAAATATAAATATAGATAGGGGAAGGTGGGGTGATTTGTGCAACTTTTTACTCAAAGTGATTTTAAAGTGAGGCCTTGACAGTTATGTCTCCAACTCAAATATGTACATATATTTCAGGATGTTGTGCATCCCTGGCAATAAAAACTTTGGATCTGGAATAAACTGTTTAAGAAATATAGCTTTCGGAAAAAAAGTTGTCTTGTCGCACAAATCACCCCACGTAGTGGGGTGATTTGTGCGTCATTGTGTCACAATGACAAAGTCACCATCATCATCTTTCTGGCCATCTGAACTCTCATCAGTGGTGTCGTTAAGTGGAGTTGAGATGTCACTCTCTTCTGAGCTACTGTAGACAATCACTTTCTTTTGGTGACCAGCGTATACAGCCATGCCACTGGCACAACTCTCAGAAATGTACTTTGCACTAGTTGCTCCGTGCTTGTGGAACCAACTGCCACCTGACAAATGTGATTCCCCCTACATTTCTGCCTTTAAATCAAGGCTCAAAACCCATATGTACACCCTGGCTTTTCCTCCCCATTAACTATCTTACCTCTGCACTACTATCTGTGTTTATGTGGATGTATGGGCTTTACGTCTTTTATTTTGGTTATTGTTATTGTACCTTCATTGTTTACCTACTGAATGCACTATGTACAGCACTTTGGACAGTGCAAACTGTCATAAATGTGCTTTTCTAAATACATTTTACTTACTTACTTACTTACTTATAACTCACCCAGGCCCTTGCGCACAAATCACCCCATCCCCAGAATTTTGGATAATAGGCATGATGCAGCAATTTAGGGTTGACATTGTGCTAACTATATAGACTCAAAGTGTAGCATACCAAAGCACTAAAACATGTGTCAAATGTTTTCAAACGTGTCTATAATTGTTCAGACACAATAATCAAAAAACCTTGATCATGGAAATTTTACTTTGAAAGGCAAAACACAGTTTTTTGAGCTTAAATGTGCTTATATCTTATTCCTTGTGTCTCCCTTCTTTACAGGATGAGTCAAATGGATGGCTCTTCTTAAATATGTGGTCACATTTCCAATTTCTTCCACGGTTTTCTAGAAACAAGGGGTTTTGCAACTTCCAAAACGCACAAATCACCCCACCTTCCCCTATATGCATTATATAAATATATAAAATATAAAAAATTTATAGTATATTAAGTTGTATGTAATTGGCAAATATAGTATCGCCAATAGTACAGAGAATATAGATAAGAGAAGCGAATATAATTGTTGTTTTTGTTTTATTTTATTTTATTTTTTATTTTTATTTTTATTTTTTATTTTTTTATTTAATAAATATTTTGATTTTTAATTTTTTTTAAGGAAAGGGGTAGGATTAAATAAGTGTATACTTCTTCCTGCTCCTTTTCAGGCATATTTATTGTATTTCCATGCTTTTCATTTTGTTTTGTATGTGGATGTCTGAAATAAACTAAATCAAATCAAAAATCAAATCAGCAGTAAAAAACCTCATTGATTTTCTACTGTTTGCCTTTTTTCTCAGGTCAGGGATAAAGTTCATCAGAATTAAACAGTTTCTCAACCACTGCTGGGAAATGATGAAGATGTGTCTGTGTGTTGTGTACATAAGTATATTGACACATTGGGGGTGGGGATGGGAGCAGATAGATGCACTGAAGTGAATAGGAGCAGCAGGGGGATGGAGGACAGTGCATAAAAGGAGCACACTGCAGAGCAAGAGCCCACAATAACTGTGGAGCAGGATCAGGAGGGAGAATGCGTAGGACTGTGCTGTGGCTGTTGGCCTCTCTGGCCACTGCCTCCCTGATTTCTCTGGCTAATGGAAGTCCACTGTAAGTAGACCAGCCTTACTTTTACAATTGATTCCACTGAGCTGAAATTAATTTAAGGAAACACATGTAAACTACTACTACAGTCTGTCAACTCTTGACATTCAAATGTTTTGGGCTAAACTGTAATGGGAGCTTGTCTTACATAATGGGAAGCTGTAGTCCAGTAACAGTTTGTGTCTCAAAAGTCAAGGTACTGTGGTCCTTCAAATTATGCCAGTTAATTAACTTACATTTGGTTCTGAGATGGCACAGTGATGCATTACGCCGTACACGCCAAGCAATCTAGCATCAAGCTAAAATGTTGTATTGATCCATTGCTGGATCTCAATCAAGATAATCAATGGATCACTCATTGAATGCAAAGTCCATGCTTGAGCTTATGATCTTTATCTGAGAACGTAGGTAGTGGTTCTTAACCAAGAGATTAAAGGGATAATTAAAGGGGGGGGGCCTGTTTCCAAAAATATTCAGGATTTTCTATTGTTTTTGCTTTTTTTCATGTGAAATACATGACATTTTCCCTTCTACTGCCTATCATTCAAATGATCAAGATTTAGTGGAAAGAGCTGAAGGGTTGAGCCCAATACCTTTGACATTCGGTTACGAGCACATTCCTTTTGATTTTAAGGGGTCACATGCAAAAAAGTTTGGGAACCACTTCTCCAAAAGACCAACTCATAAATCCTTAATACGAAAAGGCAAAACACACATCAGTATGTCATCTCTAAAAACAGTGACAAGCCCCCACTTTAATATTTGTGCTTTATATTATATATAATAAAATAATAAGGTTTTTAAGTGCATTTTGCTCCTCATGTAGTCCTTTCTGCACTGTGACTACAGAATATTCCCTTTCTCTCTCTTTCTCCACTGCTGTGCAGGAAGGTGATGTCTGCCCCCAACTTGTTGCGTGTAGGAACAGCAGAAAACATCTTTGTGGAGTGTCAAGACTGCACAGTAGGAAACATTCGTGTTGAAATCAATGTGATGAACCATCCAACTAAAGCCAGAAAGCTACTTAATGCTCCCACATATGTGACCCTCACTGAGGCAAACAACTTCCAGGAACTCGGACAAATAACGGTAAATTAAATAAAATTACTTTATGTTACTGTTACTTGGCTTAATTTTCTCTGACGACTTCTGACCACAAACAAGAGATCCATAATCTTGAAATCCACAAAACATACCCTGTCCAGTTCCTCATGCATTGCTCTTCTTCCTTTATACTGGTTCAGATCCCCCCCGGAGAATTCAGTAAGGATCCCAGCGTAAAACAGTTTGTGTACCTGCAAGCTAAGTTTCCTGATGCAGTTCTGGAGAAAGTGGTCTTAGTGTCCTTCCAGTCTGGGTACATCTTCATCCAGACTGACAAAACCATCTACACCCCCAACAGCAGAGGTGAGTTAAATTCTACCTCAGTGCTGAAAAACACACCTACCTCTGTGAGTATGCTACATATTATCATAGAAAATATATAATCTATTTATTACAATCTGTTTGTGCAGACATTTTTTCAGTTTTCAAATTGCATAACTGTATAGTACAATTCAGTCAAATAAACTCTCCTTTTGAATCACACGACTCATATTAGACATACTGTACATCCCTTCAACATTGAGCAGTGAAATTAACCCTTTTCTCTCTGTCAGTTCATTTTAGGATGTTTGCTCTGACGCCCCGTATGGAGCCCGTAGTGAGGGATGAGGCAACCAAAACTGAGGCTTCTATTGCCATCGAGATTGTGGTATGGTTTTTATTCTTTAATAATGACAGAATTTATTGCATTATTATGTAATCTGCTGTAACCGTGAGGATGACACTTCTTGATGAGGTGATATCACAGAAGCTAAACACTAAACACTTTCTCGACAAATTATTAAAATAACACATCCACTGAAGCTTTTGTCTTTGTTAAGTTTCATGTCTTTCTTTAGTAACACCTGTCCTAAAAATAAAAAAAGCATAACCCTTTCTAGTGATTAAGTTAGACATTTTAGCAGCTTCTCCCTTCAGGGGAAGACATACAATGAGTATATGGAATAGCTGAAAAAAGCATCAATATTGCATGCATTTACATAATGATTAATTAATCTTGTTCAACTCACTTTTAATGGTTGTTCAATACTGTTTGTTTTAAGACCCCCGATGGCATCATTTTACCACTGGATCCAGTTTCCCTGAATGCAGGCATCCACTCTGGAGGTTTCCAACTCGGGGAAATCATTAGGTGAATATTTTATTTTACTTGAAATTAACTTTACACGTAACATTATAGCCTATTTCCATAAATTGTTTATAAGCAATTAATTTGCATGAAATGGTGGATGATGGGTAAATTATACCAATATATGTACACCTTAAATCATTTAAGATTATGCAAAGTGTATTTATCTTAACGCATTCATTTATGTTTTATTCAACACATTTCCATGTTGCTAATTGAGTATTTGGACAACTAAAAATATCTTCCACTTGGTTGGTATAGTGATTCTTGGATTCTATTACCCCTCAGTTGCACTAACTGCAGAGGCATAGACTACAGTATTCTAGTTAGCTAAGTGGGGACACTCGTGAACTCCCCCCCAGCAGTACTTGTCATATATGATTTAAAAATTTAAATTTCTGGTTGGATGAGAATTTTGTCGACACTGTATCCATTAGCCAAGAGAGGGTTAGCTTTGCGTAGCATAATCACCGGAAACAGGGAGAAACAGCTAGCAGGGCTCTGTCCAAAGATAACAATCAGGATGTTGCCAGACAACCAATATACCAGCAAAGAAATAGTCCAGTATGGTAATATCTTATATATTTTTTGATCTAAATATTCATTTTAAATAGACAGACAGACATTACAAAACAATTGTACACGCAGGAGCTAAAATATAACATTCATCTGCTTCATGTCTGAAGTCTGATCCCTGTGTCACCGTCAGTCCTTGAATGTTATGCATATTTAGATTTTAAGTTTGATTATTAAAATGTTTGTTTGTATGTCTCTCTCTCTCTCTCTCTCTCTCTCTCTCTCTCTGTGTTTGTGTTGTGTGTGTGTTTAGTCCAGGACTGTGGACGGTGGTAGCAAAGTTCCAGAGCAACCCACAGCAGAGCTTTTCGGCAGATTTTGAGGTCAAAGAATATGGTAAGTACCTCATTAGCTGTTGGTCTACTCTTATTCAAAACCTAAAAAGACGATAACTGAAACAATACCATCAAATGTTTCAGTGCTGCCGAGTTTTGAGGTGAAGCTGACGTCTGAGAGCCCCTTCTTCTACGTCGACAGTGAAGAGCTCACCATCAACATCAAAGCCACGTATGTGAACATGTGAAGGTTTTTGTTGTGTGGCATTAGAGTCCTGGTAGATCGACAGTAGGAGAAAATAACGGGAGAAAATGTAGAGGTTGTGTTGGTGCTCTTGCTGTTTTATTCAATTGTTCTAACTTCATTGTGGGCTTCAACATGTCTTTCTCTTGTGCTCTTAGGTATCTGTTTGGTAAGGAAGTGGATGGGGTTGCGTATGTGGTGTTTGGGGTCATGCAAGAGGGTCAAAAGAGGAGCTTTCCAAGTTCGCGTCAGAGGGTTGATGTAAGCACATATTAATACTTTTGATACATCTCAGTCTGTCGAACAGTTTTCTAGTTGATTGGTTATTCTATCTCATACATTATACATTTTAGGGCTTGCCCTATACCAGTGCTGTAAGACTCTAAAAACTCAAATATTTCAGTGATTACCTTTTACTCAGATGGCAGCAGTCATTTTTGGTAAATTGTTGAATTTCCAATCTGTAAATATTATTATTTGTGAACGGTGTTCAGAACCAAGCAGGACGGATGCAAGAATTTACCCATTTTTATGAACCTCCAGCTGTTCTCTGACTGTATATCTGTACTATATTAGTCTACTGTATTTCAAGATGAATTTTCCTTTCATGCCACATTAGATTGAGAAAGGTAATGGCGTGGTCACACTGAGAAGAGAGCACATCACACAGACCTTCCCAAACATCATTGACCTGGTGGGGAGTTCCATATACGCAGCTGTCAGTGTGCTGACGGAGAGCGGTAAGAAAGAAAGGCTGTGTTGATTATATGTGATTGATAGCTGCTAAAAGGGGTAAAATAACTCTTAGCTTGATTAGGGTCCAAAATTACTCCCAACAAGTACAAGAGGAAAAAAATCTCCAAAAGATATTAGTATGGTGCCACAACTGTACCTACGAATTACAAAAAAATGGAAATGTGAGTTGAGAGTTGTGTAGCTGCAGTCAATCCATATCCGTGTGTGGGTAATGAGATTTTGACTCGAAAATCGACGTTTTCGGGGAAAGGCTCGGCCCAGGCCACTCAAATATTGCCACATTTGCAAATCTGAATACATATTTGAAGACTTTCCTACACATTGACAAATCTAAATTATTTACAGTTACACAACTCTCCAATCATATTTGTTAATATGGGTTCAGCTACAATAATGGCCCCATATAACATGACACATTTTCTATATCAATCAATAAAGAAGACAGTGAAGAGATTTATTAGTGGAAAAAGAAAATGTTTTTTGTGTCAGGGTTGTGTGTGAATGTGTTTGTGTTTCTACATCAACTCACAGGTAGTGAAATGGTGGAGGCAAAGTTGAAAGGTATCCAGGTTGTCACGTCACCTTACACCATCCACTTCAAGAAAACGCCCAAATATTACAAACCGGGAATGTCCTATGACGTTGTGGTAAAGTACTCATTCACATTTACATAAATTGACAGCAGAAGTATAGCTATATATCTGCTTTAATAAAATATCTATAACATTTCACTACCAAAATACAGTCAATCTGAAAGAAAATCTGATGACTAGGGGTGGGAATCTCTTTGCATCTCACTTTACACTTACTTTTGTGATGATCATTAAAGACAATCAACAGATGAATTACCTTCTCTAATATTTTATTAGAAGAAAAAGCTTTTCTTGTCACAAATGTGACTTTCTATGAACAATGCAATTATAAATGCAGCTTGCATTTCAACACACCTAAAATGACACACCGTACACACGGTGTAGGTCTTGTCCATCTTCCCATCGACCTCATAGAAACCAAAATGCTGCCATATGTGCAGGTCGTATGGGTTTGCTGCTCTCATTCATTTTGTCAAACAACTAAACAACTTGCACATGTTTCATTGCACATGCGCAGTGGTTCAAGAAGTACTAGTAGGGGTGCAGCAAAAAAAATTAAAGTTATGGTTTTAACTGAGAGAATCGCGATGCATCGAATAATCGATTATTTTTCCCACCCCTACTGATGACACAACATCCTCAATGATATAAAAGTCTCATGCTTAAATGCCTCTTCTTTAACTAATTTGAACAGTGTAATGTCTCGAATTATTATTATGATGCAGAGACAGATTTTCACAAACAGAGGAGCTACCACAGACCAAGAGTGACCCAATAATTTTGCTCACTATATGATGTACTATCTACAGTAGGTCATGCAACTAAGAGGATAGCGCATTAGTTGTTCAGCTGTTTTGTCTCTGATGCCAGGTTGAGGTTTTGAATCCTGATGACACTCCTGCACAAGGTGTTGCAGTGGTGGTCAGTCCAGGCCAGGTGCAGGGCTTCACTGCGGACAATGGCATGGCCAGGCTGACTATTAATACAGCCAGAGGGGCCAACAGTCTGACTGTCGAAGTAAGTCCCTAACACTTTATACATTAACCCGGATTTTTTACCATTCACTTGAAGTGGTAGAATCAAGCAGAACTATCACCTTACTCTTTTTGGGTTGGTAATAAGTGAATGGTGAATATGTTACCAACTTGCTACTTGTTTTTTTTTTGTCATACTCTGTCAAGATATTTATAGTAAACCTTTGTTAATTCTCGTCAGTGTTATGTCTTTATTTTATTTCATTGAGCAATGTTATATTGCTAGATAGGCTTAGTGGTTCCAGACAAGGCCACGATAGGATAGGTTAGACTTGAATATATATATTAATATTTAACTGTGTGTCTTTAACTGTAGGCAAAGACCAATGATCATCGTATTTTAAGTGAAAGACAGGCATCAGCAACCATGGAAGCTAAGCCATATGTCACCAGGAGCCACAACTACATCCATATAGGTGAGCATCCTGAAATAGCTTCAGGTGGTGAAAAAGGTGGTGATGTTGGTGGTGATGGAAAGTATGTGCCTGCCATTCAATAGATACAACAGTGTCTAGCACTCATTGTAGCATTTCATCTTTGCAGGTGTGGATACAGCTCAGCTGGAGATAGGAGACAACCTTAAAATAAACCTCAACATACATGGGCCGGGGGCTGAAGAAAGTGACATCACGTACCTGGTGAGAAATATTTAACTCCTGTGCATGTGTGCCCAGGGGCGCAACTACCCACTTTCTGGGGGGTATGCAGACACTTAGCAGGCGCGTATTAATCAATACAATCGGCCATATGCGTACGGTGTATTTATTCATTCAACCACTTTGAAAAGCTTTTTTCATCCATGCAATCTTTCTCCTTCTCAATCATCCCGTTTTATTTTTTATGCCCCGCGAGACCTTTCTTTACTGCCTATCCATCTGTAGGTCCCTGTCATCAGATGTCAACACGATTCAAATGAAAGCTCTCGCGCCCCAGCGCCCGCTCGAGGGGGCGCGCACTGGAGCGCTATAGTGTGGGGAGGAGGAGGCGAAGGAGCGGGGGGGCGCCTATTCAGTGACTTACCTCTGTTATTGATCATATAATTTACACAAACGCTGTTGAATACAGAAAAATGCTGACTCCAAATCATTTTCCCCCGATCGCTTTGGCGCCCCTCTAGTGCGGCGCCCCTATGTGGCGCATATAGTGCATACCCACTTTTTGCGCCACTGTGTGTGCCCATACCTAAACCGTTTTCGATGTGTCCCACGTCCTGTGCAGTAATGTCATTTAAGTACTGATGTGTGTATCTCTGTCTGCAGATCATGAGTAGAGGTCAGCTGGTGGATAAAGGCCGTTTCAAGAAAAGTGGTCAAGTACTGATTTCCCTGTCCATTCCAATTAAAAAAGACATGCTGCCATCATTCCGCATCATAGCCTACTACCATACAAATGCCAATGAAGTTGTGTCAGACTCTGTTTGGGTGGATGTAGAGGACTCTTGCATGGGCTCGGTGAGACACACAACACTTTAATTAGGCAAACTACACACCCATATTGAAACTGATAGATTTAATTGTATATTTGTAAGACACACTTTTTAAATCCATATAACAGTGTCAACAAATTCCAATGTGCATCTCTCATTCATTGCTCTTCCTTCCTATTTAAGTTGAAGTTGGAATCCACCAGGACAGCTCCATCCTATGAGCCGCGCAAGATGTTCGGTCTGAGGGTAACTGGAGACCCAGAGGCCATAGTGGGACTGGTGGCAGTTGACAAAGGCGTCTACGTATTAAACAACAAGCACCGCCTCACACAGAAGAAGGCAATTTATTTATTTAATTTGAATTTATTGATTAAAGTTGAGTCTTAAGTTAAGACTTTAATATGTCGACAGACTCAGATTGTCCAATGTCTGCCGGGAGATTGTTCCAGAAGCAAGGAGCTTGGTTGGAGAAGGCCCTGCTGCCAGCAGGCTTTAAACTCTGGGGAACGGCATGGAGCACTGCATTCATAGACCGTAGTGCTCGGGATGGGGCATAAAGAGCAATCAGAATAGACAGGTATAACGGTGCGAGCCCATTGACTGCCTTATAGGCCAGAAGCAGCACCTGAAAGTCTGATCTGACAGGGAGCAAATGAAGATAGGCTCAAATCGTAGCAATGTGTCCAAATGTTCTACTGTGCAAAATAAACTATGTCAAATCAACTGAGCCAACACTAGAACAAGCAGCGATGTGATGGATAAAAAGGCAAGCGGGTTAAGTTAAAGCTGCAGTATTTTGTTAAGTAAAACAGAAAAAAATATGTGTATTGGAACACAACAGAGCACGTGTGAGTAAATGTTTGCAAAATGCGTCAGAGCTGTCATGTGAGTCTTGCCTGTTTGTTTTTCTGTTAATGAATGACTTCCACCCTGCTCAGGTTTGGGACATTGTAGAAAAACTCGACACAGGCTGCACTCCAGGTGGAGGGAAGGATGGTATGGGTGTGTTCTACGATGCTGGGCTGTTGTTTGAGTCAAACACGGCTTCTGGGACTCCCTACAGACAAGGTGAGACTACTTCAATCACCTGGCTCATTCTTTTCCATCCTCCTAATAATCTTACTAAGTCCTCCCAAATATCCAATGGTTTGGATCGATCCACCGTCAACCGCTTATCCGGGGTTGGGTCCTGAGGGCAATCGCTTTAGTAGGGGTTCTAGTTATTTCGGTCATGAGTCAACCTTCATGACCATAGAGGAAAGTAGGAAAAAAGACTGACTGGTAGATCGAGAGCTTTGCCTTCGAGCGAGTTAAAATCTATCCATCTATGCCATTTCTCCAGCAAATCTCATGCTCCATTGTCTCTTCGCTGGAACAAAACCCTGTGGTACTTGAACTCCTTCACTTGGGGTAAGGACTCATACCCTACCCACAGTATAGCTAATTCATCAAGTTTTTGCCATGGCCTCAGATTGCTAAACTTGGTTGCACACTGTTCCATTGAGTGCTGAAGGTCAGAGCCAATGATTCCTTCAGGACCACAAAGCAGCAATGCAATCCAATGGACTGCAACACCTCCTGTCCATGACACCAATCTCAATATCCTGTCCATGAACAAACAGTATTGGTAACAATATGCAGCCCTGGCAGAGGCCAAGATACAAAATTGGGCAACACGTCTGATTAAAGGTCAAATTAGGACATTAGCTGTCGATGTTTGGGTTTTTTCCTATTTTTCACCGTCATTTTAGGTGTAATGTAATGGACCGCAGAAGAACAGCATTATTGTGTTACCGTCATTAAGTACGGGCCCTCAATGTATTGAGGGCCCGTAATTATTACTCTCCACCATACTTATTCTTACTTCTTCTTCTTCATATTTCTTCCGCCTCATTTTCGAGCTCCTACTCCTCCCACACCGTTTCACTTAGAAACGCAAAAATTTCACAGAACGTCCGTCCCTACCCGCATGGTGTGCTATTATACAGTTTTTTGAATTTCCGCTAGGGGGCACTGTTATTAAGCCCCGACTGAAGAAACTTTGAGAGGCCACGCCCCTAAATCCGTAAATCCGATTGACTTGAAATTTCTCACACAGGTGTATGTTAGGGTGCTCTACAAAAAAAGCCTCTGGGACCATATAAATCCGCCTGGGAATATTTTTTGCTAATTAGCATAAACTGAAAAACAGGGTTTGAACCACAACTTTCTCAAATTTTACTTTATCAACACCAAATTTCTCACGAAGCTTCGGAGGACTATGACACACATGCCCGTAAAAGATTAGTAAGAAAGCATGAAAAATATGGCCGCCATTGACCAAAACGTTTACGCAGGGGCGGGGCTTAATAACAAATTGGCCATAACTCATTGACCATAGGTCCTATCATCACCAAACTTGCAGGATATGTGCAAAAGACATGTGGTAGCATGGCCCTCTAAGCTTGTCAAGATTAACCCATAGGGGGCGCCGCAAATGCGAAAAACATCATTCAAAAATGCAATGTTTGACAGGCCACGCCCCTTTACCACTCACCCTTTACCACTCACTCTGATTGACTTGAAATTGTATACACATGTACAGCCCATGGTGCTCTACAATAAAGCCTCTTGGACCATAGGGGTCAGCCATGATTTCTTTTCTTCCCTAATTTACATGACCTGAAATACAGTCAAGTGACATCTACTTAGTGGATTTCCAACCTATCATCACCAAATTGTGTACACAGCATCAGGGGCGGCGGTCAGTACAAGCGTTCGAGCCCGGCCGACGGGCGGGGCGCCGCCGAAGCGGGGCTGGCGGCCTGCGCAGGGCAGCCCGTACTTTCAAAATCTCGGCGGGATTTTCTAGTTTTTAGTTATTATGGTTCACTGGACCATTTTTGTTGTTGGGGACATAGTCTCAACACATCTTAAACTCACACTGTCAGATAAAGGAGGTACATAATATTTTTTTGATTTAAGCGACCCTTCGAGGCACTTACACGTTGGCTTCAACGATCAGCCAAGGTGATCGCTATGAGCTGATCATGGTCTCCATTGTTTGGTCAAAGGTTTTAAAATGTTTTCTATTTAAGCAACAGTCAACCAAATAACAACAACAATAGGGGTGTGCCCTCTCCATTTGCCCAAACTTCATATGACCTCACTCTGATTTTAGGATGATCACATCAATTATACCATTCAAACGTTGTGGTCCAAATCTAACCTTTTTGACTTCTATTAAAGATCTTGTCTGTGTTTCATTCCCAGAATTGAAATGTCCGGCCCCAAGCAGGAGGAAACGAGCAGCCGGTAACATAATGGATGTCACCACCAGCTTATGTAAGAACCACAGCTCCCAAATACAAAATAACCCCATAATCAGCCATCTTTTGCCGTATTTTCTTGTTGTTGAGACTTTCCTCATTCAAATCAAGGGTTTAACGATAAAAGCCATGTAAGTAAAACAGACTTGACTTAACCAGAACAACTTTTGTTTATTTCTTATTTGCTATATTAAAAATGCTCTATTAGTTGTTCTCCATACCATCTCACCTCTGTCTTTCCTCCATAACTGTATTTCTTTCCAGTGAGTAAATATGAAGACAAACTGCAACGTGACTGTTGTTCAGATGGCATGAAGGAGATCCCTGTTTCATACACCTGTGAGATGCGCAGTGAGTACATCGTGGATGGTCCAACCTGTGTTGAAGCCTTCAACTACTGCTGCAACGAGATGAAAAAGATGCGAGCTGACAGGAAGGAGGAAAGCCTTCAACTGGCTCGCAGTAAGAGACATGGACACATTTTGGGAGCGGGGTGGACTGCATGGTTATCAATGGTCATACTCCTTATGAAAAATTGTAAACCTTTTTAATCACACTTTAGGTGAGGAGGATGACAGTTACATGGACAGCAATGACATTACATCTCGCACCCAGTTCCCTGAAAGCTGGCTGTGGACAGATATCACACTCCCTCCTTGCTCTAAACAGAGCCCTAACTGGTGAGTCTACACAAACTATAAGGGCTAATAATTGATGCCTTCATTAATGACATTACTAAGATTTTCCCTGTACTTTTTTACACACTTTTCTTCATTCCAGTGACACCACATCATTTGTGAAAAATGTTCCCTTGCAAGATTCAATCACGACCTGGCAGTTCACAGGCATCAGTCTGTCAAGAACTCACGGTGAGGATTCAGTGACTACACTTAAACATCTTCCATTCATTACACCTTTGTTCTTTGTTTGTTTCATCCCTGGTACCTAATCATCCCTCTCAACTTTAAGGAATCTGTGTCGGCAAACCATTAGAGGTAATTGTCCAGAAGCCATTCTTCATTGATCTCAGGCTGCCCTACTCTGCTGTCCGTGGAGAGCAGATAGAAGTTAAAGCGGTCCTCCACAACTACAACGATGATCCAGCCACTGTAAGTCTGTTGTTTCAGGCCAGAATGACAATTGTACCAAGATATTTTTTGTATAAGAGTTTGTATTCAAAAGGCCTAGGTTTTAATTAGATCATTTCTCAAGTCTTAGATCAGTGTAATAGAAGTGGATTTGGTCAGCCTCAGAACTAGGACAACCTCACAATATGCCTTTTCATTCTCAAGATAAAATAAATTCTGTAGGAAACAATGTAAAGCTTTAATTTTCTTCAAATTAAATAATTGTTAGCTTAACTCAAATACAACTAAAGGTTTTGTTATGCACTGCATGGGGGTCTTTATCTGGATCTTAATCAACCACACATACCTTAGTATGGTTCTCTGTCTTTTCTTGTCTGTTTTTTAAGGTGCGCGTAGAACTGATTGAGGAGGAGAATGTGTGCAGTGCAGCTTCTAAACATGGAAAGTATCGACAGGAAGTCCATGTTGGGGCCCAGACTACGCGATCTGTACCCTTTATTATTATTCCCATGAAGGATGGGGAATACAACATTGAGGTCAAAGCTGCTGTTAAAGAGTCTTATCTCCATGATGGAGTACGGAAGACGCTGCGGGTGGTGGTGAGTGAATCACATTCCATGTTTAAGAGCTCTTGTATATCAGAACTGTTTGCTGTAAAATGTTGAAGCTGCATTGAAGAAGGTTGGTTGAACCTATACTTTTGATCTTAGGCCTTCAAGGCTATGTTGGGAATGTATGTGTGTGTAAGTGTCTATGATGTGACAATGCTGTTGTAAAGTTTAAGGTAAATGTTAAGTACAAATGTGACTGAATTAGGTTTAGAGTAAATAATTATTCTCTGGGTAAATATAAGTACTTAAAGTTCTGGGAGGTGGTTACAGTAATAATCATATGGTTAAGTTAAGAGTAGGATTGTGATCATCACTTTCTGCTTTTTGGTAATTCTGTGTCTCCAAATGATTCCAGAAAATAGTTCTAAATAGCTCACATAGGACGCAGCTGATTTAGCCTTAGTTTCCTTCTCAAAATGCACCAGATTGATGCATTTTCCTTTAAAAGGTTAACATTTTCCTTCCAGGGGAGCATGCCCCTGGACCCCCTAGAACAGGGGTGGCCAACCAGTCAGAGACAAAGAGCCACATTTTTTACTGTGTTACTGCAAAGAGCCACATCGTACACACGGGTACACACAGTGGCGATTCCAGGAAATTTTGACTGGGGGTGGCCAAGGTGGGCCACAGAGTTAGAGTGGGGTGGCCATCGCACCCCTGAATGAATAGCATGTGATATGCTGTACAACCAATTCAAAGATGATTTATAATCCCAAATGCCCAAATCATGTTAGTATCCATTGTAATGTTTGTCAGAAAACTAAACCCCTGAAGGGGGTCTGGGGGCATCCCCCCCCAGAAGATTTTTTTGTGTTTTTAACATGTAATCTAAGCATTCTGGTGCATTCTGGCGAAGATAATAAAGGAAAAAGTCAATATTTATTTCAGCTCAGATGAATAGTAAAATTAGCAAGACAACATAACTTGCTAGCAGCCAGATGCCTAACAACTGGACAGAGGGACGGATGACCACTAGCTTTTGACCAAATATCTTGCTAAAAAAATAAACCTTTATTTATGAAAGTCTGCCCTTGCTAAGAACATGTTACACTCGATAACTACAAACTTTAATTTTTTTATTCAGATTTCAAAAATCTGCTGGGACACGTGCCTATACACATGCATGGGTGGCACGCATGTCACAAGCACACTTATGCTGTTTTCAAGACCTTTGCTGACCAGAGACCAGTTCTAGTGGCCACAGTCCTACCATTAATTTAGTAATTGAAAATTGAAAACTGATCTCATATCAGTGGATTGGAGTGTTTGTGTGATGAACTTGGCAACTACCTATCAAAAAAAGTTAAGAAAGAAAAAAAATACATATCATCTCTGAACTAGGATACATATCAGGAAAAAAATGTAATTAAAAAAATAAAATTAAAATAAAAAATAACATTTGAACTGGGGGGGGGGGGGGGGCACTGGGGTGGCCAGTAAAATTTCAGGGGGGGGGGGGCGTTTTTATTTTCGCGGGGAGCTTGCACATGCATGCACAATCATTATTTATTTAAAAAAAAAAAAAAAAAAAAAACAGGGGGCCCCACACTAGGACTTGAAACGGGCCCCCAGATCGTTAAGGCCGCCCCTGTGATAATGACAGGACTGGACTAAAGACGACAGGGCAGTCATTTTCAACAATGAACATTGTGTGCACTCACACACAAACTCTCAGTTCAACCAAGTCCACAAACAAAAATATAACAATTTAAAATAGCGTTTTTCTCTTACTATGCATGTTGCTTTGTGGGACTTACTTTTAGCATGGAGAGAGCTGAAGTGGCGCGGAAGATTTGAAGCCTTGAAATGCGCAAATGACACCTGGCATATAAGGCAGAATGGCTTGGCATAACGTTCAACAAAAAATATGAACTCTCCCACTCTGTTTCGGAGCGAACTTGACACAAATAGTTTACTCACGGAAAACCTCCCTCCAAGCTGAGCGGGCAGTTTTATGTTGCGTCCGCACCAAACGTTTGCGAACGTTATGTTGCGTCCTCAATTAAACATTTGCGAACAGGCATACACATAGGGCCTACACATTAATAAAATAAGAAATGAAATAATAGACAACATGTAAAACGAACGTAGAGCCGCATGAAACGTTTGCGAACATGCATACACATAGGCCCACACAAAAAAAAAAGTATAAAAAAAATAAATAAAATAAAATTATAATCACATAATTTGATATGAACTGAAGAGCCGCACGAAGCTGGGCAAAGAGCCGCATGCGGCTCGCGAGCCGCGGGTTGGCCACCCCTGCCCTAGAAGGTCCTTAGTCCCCACCGCAATCTTCCAAATTCCTGTAACAAACACTGTATCACCCTAAAATGATTAGGTTATTAATCAAAATAAATATTACACATTTGTATTGTAAGACCACCTCTCAGGGGGCCTACAAAACCTCTCAGCCCCAGCGCCTTATGGCAGGTTGAGGCGGGCCTGCTTGAGGGTCCTAACTTTGACACAAAATCCCTTTAAAAATAAACTTTAAATAACAAAGAAAAAAAGGAACATGTTAAATAACAGGCAAGCCATGTTGTATTTGTTACCAAAAGAGCACATGAGTTTACTTAAAATTTACTGTGATTTCTAATGTTAACTATTTCTTTGTTAACTATTGTTTTTCTAGCCTCGAGGAGTACTAGTAAAATCTCCTCAGATCATAATTCTGGACCCCACTACTAAAGGTGTAGGTGAGTTTACCCTTTAGATTACATTATATTGTAATTAAGTAATACAATATTTCTTATTATTTGCTTACTGATCCCCCAACTTCTCCACTTCTTCTCTCTTTAGATGGTACACAACATGAAATTATGAACAGTCAAATTCCTAAGAAGGATTTGGCTCCAAATACACCTACCAGCACACAGATCTCTGTGACAGGTGAGATATGTTATTTTTGGAACTGTTGTGGAATATAGTTGATGTTCTTTGTAATGGGATATTACCACGTCACTGGTTATTTGTTATTATTGATTCATAATTCAAATATTTTGCCTTTGTGTGTGTGTGTGTGTGTGTGTGTGTGTGTGTGTGTGTGTGTGTGTGTGTGTGCGTGCGTGCGTGTGTGCATGTATGTGTGTGTATACAGGCAGAGAACAAGTGTCTGTACTTGTAGAGAACGCCATTAGTGGGAACTCAATGGGTACCCTCATTTACCAGCCCTCAGGCTGTGGAGAGCAGAACATGATCCACACGACCCTGCCTGTCATTGCAACAACATACTTGGACAAAACCAATCAGTGGGAAACTGTGGGCTTTCAGAAACGTAATGAAGCAATACAACACATCAAGACCGGTAGGCAAACACATAAGTATTTATTAGCACAAGTACTAAACACTGATAACCCTTTGTGAAGGAATTTAATGTTTCTGATAGGTAGAAATGTGTTTAAAAAAACACACCTGCCCTACAAATTCAAGCTTTTAACATTGAGAATAAAGGCAGTCAGTTAAAAGGTTGGTTGTTTTGTTTGTACCCAGGCTACCGAAACGAGCTTGTCTACCGTAAAAGTGATGGGGGTTTTGCTGTGTTTACTCATTACCCCAGCACCACCTGGTGAGGCATCCAAACATTCATGAACTGAAACATATTTTTTTGCACATCCTCCTTTAATTTATGGGGGCGGGACCTGATAAGCCTTTGGCTTCTTCCGTCTCCCTTCGGACAACACAAAGTATGATGTATGAATATTTGCAAGAGAAAATTGTGTATTGTGTGGAATTGTCCGAAAGAATAATAAATAAATAAAATTTAGATTCTGACTGTGAGAGGATGGTTGTATATCATGTGAAAAGAAATTAAACTTCACTATTACGCCCTCTTCTGTCCTCTCTAAGGCTGACAGCCTATGTTGCCAAGGTGTTTTCCATGGCCAACAATCTGGTGGCGGTGGAAAGCGACGTCATCTGTGGCGCCATCAAGTTTCTGATCCTCAAAACACAGCAGCCTGATGGCTTGTTTAAAGAAGTTGGAAAGTATATCCACGGGGAGATGATGGTGGGTGCACTGATTTTTATCAACATCAGTTCTTCATCTTAATGCTGAAAAAAAAGTGGATTGAGATGAAAATAATTACATGTCATTGACTATTTTTTTGAATAAAATGTACTTGTGTGTGTGTGTGTGTGTGTGTGTGTGTGTGTGTGTGTGTGTGTGTGTAGGGTGATGTACGGGGCAAAGATTCAGATGCCTCCATGACAGCCTTCAGCCTCATTGCTATGCAGGAGTCACGCACAATATGTAATGCCATTGTACCTGTAAGTACCTTACCTCCATACACTTTCTCTTTTTCCTTCTCACGGTTGGTTTCTTCATGTAACTACTCCAAAGAAGTGATGGGTGAAACAAAGCTTTCTGAATCACTGAAAAAAACTATGAAGCTACTGACATGGCACATAATGCAGTTTACACCAAGGCAAGGCAAGGCAAGTTTATTTATATAGCACAATTCAGACACAAGGCCACTCAAAGTGCTTTACAGGGGCAAGATTAGAATACATAAAACACATTATAAAACATTTAAAAGCGAATAAAAGAAGCAAATAAAATAAAAATTGCAGGTTAAAATGGAAACAAAAAAGTCTTCAGACTCGATTTAAAAGAACTGAGAGTTGCAGCAGACCTCAAGTTTTCTGGGAGTTTGTTCCAGATTTTTGTGCATAATAACTAAAAACTGCTTCTCCTCGTTTAGTCCTAACTCTAGGGACTGTAAGTAGATCTATCCCAGACGACCTAAGGGCTCTGGACGGTTCATAACGTATCAGCAGATCAGTAATGTATTTTGGCCCTAAACCATTTAGTGCTTTATAAACCAACATCAGTATTTTGAAATCAATTCTTTGAGTGACAGGAAGCCAGTGTAAAGACCTCAGAACTGGGGTAATGTGATCCACTTTTTTGGTCCTAGTGAGGACTCGAGCAGCAGCGTTCTGAATTAGCTGAAGCTGTCTGATATATTTTTTTGTAAGGCCAGCAAGGACACTGTTACAGTAGTCAAGTCTACTAAAGATAAATGCATGGATAAGTTTTTCTAAATCTTGCTGAGACATAATCCCTTTAATTCTTGATATGTTTTTTAGGTGGTAGTAGGCTGATTTATTAATTGATTTAATGTGTTTCTTGAAATTCAAGTCGGAGTCTACGACAACACCAAGATTTCTGGCTTGGGGTGTGGTTTCTAACATAACGGATGTAAGCTGTGCGCTGACTTTTAATTGTTCATCTTTGGCACCAAAGACAATTACTTCAGTTTTGTCGTTGTTTAATTGAAGGAAATTTTGGCACATCCAATCATTGATTTGTTCAATGCACTTACTCAGTGCCTGTATCGGACTGTAGTCTCCTGGCATGATTACTGACTGATCAACAGAAAATAGACAAGATCAAAATGTAATACATACTAGACAATAAATGTGCTCGTCAAGAGGGGAACATAACCTGTTTGAACATAACCTGTAGCCCCTCACAATTAATATTGTTAGGTGATAGTGTGCTCTTTGGTCTTGAAGGTAATACTTGATACAACAGCAGGTAGTAAGTTATGCAATCATACTTTATGTTAGAGCAGATCAACTCACTGTTAAAATACATTGTTCAGCAGAGGGGTTTAGCTAATAATTAGCTGTGCTGAAATTATAGTTTTAAAGCATAAACAAATACGATGTTGCATTTGTGTTTAAGCATTGATATGAATCCGTACTTAGATGACAGTGAGTCAGAATTTAAGTGGTCTCATTGCTGACATTTATTAGTATTTTGCTAAATGACGGTTGTGTTAAAAAATCAACCACTTAGCTACAGTCTGCATCTCTGCATTCATATAATGAACCAGATGGAAAGGCATCCTATCTCCCGATCTTTAAGGTGCGAACACACTACACGCGTTACCCGCGTAAGCTTTACGTGCGTAACGCAGCTAAAATGTTGCTTGATCATTTTGTGTCAAAAATGGTTCTACGCGCGTAACGTGCCTAGTCTCCCCCCCCGATATTGTATTTCCCTAATCAACCATGGCTGCGATCAGACCCGACACAACAGCGTGCATGTCCGCACAAAAACAACAACAACACGGCCAACAACTGTGCCAAAAGACAAACTGAACAGCACAAATAGCCTAGCATTAAAACAGCATTGCATATTCACGGCAGCTACATAACAAATACAGTTACAGCAGCATCGGTGCACGGCGGCACAACATAAAGGCAAGTAGTCAACATTACCCTACCTGGCTGTGACAGGGGACCGTGGCTGGCGTAGATCAACACCGGTGCTTCGCTGTACTTGTTGTGAAAGTCCCCCGGACATAGCCGTCATGTTTGGGTTCATAATATGAGGCGCTAGCCGCCCGCACACAACCGGGTGAGTTAACTAATGCTATACGGCGCTAACTTGGTTTATCGGCTAAAGCACAGCCGCACATATTCACTGAATTAACCAGGAAGTCCATTCTCCTGGTTTACTTTGCCCACGTCTTCTATTCCCGAGCTGCTGTCATACAGCACCGGGCCGCCTGCAATACATTTTCCTCCTCGGTGTTTCTCAGCCTCTGTGTACACTGCTCTCCGACCGTGCCAATGTATGTGACGTCGGGTCAAGCCCAACGATGATTGGCCAACACAGCTAATCGTCACGCATAGGAGCGTAAAAAGTTTAATTTTTTGAACTCCGCGCGTAGCTGCGTAGGCGTATTAGGTGCGTATAGACGCGGCTCATACGCGGCTAAAGTGTTGCTTTAGCGCGAGTAACGTATCTACGCGCCATGTACGCGCGCAAACTAATGGTTCCCTATGGAAAATTTGACGATTTTATACGCGTCTGTACGCGTGTAGTGTGTTCACACCTTTATTCACACTTCTCTGACACCAGTGTGATATTCTGAGGCCTTGTTTGTGGTTACGTCATTGTTGGTGTGTTGAAGCAAGTGTAGGAATTTCCAACATATTATGCCACATTTGAAAGAAGTTACAGAACTCTTGAGTCAAGCAGAAAGTCACAGGTCATAATGACCTTACAGGTTGCAACAACAGCAGGTGTTGCAAACAGAGCAGCAAGCAGACACCAGTTACGTATTAATAACTGAGAAATCTATTAGAAGCAGCGAGTTGCTAATATGGTCAGATATTGAGACTCATACACGCAGGAAGTAACAATAGGCTGTGTCTGTCTGCTGTGTGTGTCCCGCTCGTCAGAGGGAGGCGCGTTTATTCAGAGATTACTTCATGCTCCGTTCTCACTGTGCTCACTGTGGCCTTCAGTGTGCGCACGTACTTCTAAACACTTCACAATGAAGGATGAAAGATGCACACCTTCGTACTTCTAAAAACTTCACAATGAAGGATGCACACCTTCGTGCAGTGCGCAAGCAATATCCGGAAGCTCATGCCGATCTGACTAAAACTCAGAGAGATATGCGAGCCACAGATAGACACACAGACACACACACAGACACACACACACACACACACAGACAGACGTTTCTTGCTTTATAGATAGATAGATAGATGAACCAGATGGAAAGGCATCCTATTCACACTTCTCTGACACCAGTGTGATATACAGTACTGAGGCCTTGTTTGTGGTTTTCTCGTCATTGTTGGTGTGTTGAAGCAAGGCTCCAAAACATCTTGCTGCAATACAAACTGGTCTTCGGATGCGTCCCAGGATTGAAATGCCAAGACATTCCTGAGAAGGAACAGATATTCCAAATACAGTCATTACAATTATCGGACCAACTTGCCTCCTTTTTTGTTGATCCTGAAATACTTGCTATGTACTGTATCTGATTCTCCCTCATTCTCCTTCCTTTCTCTTCCTTCCATCCAGAGTCTGCCAAGTAGTGTAGACAAAGCAGTTGACTACCTGGAGAAGCGTCTGCCCAGCCTCACCAACCCATATGCTGTTGCCATGACATCATACGCCCTGGCCAATGAAAACAAACTGAACAAGGAGTTACTCTTCAATTTTGCTTCACCAGGTACTATAACACTAGCCTGGCACCGCCAACCTACCTACTTCCGCTCAATTTTCATTTCACTTCAATAGTCAGTCTGGGGCTGCGGTGTATTCATGCGTTCCTGCTAAAACAGATTTTTGGCGGTCCAATCAGCGAACAGAGGGAGTAGCTGAGAACGATGACGTCGAGGTTGTGCGCAAGTTTCAGTTGTAGTCACAGTAAGACAATGGATAAGGATACGAGAGAAGCTATTTAGTCTGTTGTGGCAACGCTGCCGAATATCGATAAATTAAAGCCGGAGCAAGAACAAGCTTTGCTGAGTTTTGTTGGTTCCCGGCCGGGGACCAAACGCTATGCGATTGGTTGGCAGATCCAGAGTGGCACTGGGCAGATCCAATCATTTTAAACTTTATTTTACACCCGCCTCCAAGTGAGTGAACGTTTGTCAATTGAGCAGTTCCAGACCTTTTGTACAAATGAAATGAAGTACGATGGTCTGGTAGGACCAGGCTACCATAACACAGCATTGTTCTTAAACTGATATTCAGGTACAGAGACTACAGGTTTATACTGTGTCATTTAAAAAGTATGACACATTCAACGATGAATACTATAATACGTTTATTAGAGCTTGACTGACACGTGATCAATAATATAATAGGATTTTTTCTCAGTGAAAAATGAAAAAGACATGTTAGAGGTATGTCTGTCTAATATTTGAATGACCAGGTTTAAGGGAAATCTATTTTTTTCAAAATATTAAGGTATTAATAGTGAATTAAGTGTGTTCACCATTATAATCAAACATTATTTGTGTGTGTCTCAATCAGAGTTGTCCCACTGGCCAGTACCTGGTGGACATGTTTACACAATGGAGGCCACAGCTTACGCTCTTCTGGCTCTGGTCAAGGTTAAGGTGAGCACGTCCTACTTGTGATTCACTTCATTGCATTTTGTTGAACTTGGTTCACAAGCCTCTAAGGTAAAGCCTGCTGCCTACTGATCATGCTGCCTGTCTCAGACTAAGGTTTGAAATGGTGCAGAGTCTGCGAGAAACGATCTGTTTATGTGTTTTGTTTTCCTAACCATTGCTTGACCCCACACATCAAAGGTGTTGGGTCTGTCTGTCTGTGACTGTGTGTGCTCATGTGTGCGTGTGTGTGTGTGCTCATGCTCATGTGTGTGTGTGCGCTCGTGGGTGTGTGCTCATGTACAGGTATGTGCATGTGTGGGTGGGTGTTTGTGTGTGTGTGGGTGCGTGTTTGTGTGTGTGGGGGGGTCTATGTGTGTAGGTGTGTGTGTGTGTATATGTGCGTGCGTGTGTGCTCGTGTGTGTGTGTGTGTGGATACCGTTAGAAGAAGGGGGGCGGGTATATCATCTGTTAGAAGCAGTTTAGTGTGACATTTTGCCCCATTGCTCCATTGTGTGCTGTGGGGTCATTTTGACCCCAGAGGACAACAGGTGTTATTAAATTAAATTAAATAAAACACCCATAATTTGATCAAAACACTTCAAATTTATATGAATCATCAAAAGCATAGTATTGAACAACCCCTATAATTTTCAGACCATTTGGTGAATGAAAAACATATTTTCTTTTTTTTGTATAATTATTTTTATTTTGTTTTTTTGTAACAATAATCAAACAAACAAACAAACAACACCAGACAATACATACAAACTAAGAAAAGAGAAAAAAAAATTAAAATAAGAAAAAGGGCAAATGTGTATGTTGTTCATTATTGCATGATCTCACACACACACACACACACACACACACACACACACACACACACACACGTAACATTTAAAGACACACAAAAAGAAAAATCCATCCAAAAACATATTTTCACGCAAAAAGAAATGTCCCAGTACAATAGGAGGGTTAACAAACGTATGTAGGAAAAGTAACCTTTGCAGACTCTCATGTGGTGGAGAATGCATATCACCTTATTAAGCCTCCTTTAAAGAGTGCCTATTGTACTTTTTCGACTTTTATGACCTATAAACATTGTTATAATGATTTATAGTCATCTTTAACCATACTAGCGTATCAAATAATTACGTACATGCATTTAGACGTATTCCCTGCTGACCGTCTGGGGTGGCTGTGCAGAGTGCTAAACACTAGGGCAGCCGGTCGAGAAATCACTTGTTCAAATCGGTTCAAATGTCCTGCCATCGTGTCGTCACGTTCCTGGATTTTTCCATGTATGGTAATGCTGCAACATGCCCCCACCTTCCTGCTCAAATCTGCCCGCTGATGTGATAATTGAACATGATGTAACTTTTTACTTGTGCATATATTGTGACATTTGTATTTCTTTTTGTCATAAGTAAAAGTAGGAAATGTTTAATGAAACAGAATAGAATGTGAAGGCTCATCAGGTTAAAGTTGACCAGAGGAAGGGGGAAGACCATAGGGTCATAGGAAGGAGTAGGGGGAAGGACCTTATATGGCCATACAGTAGGAAGGAGTAGAGGGAGGTGGCTATCGGGGTCCCCCGTGCAGCTGTTCCTTTTTCACTCCTCCCTCTCTCAAGTCTCATTGGTCCTCAGTTCACTATATAACAGCTCGTTTGGAGCAGGACAGGGCTTTTTTAGGCATTACTATATACGCATATAGTTTGTCACACTCTGTTCCAGCAGACTCTATGTGTCCCTTCAACCATGGAGGCAGAAGAAAAACTTAGAAAAACTTTGTGAGTCCAAAATACTCTGAAAGATTTTGGACTTCGAAGTACTTAGAGGCAAAGTCTTTTAAAACACTTCTTTGAAACTCTTGACACAGGTAACTTGGTCAAATGGTAAACGAAAAAAGGGGAAAATGATAGAATAGGAAATCGGATAGAATGAATAGGAAGTAGCAGGATATTGGTGGTCTAACAAGGCTCCTTTAGTTGGGCAATACCTGTTTAAGTCCTTATCATTTTTGAAGATTTCGGAGTAAAGCTTTAGACGATACTTATTTGGCATGCATGCATATGTCTTTGTATCGTTTCAAGATTTACAAAAATTCGGAAAAGAGATCAAGTCAACAGATATTAGGGGAAAAAGAACTCTATTGAATGAGTTATAGGCATACAACCTCTTTTCTTTTCCTTTCTTGTCCATTTTATGTATTATACCTATACTCTCTTGTATTTTGTAAATAAAATCCCTTAAATGTTGTAAAGCCTCAGTTGTGAATTAGTTTATAACTGGAACAGAAGGACTTTAGGTATAAGTTTGTTCTTCAAAGAGATGGTTCCGTCCTCGGGGAGGTAAGTACAATTCGATTCCACACAACGGCACATTACTGATTTAAAACACACACAATCTCATACACCTAATCTTTAAAAATAAAAGAATAGGTTATAATACCTTCCCAGGTTTAAACGAGGATGTTTAAATTCTGAAAATAGTATATCTGTTCTATTTTACTAGAAGGGTGGTTTACAAAACTAAGTTGCGTACAACTTATAAGCAATAACTTGTGAATGATATCTTCCGTGAAAAAGGAGGAGGATTTTCTGAAGCAATATTTAAAAGGGTTTATACTACACGGAGATCGGCATCATCATTAAGAATGAGGGGGTTCTGATGAAGTAAAACGCTAAACACGGTGGTATGTATTTAATATTGTACTTTATTTAGAAGTAAACTCAGGTAGTCCAGAGGGTAAAATCCTGTGCTTTTAACCGCAGAGGCCGGGGTTCGCATCTCTTGCAGGAACTGTGGTGAGAGGAGAGACCTCTTTTATGAAGAAATAATAAACAAATAAAGCATTGTGTTACAAATTGGTTAATATGGGTTTGATAGGACATAACTAATAAACTTAGATACTAGCTTTTCATTATAGATCAGACTTTGGAAGTCGAGATCGCTTTACCGCGTGCTGCTGAAAGTGTTCCGGAAGGAAGGAAACCAATCACAACGGAGTGGGGTTGGCAGGAGGGGGGTGCGGAGAAGCACAAAGCCGAGTGTGGACAGAGACTGTGCGTGCACAGATGAGAGGAAGAGTTTCCTGAAAATCTACATGGTTTTTTATGCTGTGATTCGTGTCAGGTTGCTCCATAGGAGTCATAACTGAAAAATTAAGACCAGAAAAGTAGTTTAATTGGAGATCTTTAAGAACAGTTTAGGGGGGCCTTCAAACTGTATGTGCGAGCTTGTTGATCTTACACCGATGCTAAGCATGACTGTGCTTGCCAGTTTCATCCTCTCAGATGTTTTGCACCTCCACTTCAGCTTGAATAAGGAAAAACCATAAAGACAAAGAAACCTCCACCAGAGATTATTATTCATTATACAGAACCTCACTTGAGACACCTGCAAATAAAAGTTTGTTAGGCATTTTAACAAATCACATCATATACCCATGTTGTGACCCAAAGATAGGATGTTTCATACAAACACAAATTTAACACATAATATATATGTATTTCACTTATACAAAAAATATACACTGCAAAATATTACAACCACATCCAAGATCTCCATTGTCTCAATAGGACTTTAACCTATTTCATAGTATAGAGGACTTTCACTTTAACCTATTTGTCAACAGGGCTTTAGCCTATTTTGTTGTAAAGAGGACTTTTACCTAAACCAAACACGGCTTTTACTCTATTTGACATATATTTTTTTCTGATCTCGTGAAACAAAGACATGGTAAGGCATAAATCAAATTTAGTGCACTTACCAGGTCGATGTTATCTTGAGATCCTGTTTGTGACACCAATTGTGGCGTCACAAACAGGATGGAACAGTGATGGAAGTTATTTCAAGGTTGGAGGTCAACTCAGGTGGAAGAATATTTCACGAGACTTGGATGAACTATGAAGCGATATTTATTCCAGGCTTAGCCTAGGAGAAGCAGACTGCAACTCGGGTGACTTGCACTTCAATTCTGACAGACACATCCTGAGAGCTGTGTATTAACCTCGTGCTATCTCGGGCACCAAGGGTACCAATGTTTTGGTTCAGAGCTGAACACAGTGAACCATAACATTCTGGAGTTAAAGGAGATGAGACTTTATCTATACAGCTGACCTAAGTGTGTGAGAGACAGACACACAAGAAAGGCATAAATGCACTATTTATCTTTACCATTACTTTTACAACTAAAGACCTTAAATTCCCTCACACTACTTGTGTGTGTGTTTTAACTGTATGTCATGCTACGTAAAGCATACAATGGAGTCCTCTTCCATGCTACCTCACTATTAGGGCAGAGGGCTAGGAGACAGTACTCAGTGACATGTTTCCCTCAGTAATGTCAGAAAAGATTTAACTTTTTTACAAAAAGCCATATTTTCCTACTACTTTCCTCAGCACTTTGTGATTATACATAGATAATTGAAAGGTATTTGGTTACAAGAATTGCAAAAACCGCCAGTTTGGAAAAGAAAACACGGGGATATTTGTGATTCATTGCTTTGATCAGGCAAGTCTGAAATGTATGACATTGTGACATAATAATAACTGATCTAGCTCTATGGCAGGTTTGGGAAACTGCCAGACTGTAAAATAATCAGTATTTGCAAAGTCAACCACAGAAATTGTTTAAACATCTACTTGTCGTCCTCTATTAAAGGCCTTTGATGAAGCTAGAGGTGTGGTCAGATGGTTCAACAAACAGCAGAAGGTGGGCGGAGGCTATGGATCTACTCAGGTAACACAGACCCCTCTTTCCATCTAAATACAGTAATGAACCTCTAGTTCTCTTTGTATTGCAATTAAAGAGGACCTATGATGCTTTTTGACTTTTATGACCTATAAACGTTGTTATGATGATTCATAGTCATGCTTAACCATACTAAATTATCAAATAATGACTTACATGCATTTCGACGTATTCCCTGCTGACCGTCTGGGGTGTCTGTGCAGAGCACTAAACACTATTCTAGCCAGTCGAGAAGTCACGTCTTCAAAGCGGTCTACCCTTTCATAATTCGTGACGTCGCATAAAAATTGGTGATGTGACCACGCGGATGTTTCCATGTATGGTAATGCTGTCACTTCCCTGTTCGCGTCTGCCTCGCGCCCTTATAGGTCCATGCTCGCGCTTCCCGCCACTGAAAGTGTTCCGGAAGGAAGGTAACCAATCACAACGGAGTGGGGTTTGCAGGAGGGGGGGGGAGGGTAGCGGAGATGGCCGATGCACAGGCGGAGGGAGCGGAGATTGCCGAAGCACACACACTCAAGTGTTGACAGGATGTGCTGGATCGCCAAAATAAGAGAAAGAGCTTCCCGAAAATCTACATAGTTTTTTGTGATGTGATTCGTGTCAGGTTGCTCTATAGCAGTGTAAAACAAGAAATTAAGACCAGAAAAGTAGTATAATAGGTCCTCTTTAAGCTTTCTCTTCATCTTTCATCTTCCAACTTTTTTGCCCCCCCCCCCCCTTCTCTTTCCCTCTCCAGGCTACTATAATGGTGTACCAGGCTGTAGCAGAGTACTGGGCCAGTGCTAAAGAACCAGAGTATGATCTGAATGTGGACATCTTGTTGCCAGGCAGGTCCAAGCCTGATAAGTTCAACTTTAACAGAGCAAATCAGTTCGCCACAAGGACATCGAAAGTGAGAACACACACACACACACACACACACACACACACACACACACACACACACACACACACACACACACACACACACACACACACACACACACTCACACACACACACTAACAGACACACAGTGGTTAGTTATTCCCCTGTTTTTTATTTATTTATGTTTGTTTTGTTTTTTCTACAGATTAATGATATCAACCAGGATGTGACAGTGACGGCAAAGGGCACAGGAGAAGCAACGGTGAAGGTAAGTCATTATTTTTTCTGTTTTGACATTCATAATATGTTTTTTGTTGTGTCCGTTTAGAATTACAGAAGACATTTATTTATACCGTGTGTGCACAATATTCTTGAGACGGATGCCTGTTTGATTCACATCACATATTAAGAAACACTTTTGACTATGTGACAGATGGTGTCGCTGTATTACGCTCTGCCTACTAAAAAAGAGAGTGACTGTTCAAGGTTTAACCTGTCAGTGCAGCTCCTCCCAGGTAATTTGTAAATGTATTTGTCATTTTATCTGTTTGTGCTGTTTGACTTATCTTTTCTCCGTGGTTCCTGCTGTCTATCCACCTTCCTTTTGCAAGAAACACAAATATTCAAAATGCTCATTAAATGTTTTGCTCCTGCAGAGAAAATGGATGAAAATGAGAAGATATACAAGCTGAAAATAGAGGTTTTGTAAGTAAAATCAAAAAGTCATACCGATCAGTATTGCAGTAATATGGCTTTATACACAGCATTTTCTAGCCAGTCATGGCCCCTAAATTAGTTCTCTTCTTCACTTTTCTGTTTAGGTTCTGCTCAAAATATTTAATGGTCATGCTCTCTGTGCTCCTGATAAATACAAATATAATGGCTTTTCTCTGAACATTCCTTTGAAAAAGCTAACTTGAGCTGCCCATTCCCCAAGTTTAAACCATATTTGAAATCTGAAATGAAGTTTTTTCTTTGTTTTTCTCTCTTTCTAATTAATGCTGTTATTTATACTGTCCATTCTCTATCCAGGTACAAGGACAAAGAGCATGATGCTACCATGTCAATCTTGGATATTGGCTTGCTAACTGGATATGAAATTAATACGGACGACCTGAACGCAGTAAGATCTTCCTTTAAGTTTTTAACATTAGATTTGACAGATGCACACATTCCCATGAAGTCCACACGTCAGTTAGGTGAAAGCAGATCAGTTTTATGTTCAAATTGTCTAATGATGTACAAAACCCTGCACGTCTGTGTGTGTGTGTGTGTTTGTGGGTGTGTGCGTGTGTGTAGTTGTCCACAGGACGTGCACGCACCATCTCAAGATATGAAATGAACACAGCCCTATCAGAAAGAGGCTCTCTCATCATCTACCTGGAAAAAGTAAAACTTTCTTCCCAACATCCCCTTTTCTCTCTGCCTTGTTCTGTATTCATGTATCTCTGTCTCACATTTGATATCATTCTCCAAAGGTTTCTCACACTCGACCAGAGGAGATCAATTTCAGGATCCATCAGAAGCTGAAAGTGGGCGTCTTACAACCAGCTGCTGTGTCCGTCTATGAATATTATGACCGTAAGTCTCGTAAGAAATACTAAAACATATGCTGCCTCGTTCTGCTTCAACCTGTGTTTCTTTGCTGCTATATAACGCTGTGGATAATCAGGCATTACTCCATTTGATGTGTTGCATTAAGCACTATTTCTTTATCTGTATTATTTTGAAATGTCTTTGTTACTTGTTGCAGAAACACACTGCGTGAAGTTCTACCACCCACAGAGGAGAGCTGGGGAGTTACTGCAGCTCTGTGGTGCCAATGGGGAATGCACATGTGCTGAAGGTAAACAGGATGATGTGTCATTTAATATTGTATATCAGTGATTCTTGAGAAGCGGGAAAAAAGGCCGTCTTCCAATATTAACTGCTGTTATGTTTAAAAGTAAAAATATTTAAAATTGTAGATGTTATTAGGGATTAAGAATAGAATATCTGGAGCACAATTATCCCCTTAAATTTAATTTTATCATTATTATGTCAACTATATGACACTTATTATCTTCTCACGACGTCCAAAACAGTGTGTCCACAGAGAAGGGTTCAATCATTCATATGCAATAAAACCAAAAATGTACTTTAATGATTAAAAAGAGCTTTTTTCATCAAAAGCAACACTAAATAATCTCTCATATCAATAAAAACTGTTTTCTACAACCCACTCATGTTTTATAAGGTTTCTAAGTGGTGGGATACTTTTTGTCACCACCGTCAGACAATCCATTAAAATGTAATAACATCAGGCGAAATAAGGGGCAGCTGTCACTATGAAGGACCTCTTGTCACATTCTACCTGCAGAGTACATTAGAGTCGGACAGGCTCTGATAAGTGTTTTAGTTTTAAAATATTTTACATTCCAAATCTTGGAGTCCAAGTCCTCCGTCACAACCATGATATGTCAACACCGACTTACAATTTCTGAAGAAGTTATTTGAAATGTTTCCATCATTTTATTTTCCTGAAGCAGTTCATACTAGCACCAATCATCAACAGAAAAACCAAATGGCTACTATATAAACTCTATTTTTTTTGTTTAAGAAACGTTAGATATGTCAACACCGTCAGATGTCAACTCCGTCAGATTTCCTGTTTGACGGTGGTGACAGGCCAATGACTGAGTTGACATTCAATTCGAAGGCATCATATTTGGTTGGTTTTCAAGTTATTATAATTATATTATATATAGAAATAGGATTTCGTTTTTCTAATACTGTATTTATGGAAAATTCTTTTTTTTTTTTAAGATATTTTTTGGGGCATTTTTTATGCTTTATTGATAGTGTAGAGACAGAGTTGAAAATGGGGCAGAGAGGGGAGTGACATGCAGAGAACGACCGCGGGCTGGAATCGAACCCGGGTCCACTGCTGGCCGAGGCCCATGGGGGGGACGCCCTACCAACTGAGCTAAGGGCGCCCCCGTCATGGAGGATTCTTAAAAAAGTACAGGATGATATACAAAATGAGGCAATTTGGTGTGAGTCTGTTAGAGCAAGTCTGATTGAAAGACTGTAATGTGAATCTTGAATTAAAGCTCAACCAATAATAAGCTGTTATAAAATCACTGTTATTGATTATTGATGGTTAAAAATGACTACATCTGGGTTTTTGTCACCACCATCAGATACTGTATGTCAAATCCGTCAGATATACTTGTGAACTCTGTCAGATATGTTTCAACTCGGTCAGATTTATATTAATTTGCTAATATTGCATAATGATATTTCATAGTTGTTGGGGAATGGTTGGTCATATGTGAAAATCCAACCTGTCACCTAAGATGAGAATGGGTTTTGAAATTTGAAACATATCTTGATTGCTGTTAATTTTAAAGTAAAAATTCTATTACACAGTTCAACTGAAGAAAATTGATATAAAAAATGTATATTCATATACATTTAGAAAATATTTTTTTTGGCCTCTGTCAGTCTTGGTGAATATTTGTGATCACTATACATCTCATGGGTCTAGAATAAACTGAGGGAAAATTCATTCGTGTTTTTTGGTGTTTGACGGTGTTGACACAAAATAGGGAATGGCAAGGATAAAAGCCAATTTTGAGGTGAACCATTAATCGTTCAATTATGATGTATCATTATCTATAAACTGCAGCAGTTAATTGTTGTATCTAAATAAAGTCCGGGGACCTTGGGGTGAAATATCAAGCATCTACAGCAATTCAACTGGCTCTGAGAAGCACAGCTGCAATTTGAGGGAATTGCTATTGTCAGCATGATGACATGCTCAAAAGGACAATGCTAACATGATAATGCTCAGCAGATAAAATAATATTCGTTGATTCTATTTAAATTTGCAATGTTTGAAAGTATTTGTTCAATAACAATGACATGGCACAAATTAAGATTTTAAAAGATGATGGCACTATTAAAGTCACCACGAAAGTTATTGTTAAGTACTCTAAGGAAAACATAAATGATTGAACCAAATCAAATATCAATTGCTGCTGATTGTGCTACAGGAAAAGTCAGCTAGAGTGGATAAATATAACCAGGATTACTCTCTCTGACTTAAAGGTGCTGTAAGCGGAATGGTTCTTTTAGCTAACTTCCTGTCAGTTACTGCAGTTAGCAGTCCCCTCGCTCGTCCCTAAAGGTGCGAACACACCAAACGCGTTGGGTGCGGTGGCCAAAGCGCCCAACGCACCTGATCTGGCGCTTGGTCATTTTGTGTCAAAAAATGGTTCAACGCGCCCAACGCTACGCAGCTAGTCTCCCCCCCCCCCCGATATATTTATTCCCCTAATCAACCATGGCTGCGATCAGACCCGACCCGACACAACAGCGTTCATGTCCACACAAAAACAACAACAACACGGCCAACAATTGTGCCAAAAGACAAATAAACAGCAACTGAATGGAACAAATAGCCTTAAAACAGCATTGCAGATTCACGCCACTCGGAAATTAACACAAACAGCAAGGCAGCACCATACCAAACACATTTACAGCAGCATTGTGCACAGGGCAGTAGAAAATAAAGACAAGTAGCCTACATTACCCTACCTGGCTGTGACGGGACCGTGGCTGGCGTAGATATAGGCATATAACACCGGTGCTTCGCTGTACTCGTTGTGAAAGTTCCCCGGACTTAGCCGTTATGTTTGGGTTCATTATGGAGGTGGTGGCCGCACACAACCGGGTGAGTTAACTAACGCTGTCCGACCGGTGCTAACTTGGTTTATCGGCTGAAGCACAGCCGCACATATTCACTGAATTAACCAGGAAGCCCATTCTCCTGGCTCACTTTCCCCACGTCTTCTAACCCAACCCTGAGCGGCTTCGTATCACCAGCCAGCCGCATTTCCTACTCGGTGTTTCTCAGCCTCTGTGTTGTCCTCCCACCCATGTTCCCACCGTGCCGATGTCCGTGAAGTCGGGTCAAGCTCACCGCTGATTGGCCAACGCGGCTAAACGTCACGCGATGGAGCGTTAAAAGTTAAATTTTTTGAACTCGCACGGTGGTGCGATGGTGCGGTGACGCTTTGGTAACGCGGCTACCGCGCCCAAAGCGCCGCTTTACCGCAGCCAACGCATCATCGCGCCTAAACCAATGGTTCCCTATGCAAAAATAGGATTTTTCAACGCCGCCACCGCACCCAACGCGTTTGGTGTGTTCGCACCTTAAGTCACCACATTAATGCACTGCGGTCTTCAAACAGCGCGTTATCTAGCACCATCTCAGATAAGTAATTGTGATAAAACATGATAAAAACAGACATTGGAAAGGATTTTTACCTGCTCCGCCATTGTAGGCGCATAAACATTCACCCATCTGTCCTCTGGTGTGCACTGGCAGTGAGACCATGAGTGAGACGGGTGTCGGTTTGTAGCATTCTCTCTTGTGATTGGATATTAATTTCGGGATACGACAAAAAGTTTGCCGATTACATGCAGAACAGCTGACTGAGAGATCGGCTTTATGAAACGCGCACATTATGTAAGTGATCACTGTATGAATAAAGAGCGATTTAACACTTATATTAACATTATTAAATCGCTTACTTCACCTTTAAGAATATGGTATTTTCTAGTAGTATTCCTAGTGGTAAAGTCATTATCTTGTAGGGTATACTACCAGTTGAGTGCCCATCTGAGATTTTTGTCACAGACTCCAAGCACCTGCAGGATACTGAAGTCTAGGATAACTGCATCCTTCAGAGCTACAGAATAACTCAATAACACACATACAGTTACACTAATCCATCAACTCTTGCACACACAAATATTCCAAATATTTGCTTATTTAATCGGGTCATAATTTTTTTATTTACTTTCTGCTTAATGTGTTTTTCCAGAGAACTGCAGCATGCAGAAGAAGGGCAAAATCAGCAATGATCAGCGCACAGCCAAGGCCTGTGAGACTACAGAGACCAGCAAAATAGATTTTGGTAAGAGTTAGTGTAAAAGGACTGCATTTAAATAGCACTTTTATAAAAGATAAAGTATTGTGAGAGCTAACAATCTTCTATTTTTCTGTCCTTAGTTTACAAATTGAGTTTGGAAGAGTTTGAAGATAGTGGGTTCACTGACATGTACCATATGCGAGTACTTCAAAGCATCAAAGAAGGTGGGTATTTATCTTTGAACTGCCATCAATAACCTATGATGATATCCCCTAAAGAGTTTCTAAGATTCCTTAAAGGAGACTTAACCATTGTTTTCCTCTTTCTGAAATGATCCGTCACATTATCAATCTTCTCCTCTAACTCTCGGCAAGAAAGTATTTAGGCACATTTACTAAACTGTTTCTTTAAGCATGATTCAACTTTGATCATGTGAAAAAACAACCATACTGTTTTGCAGTGCACATTAAGGTATGCATTTAATCCTAAAGTACTGGCATTCACTTTTCCTATATTTTAATTACAGGGAGTTATGATGTCGGCCCTGAGGGTAAACTGCGTACGTTCCTCAGCTATCAACACTGCAGAGAGTCTTTAGGGTTGGAAGTAGGCAAAACCTACCTTGTCATGGGCACATCCAAAGATATTCGCAGAGATGACAAAAATCAATTGTAAGTTTGTTCTTTGAGTGACTGTGTATGTGTGTGTTGTGTGTGCACCTGACATAACATTGTGTCCATGTAAACAGTTAAATTGTTTTACTGCTTTGGTTTGCTTATATTGTACTATAGTTAATCTACTGTTGCTACTAATAATAGTAATTCGACGTACAGTTTTTGTGGGTTTTCCTTATTTATGTCACTGATAGCTGGCCACTCTAAAGACTTCACTTTGCTGTCCCCAGGTATCAGTATGAACTCGGTGAGAGAACTTGGATTGAGTACTGGCCCACAGAAGCTGAGTGTCAAAATGCGGAACACAGACCCACCTGCTTGGGCCTGGAGGAGTTGGTCACGCAGTATCAATTGTTCGGATGTGACCAATAATGAAACTTGACAAAATAAAATGTCCTTTCCAAATTGTTTTGTATTGTATTTTTCATTATTCTTTTTTTGTAAACATTCCCTGCTACAAGATATAAAGGCTGCAAAGTAAGTAACAATGTTGCACTATATTGATTAAAGGATGTAAGGATTTTAATCTAATTGTGTGTTTGGCTTTAAGAACAATCTTGATATTTTTTTGTTTCGTTGTTGAGCTTGGCAGAGTGATGAAACCCAATCATTTTAAGATAAACAAACACAGGTCAGGTCAAACAAAGTTTTATCTGACAAATCTGTTGGAACCAGTTTAGACAATACTTGGACATGATAAAGTGCCCCTTAAGCATACCATTAAGAAAAAGACAATCTATTCTCTTAGTCCAGAGGCCTTTTTCAGGAAGAAGGGGTTAACAAACTCTGAGTTCATGCCTCAAGTCCACTCTGAGTTGACCGGGCTGGATATAAAGGGGCACAAGCAAGCAATAATAGGCAGAGCCTCACCACTTTGGGTAGAGCTGCAGAGGAAAACAGACCAACAGTTTAAAAACAACATTCCTGCAAAGAATTTGAGGATTTCAACATCTACGATCCATATTATAATTAAGATATTTAGAGAAACCGGAGAAATCTCTGCACGTGAGGGGCAAGGTCCAAAATTAAAATGTAATGCCCATGACCTCAGGTGGCACTGCACTAAAAAATAACATGATTGTATAAAGCATATTACTACATGGGCCATGGAACACTTCAGACAGAAAACCATTATCAGTAAACACAGTTTGTAGCTACATCCACAAATGCAAGATAAGACTCTACCATGCAAAGTGAAAGCCATATATCAACAACATCCACAAAGGCTGCAGACTTCTCTGGGTCTGGGCTCATCTGAGATGGACTGACTCAAAGTGGAACAGTGTGCTGTGGTCCAGTGGCGTGCACAGACATTTTTGGGGGCAGGTGCTCAGTGCAAAAAAAAGGGCACAATATATTCTATCGATGAATGACCAAATTATTTTAAGGGTACTTGTACAAAATCCCCCCTGGCCGAATGACTTTTAATACCCGGCCACACATAGAGTGTTTCTCAAAGGAATTTGGGAGACTGTGTTTGGGATCCTGGACCTTCTAGAGGGGTCCCCCGGAAGAAAAATTTGAACCTTTTAAAGTAAAATTCATCAATCTGGTCAGACCCGTCGCCAGACCTCAGTCTTAAGGGGGGCATATGAAATGCATAGGGGGGCACAATTATTATTAGCCTACAGTACGTATATTTTTAATAGTCCTATACTCTATTCGCGCAGCACGTAATCATCACGTTAAACTAACCAACAGCGGTAGTATAGCCTATAACATCAGTCCTCATAATTTAAAGCAATAGGCCTACATTACATAGAAGCAATGTTATGAATATCCATAAAACACTTGACTATTCAACATATTAGATGTAGCCTAACACCAGACGCATATCTTGCGTATTTTAAAGCAGTCAACAGAGGGATATGCATTGCCATTACACACACACACACACACACACACACACGGTAGCCTACTTTGAGTGGAGGCAGGGCTGTGCTCTCTCCAGTCCCTTCTATCAGTACAGCGGGAGGCGGCGTTTCTCCGAGCTCAACCTCCTCATCAACATATATTTCGGCCTCCGGGTTCAAAGCAGCCAGTGCGCCAATGAGCTCGCTACTGCGCTCTCCAAAACGCGCATCCATCTCTCCTTGCACAGCATCAATAACACTGTAAAATACTCTTGAACTCAGTTTTTTCGTCTATGTCACTTTCTGACGGACCAACTGTTTCCTCAACTGCAAATCCGCGTAGGTTCTTGTAAATTGTGCGACTTCTCTTGCTTGGACCGGGGTCGGTCTCCGGCACAGCCTCGATGGCCGTGGCTGGAGGAGCGCAGAGTTCCCACAGTGCAAAACTGTGGCTTTACGCAATCAGAAGTGTCACCGCACTGAACAAGTCCATAATTTCGGATTGTAGTCTGTCATGCGGCTCGAAAAGTGACAACAGTTTGACGATCCGATTTGGCAGAGGAGACTGTTGGTGGGCTTTTCAACCGTTACCGAATATCGATTATGATGAACTAGAAATGAAATAGTAAGCCGGCGAAAACTCATCCAGCTTCACTTTCAAAATGCGCGTTAACTGTTGAGCGGCTGCATTGACGTACTACGTAGGCCTACGTAGCCTTACTTTCTTTTCAGTAAGGCCGTGATAGGCTGTTGCAGTGTAGATAGACTCCCATCAGTCAAACAAAATCACACCATTGTTTATTTATATTTTAAATGTTTTGATGATAAAGAATGCAACATTAGTATTTATCAACACAAAATTAGCTACTATGATAGTATAAAATAAAAATTAAAGTAATTTTTTGAGAGAGATCTGTGCCCCAAGTGGGGGGGGCACAAGCATTTCTGGGGGCGGGCCCGGCCCCCTATGGCCCGCCCATAGCGACGGGTATGAATCTGGTGCACTTTGAGAAGAAAGCTAAGGCTAAATCACCTGTGTCAATGTGGGCTATTTAGTACTATTTTCTGGAATAATTTGGAGACACAGAATTACCAAAAAGCAGAAAGAAAAAATGTACATGTTTGAAAGAAAAAAAAACATTTTTTAAAATAAAAAACATTTTTTTAAATAATCCCTTATCCCAAATTCTCTCTTTGAAGCCTTCGTTAGGCCCCTGATCTCCGTGCTAATAATATCCTATTAAAGCGGCTACGAGTAACATTTAAATATCTTTTAAACAGCCTCATGTTTCCTCTCATAATCATAAATTACCTTTAACAGCAAACGAGACCATCAGTGCAAAGAAAGACGTTTTTATATAGTTTTTATTACTGCATTTGATCTGGTCGCACACCCAGTCCGATTTTCGGTTCACGCGTGCATGCTCTATGGTCACATATCCGTATTGGTCGCAGATTTCAGTGTGGCGCAGGAACGTGAATTGAGAAGCCTATCCCTCCAGGTGAGGGATTTGAGGGGCTGAACCATCAAAGAAAGAAAAGAAAATGCAATGAAGAAAAGCTAAAAGGGAGAGTGATAGTCGGGCGGGAGGGCGTTGCCCAGCAACGTATACACAATTTCACGCGGCGAAACTAGACTGCAGTGTTTAGGCTACTCCTAAATGAATGAGCGGTAGCCTACTAAATCAAAGTTTACTTTGCCTCACCAGCATCATCAGATGACCATTATTCATCTGAAATAGTCATTATTTACAACATAAACACATTACCTCATCGTGATCCATACTAACTAACTGCCATCTCTCGTTCATTCGCTTTGTGTGAGGACACGGGGCTCGTTCAGCTCCGTGAGAGGTGACAATGCATCAACTCATTGCAATCAGGTGTGTTTAGCACTTACTGGCATTAGTTGATGCTGTGTCACCCATAGACTCACGAAGCCGAAAAGAGTCCGGTGCCCTCACACTTTCAACACACGGACACGCACCATATTGCTTCCTGATTATTTGAATCTTGCACTCCCTGCACGAGCTACAAAACAGCTTCACGACAGCTGGCGTCGTAATAATACTACCGCTTTTGTTCAAAGGTGTCGCCAACGTGCCGACTTACTCGTAGTAGCTTTAAGGTAAATACAAGATTACTGCAAGTCTTGTAACATAGAAATAATTTATGGTTGGGACAAAATAATATAATTAGCTTATATACCTTCATGATTGATTTAGTACCACCAACCCACTTTGCATAGTTAAAATAAAATGTGTGGACAGCTTTTAAGATATTTCAATAACATTTGAGGAACAGTTCAACATTAAAATCTGAGCTTTAAAAAGCACTGAACAGCTAACATGACTGGTCTTGACTGACCTTTCATCTTCATCTTCCTCCTTGCTGCTGGTGGATGCTTGCTCCCTTTCTTTTTCCTTTTTAACCTCTCCTTTCTAGGCATTATACTGCACTTTGTAAATAAAAAGAGACCAACCATATAAAATAAGACTGCTTGGTTACATTACAACCAGGCACAAGGCTACTTTTTCTGCAGGCAATTGGGAATTGCCTGTTTGTCATTGATTTAGCAAATAAATTACTGCATGTCTTAATTATGTAGCCTAAAGTAAACCTAAACAACACTAAATATTCAGCATACTGATAGATTCACATGCTGCACCAATGACAAACTCCGCCGACATTAGTTGTGTTCATCACGTCATATCTATTTTTTTTTTTGGGCTAGCTTGTTAAGCAGGACAGTCGGCTAATTTATGCCCAGCTGTGTGGCGCTGCATGATAGAGGGTACTTTATAACAGAGACAAATAAATGCAAGTTATAGCTTGGCAACTGAGGCTTAGGGGGCAAACAATACACTCTTGACTCCATGCTGTATGTGTTACCTCGCTGGTGGAGCAGGGCAGGCCGGGGAGTAGGTGTGTGTGTGCAGCAGCGGCAATGCGCCTCCGTTTGTGTCCACTCTGCACGTTCACATTGACAAAGGAAGTGTGTGCGGAGGAGGAGAGGGGGGGGGGCATATTTATTGGGGCATTATTGTCAAACGTTTTTAATCGTTGAGCATTTATAGATGATAATGTCGGCATGGGCCACATACACTGTAAAAAAAAAAAAAAACGGACCTTCACATTTTTTATTTCTTTTTCAAAAGGGTTGGGCCAGGGGAAAAGGGCAGGTGCTTCAGCACCACTTCAGGTCTACCTGTGCACGCCACTGCTGTGGTCCTATGAGTAGCACCAAATATCTCAGTGGAGACTCTGAAGACTCTCAATTGAGCATCTGAAATTGTATTTAAAGCAAGAATGGGAAATTGGTTTACATAGCGTCCCAACTTTTTCGGATTTGGTGTTGTAATCTAAAATAAGACTTTTGACAAAAATAAATGTATTTATTTATTTATAAATTTGTTTCAGGGCCAAAATACATTACTGATATGCTGATACGTTATGAACCGTCCAGAGCCCTTAGGTCGTCTGGGACAGGTCTACTTACAGTCCCTAGAGTTAGGACTAAACAAGGAGAAGCAGCTTTTAGTTATTATGCACCAAAAATATGGAACAAACTCCCAGAGAACTTGAGGTCTGCTGCAACTCCCAGTTCTTTTAAATCGAGTCTGAAGACTTTTGTTTCCATTTTAACCTACAATTTTCATTTTATTTGCTTTTAAATGTTTTTAAATCGAGTTTTATAATGTGTATTGTGTATTTTAATCTTGCCCCTGTAAAGCACTTTGAGTGGCCTTGTGTCTGAATTGTGCTATATAAATAAACTTGACTTGACTTGACTTGACTTCAGGACAATGCACATTAATGAGCATGTACGGCAGTACACGTAAAAATGTCAGATTGTAGCCCGGGGGCTAATTTTCATCTGTAGTCCATTAGGCAGGTTGATGTTACAATAAAAATTACAAAAATATTAGGGTTGTCAAAATTAACGCTTTTTTAACGCAATTAAAGCTATACAATGTGAGAGAGCTAACATGATTTGAAATTAGCTTCTCCTCGGAGTTCCGTTTAACCACTCCCCCACCCCCCAGGACTTCCTTCCCCCAACCCTCTGTACACAGCCGTGCACGAGCGCAGCTCTGCTGCTTAGCAACCTGGCCGCTGCGCCGGTGTTGCACCGAAAGCTGTGACCTGTCAGAATGTGTGACCCTAGAGGGCGCTGTTCTTATTGATTAACAAGGTCTCATAGTGAAATATAAGATATGTGAAAACGTTGGTCCATTGCGCAAATCGTAGAAGTTTCTCAAAATTGGCACTGAAATGGTCAGATTGTTTTTTTCTTTAGGTGAATAACCCACCCATCACAGTGAAATGTGTAGGCTATACTTTTTCCACTGCGCAATAATTTTAAATTGGAAGCAAATAACTTAATAATCTCAATTGCATGGCTGTTTTTATGAAACTGTTTTCAACTGTGGACCAACATAATTATTAAAACATTTCACTGTGAGACTGGGTTGTTATATGTCTACAGTCTATTGAAATCAGTTAAGAAATAAGAACAGCGCCCTCTAGGGTCACACATTCTGACAGGTCACAGCTTTCGGTGCAACACCGCCTCACTGAGCAGAGAGCGGCTAGCTAACTGGAGGCTACATTTCTCGACGAACTACAATGTTTCCTTCACCGGTAAGAACACACCTAATATTGCAATGCTAAATGTTTAAAACAAACATGATAAGGCCTACTGTTAGTAGTAGTACTCACAGCAGTCAAGCTAGCACATATGCATAGATGGACTGGTATCAGAAATGTAATACAAATTTTAAAAAAATCAGCAATACATGTTATTTCTATCACAGTTTACCCACATGTTTTGTGTAGTAGGCTACGTGACACTTTATTTATCATTCATTGTTTGGCTTGTCAGAGCTCACAAGGTGAGTTTTTTGCAAAACTCTAAGGATTGCGTATGAGCTGACTGTATCTGAGACATAAACCTTACCAGCAACTTTGTATACTGAGATGCCATGTACCATGAACACACAATAGCCTACCTATTAGAGGACAATACAACACTGTATTCAATAAATACAACTAATAATCATGTATTACTTTACAGGCAAGAATTCAAAGACTACATCTACAAATGTTGCATCATCTGCTCCAGCTCTGCTTGACATGCGACCCCAGCCTCATGTTGGACCAGCTAACATTGGCATCAGCAGATCCTCCTCCATCGGGCCCTCAAAAGACAGATAAACCCACCTGGTGCGTCTGCCACAGCTGCAGAGAAGTGCCAACAGATGTGGAGCACAAGTGCTGTGGTCATACCTAGTTGCTGAGTGTAGAAAATAAGAGGCCGCTTCCCAGATCCACATGGACAATTCAAAGGATTTATACCCAACAGGTTGCAATAAACACATAGTTTAATTGTATCTGTACTTATTAGTTATTTATTTCAATGTACATAGTTTTATATTTCTATTTATTCCCAGGAGGACCTGAAGATACTTAGTCCTTTTGTTTTGATATTATGTTTGAATAAAAAATTTAAAATTACTTTGAATTTTTGTTATTATTACGGATATCAAGACATAACATTTATCATCTCTGTAAATGTTGCACAAAATAATTACAACCAATGTTGTGTGACAATTTTTTTTTATTCAATATAAAACATGGTCATAAACTTTGTCCAGGGGTCCAGTTTTCGCAGACAGGTCTGGTCTGGTTCTGCACACGGCTGCATCAGCTGTGGCAGTGACTGTCCTTAGGAGAGAATATCAGAAGACACACACAATGAATAACGGTATTAGGGGTTTTACAAAGAGCTGCAGAGAAAAGCCTTCATGACACGTGGTTTATCCTAGCACTTTGATATAAAAAATCCAATCCATTATTATTATTATTATTATTATTGTTGTTCTTCAGATAATAGGTTGACCAGCACTTCTGGATCTGTAATATTATACCTCATGATGGTTGGTGGAACCCGGACACAAATCTTTACACTTTGGCATTCCTTAGACCAGAGCTAAATGGATTTTCATATGCTGTGTTACATAGCAAAGTAAAACATGTATGCTCATACAATAATGTAAGCATACTAACCTAGTCCTTTGCTTAGTTGAGTCTGCAACAGCTCCTGGTTGGTTGGTGCAGGGACACCCAACAGAAGCCCCCAAACCCAGACAAATTCTCCTGGAGAATTTCACCTTGGAGGTCTATGATGTAGCGGTAGTCCTTCTCTTCCTTCATTGTGTACAGGCTCCACTTCCTGGACTTTTTATTGTACACTTTTCCATACCTGGCATAAGAATAAGTATTGTAAGTTTAGTGATGCATTCATTTTACCTGACATTGTATAGTATTTTGAATTTCCACATAAAAGGGTTATCTTACAGCTGTACCCTGTATTATGTTATTTTTATACATTTAAAAAAAAGTATATATATATGTAGGTTCACATGTTTGTTACAGCATTATTTTGCCTTGACTTGGAAGTTCATTGACCAAAATGCATGGGAATTACTTATAATAAAACGATTTGCCAGGGTTATGAATAATTTCGGTTTTGACTGTGTATACATTATATAGGGGAGCTTTTACAGGAGGACAATTCGAGGCAGGATACCCAAAGATGGTTCAAAATTCATGTTGGCATGTTTGTTTCTCTTTCCCCCCATATACACAGAGTATACACTAACTGACATTGTCTATACCCACTGTCTGCGCATATATTTGATACCTATATCATTTAACGCATTGTCTAGGCCTATGTATTGCCCATCATAGAGAACAGTATTGTAGCATAGCACACATATTCACTTCTATATCAAGCTTTACTCACCGAGAGACTCTGGATAAATACTTGACAAAGGTGGAGGAGGAGGTGGTCTCATTGATCTGTGTTTAGCTAATGCAGCTTGTAATGTGCCTACTAGCCTAGAACGACTGGGGAGCTAACGTTAGCATCAGGCTAATATGGCTAACGCAACAAAAATAGCTTCCTTGGCTAGACTTCGCCATAACACACATTTTACAGGAAACAAAACAAAGGCTTACCTGTCCAACAAGAGAAAGACGGCAACCATTGCGTCACTTTCCAAGCCATTCAGCATCCTCAGCTGTCGCCATCACTGAACAGTGATTCCAATGTTGACTCCCGTTTGTCCACCTCGAGCTGTATGTAACTGCTCTTTTCTTGATGTCTTTCTTTCTTTTCTTTGCCTTTTGTAAATGGTGAGCAGGTGCAAGTAACGGTGGCAGTGGTAACTTCTGTCTAGGTTTCTCTTCCATTGTGCAGGCTACCTCAACTAGGGTTGCGTTCCGAATCGCATACTCTTTCTTTTTTCTATTCTACATACTACATCCAACGATAAAAAGAATCTAGTTAGGATGCAGTAGGCATACTATTGGGACATACTTTACTCTCTTATTTCATCATAACATTGCGCCTTGATCTTGCCTCTTGCTTTTATATCCGTCGCATCCCCGTTTGTTTTCATATGGAGGCTTCGTCGATGTTACGTCACTTCACGTGCGCACTGGATTGTGGGTCAGAATCGCCCAAATAGGAGAGAAGGGTCTAGATCATGGACATATAAAGAAATGGACACGTATTGAAACATGGCGCCCATTCATTCCTATGAAAGCTGCTCATAGGCGCAGAGAAGCAACAAGGAAGTATAATCCGGAAATTCCATGCGGCCCAAAGCATTACGTAGCATGGACGTAGCGGCATTATGGACCTATCAAGAAAGAGGGCGGCAAGCGTAGCGGACTGGAGGCGGGTGTCTCGTTCTGTAGCATCTAGCCTGGCGAAAACAAACTGAAAGCCGTTAAAAGCCGTTGGGCTAATAAAACGCTTGAGGTGGCGTTTTGAAATGAGAAAACTTACATTTTAATAGTATATGGTCTAAAGATAAGTATGAGCCTATGATTGATATCCAGAAAAAATTTGCAGAGACACAATCTTGTTCGCTGCTTGTACTGTGTGGACAGGGACATCTGCCTACGGGCCGCATGAAAATAAGCTCCACCCCTTATCATGCAATACCAATGGGTTGGCCACATGTCCATGCTGGCTGCTCGGAGAAGGCAGCATCCTGGGGGCCTGGTCTAGATGCAGCTGCTTCCGCCTACCAGTGCAGCTCGGCCAAACATGCCAAACACGCCCATATCTGCCAAAAACGCCCATATCGGCCAAAAACGCCTACAGCTCGTGCGCATGCGTAACGCTACAGAACTAATTCAAGGCCGCAGCTCAGTCCCATTGTTGCTTACTTAGCGATGTTGTCGCTATACTTACCGACTTTTCAGACACCTCTGGCGACGTTTTCTTCAAAAAAGCGACCAGAGACAAATCTAGCTACTTTTTCTGGTGTTATTGGTGACTTTTTCGCTCAAGTATCGCTCTTTACTCTAATCAACGATCAGCGGGTGCCTCCCCTGCCTCTCCTCCTTCCTAGAGCACTGACAGGCGGCAGAGTCCTCGCGCAGCAGTCCCTCGCAGCTGCGGACAGAGCAGGAGATACACACCTCTCTGCTCTAGTGTTCCTTTAGCATCCCTATTAGCAGTTGTAGTACCCCTCTTTTAAAGTCTATGAGTAGTGCTTATTGAAACTGTGAGCATGTATGATTACTGCTAGACTTAACATTATCACGTCGGTTTTCTATGCAATTGTTTGATTCAATTTTATTTCAGACATATCAAAAAAAGACAAATTAAAAGCATGAAAATACAATAAAAAATATGTTCAAATGATTTCACAAATAAAAATAAACAAAAAAAAACAAAAAATAAACAAATAACATATTGAATTGATATGCCTGAAAAGGAGTAGGAAGAAGTATAAACTTATTTGATCCAACCCCTTTTCCACAGCTCAATAACTTTATAATAATTTTTTACATTATTATTATTATTTTTATATTTATACAATCCATATATCCATATATACTCGACACCATTGCAAATGAGGGCCACCCCTCAATTGGTCTCCTGAGGATAAACAAAAATCAAACGAAAAATGAAATGAAATATCCACTATACATCCATACAAAAATACATCCATCCACCATATGCATCAACACAATTCATACGTCCATATCTCCATATTTGTACAACTCACATATCCATATCCACACATACATACTTTCCGTCTTAAATCTCTCCCTTATCCCTGTTAAAAATCATTGCTTTGAATTTTTTTTTGAACTGAATCATGTTTGGACATTGCTTTAGCTCCGTGCTCATACCATTCCACAGTTTCACACCACCAATTGAGATGCAATGACATTTTAAAGTCATGCGTGCAGCCAGTGTCTTAAAGTTTAACTGTTCCCTCAAATTGTAACCCCCCTCTCTGTCAAAAAAAAGTTTTTGAATGTTACCTGGTAGCAGTTTGTTTCTAGCTTTGAACATGATTTGTGTAACTTGATATTCAACCAGGTCCTTGAACTTTATGATGCGGGAATGTAAAAAGAGGAGGTTGGTGTGATCATAATATCCAGCTTTATTGATTATTCTTATGGCTCGTTTTTGAAGTGTGACTAGTGGTTGCAGTGAGCTTTTGTAAGTGGTCCCCCAGACCTCCACACAGTAATTTAAATAAGGTAAGATCATTGGGCAGTAAAGAATATGCAATGATTTGTGATCCAATATATGCTTTGCTTTACCCAGGACTGAGATGCTTCGTGAAAGTTTAGATTTAACATTGTTATGTGACTGTATAAAAAGTAAATAGCCTTCAGTCGCTAATAATATTATAAGAGACTGAAGTATTATTAAATTATAATAATGTTATATATATAGGCTATATATTTATATAAGTATTATTAATATTACATCTCACATGCTTTTCCATACTGATTGTATGTGCATAATGCAATTTTTTTGTAAAGTGTCTAAGTATCTTAAAAAAAAATATTATTTTGATGAACTGTTCTGCTTTTGTTGTTGTGTAGTCAGACACTTTCCCAGGTTCTTAAATGATGGACTTCAATGACAAAAATATTCAAATAGTTTATTTACAGCCAAAACAATTATGAATATATTTTCTCAACAATGATATGAAAATGAGTTTTGTTTTAAAAATATGTTGAAACATTGCACTTTGTGGGAAATCATCAAATGCACATGGCAATATGTCCTCATCAGAGTATCTGTTTGCGTTCAGTCATTCATCTGAAAATCTTGAGTGGACATTTTCAAAGAGCTCCAGCTCTTCCCTACATGCAATCATCTTTTTGGGTGGCCAAGGTTGTTGGCCGTATGTTCAGGGGGCTGCCTTTTATTTAATATTTCTTAGTTTAAAATAACACGTTTTTTTCTGTCCCAGAGAGCCTGAGAATCCTATCAAATCAAAGATGTCACTGACCAAGTTAAGGCTCACACTTCCGCTCTTTTTCCACCCCAAAGGTTTACGGTTAATTGACACTGAAGCTTAACTTGTATGTTCATGTAAACAGACTAGTATTAATTTGTTTGTACCTTGACATGTTTCGACTACTTCCTGCAGTCTTTAACATCAGCTGACACAACGAGCGTCACAGCAACAGCTGACGCTTCTGAAGAAGACAGCAGGAAGTAGTCGAAACATGTCAAGGAACAAACAAATTAATACTAGTCTGTTTACATGAACATACAAGTTAATTTACCAAGTTAGACTAAATTAACCTTTTTGACACTAAAGCTTCTTTTAATTGGTCCATTTCCACAGCAGGCAAAGTGTAGCAAAAACAGACAAGAAGTTTTTGACACTGAATATGGCAGACCCATTGGTCAGTGACATCTTTGATTTGATATGAATTGCAGGCTCTCTGGGACAAAAAAAACCTTCGTTATCAGAAAATACACAATATATTAAATAAAGGCAGCCCCCAAACCTGCGGACAACCACCTTGGCAACCCAGCAAGTACTGTTTAATTGTGATTACTGCACGTATGGAAGAGCTGGAGCTTTTTGAAAAAGCCCACTAAATATGTTCAGATGTATAGCTCTGAGACTCGCTATGTGGAACAGAAGCAGAGTCTCTCATGAGGCTCATTGCAATCAAACAAATATAACTGCCCTTAATCCATTTCTTCTGACTGAAAGGTATTTTTCAAGAGGGTCATGGCCGACACACAGCAGTGCAGTAAAGCATACACATTAACACAAGGTACACAGAAACATAAAACTAAAACTAAAAAGAATGATGTGCGAAAACACAGCATGTAGGCTGTGTATCAACATCAGATTTTTGTTCAGCGCTCAGACAGTACGGACAGGTAGCATATTGTGAGGAGATATTCATTGATTTTGACAAAATGTTGTACAAAGTTCATGTGCACCTATTCATTGATTTTGACAAAATGTTGTACAAAGTTCATGTGCACCTAAAAATAGAGAAACACTTAATTACACTGATGTATTTGAGGGGACTGAGTCGCTAGTTTAGCCTTTAAGTCTACACAAATACAATGACATCTTGTTTATGTATTATAAAGTATGTAACTACCAACAAAGCACCATTGAAGGACGTGCAGGTGTGACAACTTAATTAACAACTTAAATGATTTGGCTATGGAGACCCAGACCATTTTGTTGATGCAAAGCTCCAAAATGTCAGGTGTCCGTAGCTTGCAAATCTATTCACAAAAGACACATCACATAAAAATCATGTTAGTCATTAATTAACATAGTCAAATAAATTATACATTGCCACCAAAATAATGTTAACAGTAACACCTAACCTGTTACCTCATATGCTGACCAGATGCCAGTCTAATTTAATATACAAACAAACACATGTTAATCATTTTTATCATATACTAATTATCATTCAGATAAGACTTATAAAGAAGCTATTTGGTCTGTAACGTTAAGCTATTTTCTAACCAACAAAATCCTTTGAATAACACAAACATAACATTAGGTAACGAAGTAGGCGAATAAAACATTTGTATTGACTTACCTGATATAGAAGAGCAGGGGGGTGTCTGTTTCAGTCCCAGCTGACTGTTGTAATCCATACTCTCGCTGGAGACGTAACTCCTGTACTATGAGCACTTAGTATTCATGTTTAATGTAGCGGATGCTGATTCTCTTGTTTTTAACTGTGCTGTAATGTCCTGTTTTAAACATTTTGCTGGTGAAATGGTCTCAACATTGACGGCAGCAAGAGCAGCTAGCTGGCTAGCGCGATATTAACCAACAGAACGGAACAGGAAGAACGTCACACAGTTTAGTGCAGAGCAACCATAGCAACAAGCTGTAGGCGTTTTTGGCCGATATGGGCGTGTTTGGCAGATATGGGCGTTTTTGGCATGTTTGGCCGAGCTGCACTGGTAGGCGGCAGCGGCTGCATCTAGACCATATAGGAATAGGATGCACTTTTCAACACTAACAATCTTGGCCGCATGAAGTAGGACATCCGGGTACTTCTAACCTTCCTAAATCCGGCCATAAGAATCGGGACATCCTAAATCTTTTTTCTACATACTATATAGTAGAAAGTATGCGATTCGGAACGCAACCTAGGTCTAGCCCACTGTCATGCACTACTATCCAGGGTTCTCAACTTTTGGAAATTGTTTAGAGTGAGACAGAAGCGGATTTCCCATGCGAGCGCGCGAAGCGCGCGAGCGAAATTTTATTGTGTGTTTATTTATTAATTTAAAGCATAATAATGGTTTTTAACACAAGTTTGTCAGACCCAAACAAGGCGAGGACCACAATAGCGTCACGTTCAACAGTTTATTAAAGGATTGGGGGAAAGGGAGTGTATGGGCATGTTCAGAGAACGAGTAGAGCAGGTCCGGTATTGCAGATAGGAGTCAGAAGCGTAAGGAAACAGGCAGAGTAACTGGTGCTGGTTAGCAGACGATCCGACAAGGAGTAACTGAAAGCCAGGGTTTATATACAGAGGGTAATGAGCAGGGAATGCAGTGCAGCTGACAGGTTAATTAGGGCAGGAGTGGATACAGGTGTGGCTGAGCAGACTGGAGCGGCAGCAATTAGTGCTGTTAACAGGGCAGAGGGAGAAAGCTCCTGACAGAACCCCCCCCCTAAGGGACGGCCCCAGAAGTCCCCAAAAAACGTCAAACAGGGCGGGCGGAGGGTCAGAACTCCTCTGAGCGGTCAGATTCCCTGGCCTCATCCTCCGAGGGGGCCTGAGAGGTGCCATCAGGGGCCAGAGCAGGGTCAGGAACTGGGCAGGAGGAGCGACGGGACCCCTTAGGACGACCCCGACGGATGGCAGGCTGGTCCGGGTGCAGACGGTGGAAGTCGGCGATAAGAGTCCGGTCCACAATTCGACTGGACGGCACCCAGATTCTCTCTTCAGGCCCATAGCCCTCCCAGTCGACGAGATACTGGAGGCCCCTACCCCTCCGTCTGGACTGAAGCAGGCGTTGAACGGTGTACACCAGCCCACCGTCAATGAGGCGAGGAGGAGGAGGTGCGGCTGGGACCAGTGGGCTTACATGCACTGGTTTGACTTTTGAAACATGGAAAGTGGGGTGCACCTTCATGGAAGCTGGCAACTGGAGCCGGACTGCGGTTGGACTGATGATCCTCTGGATAGGGAATGGGCCGAGGAACCGAGGTGCTAGCTTACGTGATTCCACCCTCAGCGGCAGGTCCTTGGCTGACAGCCACACCTTCTGGCCAACACAGTAAGTGGGTGCTGGTGTCCTCCGACGGTTAGCCCCAGTGGCATAGCTGGTTACTGACTTGAGTAGTGTGGCACGGGCTTGTGACCAGGTGCGGCGGCACCGGCGAGCATGGGCGAGGGCAGACGGGCAGGAAACCTTTCCTTCCTGGCTGGGGAACAGAGGGGGCTGGTAGCCATATACACACTGGAATGGAGACATACCGGTGGCAGAACAGGTGAGGGAGTTGTGGGCGTACTCTACCCATGTCAATTGTTGCGCCCAAGTCTGGGGCTTACGGGAAGCCATGCAACGGAGCGCCTTCTCCAGTTCCTGGTTCGCCCGCTCTGACTGACCATTGGACTGGGGATGAAACCCAGATGTGAGACTTACTGTGGCCCCTAGAAGATGGCAGAACTCCTTCCAGAATGTAGAGGTGAATTGTGGGCCTCGGTCTGAGACCACGTCCTTGGGCAGCCCGTGTAGACGGAAGACATGATCTACAACACTCTGGGCTGTCTCTCTAGCAGATGGCAGTTTCGGGAGGGGAATGAAGTGCGCCATCTTGCTGAACCGGTCAACCACAGTGAGAATGACAGTCATACCATCCGATGGGGGCAGGCCTGTTACAAAGTCCAGGGAGACGTGGGACCAGGGTCGTGAGGGCACCGGCAGAGGCTGGAGTAATCCAGCGGGTGGCTGATTGGAGGATTTGTTCTGGTTGCAGGTGGGGCAAGCACGGACAAATTCTCTGACGTCCCTTCTCAAGGAGGGCCACCAAAAGCGCTGGGCAAGGAGATGGCAAGTGCGGGCTGAACCCGGATGGCAGGCAAGGCGGGAGTTGTGTCCCCACTGTATGACCCGGGATCTTAAGTTCTCAGGGACGAAGAGACGGTCATCAGGGCATGCACTGGGGCCGGGATGGTCACGGATTGCCTCTTGAACCTCTTCCTCGACATCCCAAGTCAAAGCAGCTATGATACAGGGATCAGGCAGGATGGGGGCAGGTTCCTGGGAAGGGGCGTCCTCCTTCTGGAACTGGCGGGAAAGAGCATCCGGCTTGGTATTACGTGAACCTGGGCGGTATGACAGGGTGAAGTTGAACCTGGTGAAAAACAAGGCCCAGCGGGATTGTCTGGAGTTGACGCGCTTGGCAGTGCGGATGTATTCGAGGTTTTTGTGATCTGTCCAGACCAGGAACGGGACCGTGGACCCCTCCAGCCAGTGACGCCACTCCTCCAGGGCAAGCTTGACGGCCAAAAGCTCACGGTTTCCAATGTCATAATTGCGCTCTGTAGGCGAAAGCCGGCGGGAAAAGAATGCACAGGGGTGCACTTTGTTGTCCTCCTCTGCCCGTTGAGAAAGTATGGCCCCGACTCCCATGTCCGAGGCATCCACCTCGACGATGAACTGTCGGTCTGCATCCGGCATCAGGAGGATGGGTGCCGTGGTGAAGCGGGCCTTGAGGGTCTGGAAGGTTTTGTTAGCCTCTGGGGTTCAGACAAAGGGTTGTTTGGTACTGGTCAGAGTGGTGAGGGGAGCGGCGACGGTGCTGTAGTTCCGGATGAATTTCCTGTAGAAATTGGCAAAGCCAAGGAATTGTTGCAACTTCTTCCTATTCTCCGGAACTGGCCAGGAAGAAACTGCCGAGACCTTTGCGGGGTCCATCTGGATATTTCCCTCAGCCACGATGTATCCCAGGAATGACACAGACTGAACATGGAACTCGCACTTCTCAGCTTTGACATAGAGGGAGTTCTCCAGGAGACGACGGAGGACCAGTTGGACATGACGAGTGTGTTCAGACAGGGTTCTGGAGAAAATCAAGATGTCGTCCAGGTACACAAAGACGAATTTATTCAGCATGTCCCGCAACACATCATTCACCAGAGCCTGGAATACCGCTGGTGCGTTGGTGAGGCCAAATGGCATGACCAGATACTCGTAGTGGCCGGTGTGGGTGTTGAATGCTGTTTTCCACTCGTCGCCTTCTCGTATGCGCACTAGGTGGTACGCATTACGAAGGTCCAGCTTGGTGAAAATTGTGGATTCCTGAAGCAGCTCAAAAGCAGAGGTGAGTAAGGGCAGAGGATACCGGTTCTTCACAGTGATGTCGTTCAGACCTCGGTAATCAATGCAGGGCCGAAGAGAACCGTCTTTCTTTCCCACGAAGAAGAACCCGGCACCAGCAGGAGAAGAAGACGGGCGGATGATACCAGCTGCTAAGGAGTCCCTGATGTAATCCTCCATGGCCTTTCTTTCTGGAGGAGACAGTGAGTAGAGGTGACCCTTAGGTGGAGTAGATCCAGGAAGAAGGTCAATGGCGCAGTCGTACGGACGGTGTGGGGGCAGAGATGTGGCTTTGGTCTTATTGAACACTTGCCGGAGGCCATGGTAGCATTCAGGAAGGTTAGAAATGTCAGGTGCAGTGCTGGGGGGTATAGAGCTGGTGGGCAGCGAGGCAGCACGCAAACAGGTCAGGTGGCAGTCATCTCCCCACTCTTTGACAGTTCCGGAGGCCCAGTCGAGGTGAGGATTGTGGAGACGGAGCCATGGGTGACCCAGGATTAAGGGTTGGCCCGGGGAGCAGAGTAGGTGGAAGCGGATGGTCTCTTGGTGGTTGCCTGACACCAACATTGAGATGGGGGCTGTGATGCTGGTAACTGTGCCAAGTATGTGACCGTCCAGGGCCCGGGCTGGAACGGGAGCGGACAAGCGGTGGCTTCCCAAGCCCAGCTGACGAGCAAGTTCTGTGTCCATAATGTTTGCTTCTGCACCAGAGTCCACCAGGGCTGCCAGAGTGTGGGTTGTATCAGACAGGTAAAGACAGACTTGGATCAGGGTTTTACTATTGGTGGAGGACCGAATGTTCGATGAGCTCAGCCGGATTCCTCCTACATCCGGTGAGCTCCGGCTTTTTACTGGACAGGTGGCGGCTCGATGCCCATCACCGCCACAGTACAGACACAGGTTAGAGGTGATGCGTCGCTGTCGCTCTGCAGGGGTTAGTGAGGCGCGGCCGATTTCCATCGGTTCAGGCTGGTCTGGCTGGTAAGATGGTGTGGCAGGGGAAGACGGGAGAGCGGTCGAGCTGCTCCGTGTGCTGGTGGATGGACTGCTGCGCCCCCCCTCTCGACGACGGGCCTGGATCCTGCGGTCGATGCGGACAGCCAGAGCCATGGCTTCATCGAGGGTGGAGGGTTGATCATGGGAAACTAACTCATCCTTTATGTAGTCCGCTAGGCTGTGGAGGAACGCAACCACCAACGCCTCCATGTTCCAGGGGCTCCGACTTGCCACTGTACGAAAATCGATGGAGTAATCCGCCACGGTCCTTCTGCCTTGGCGAATACTCATCAGGGTCTGTGATGCCTCAGCTGCTGTGGATCCCAAGTCGAAGACCTTAAGCATCTCCTCGGCGAACAGGTTGAAGGCAGCACATGCAGGGATCTGGCGCTCGAACTAAGCCGTTCCCCACAGTCGAGCCCGTCCCGTCAGGTGAGTGATCACATAACCTACTTTAGCCCCCTCAGTGGCAAAGGTTCGGGGTTGCAGGCTAAACTGGACACGGCAGCTCGTCAGGAATGCTCGTACCTGAGTTGGGTCACCATTGAACCGCTCAGGATTGCCAATCTTGGGTTCGGGGAATGCAACAACTGCGGCGGCAGTGACCGGGGCAGAGGACACGGGGGCTGGGCCGGTGGGCAGACTGGCTGAAGCTGACGGAGGAGTAAGGTTGGTGAGAAGTTGGATAACCATGGCAAGTTGTTGTTGCTGCTGCTGAATCTGTTGTTGCTGCTGCTGGCTGACCTGGAGCAGAGAGGCGACGTCATCTGTCATGCGGTCAACCTTACTCTCTGTATGTTCCAGGCGCTGCATGGCGGCGGTTTGTCCAGGGTTGTCGAGTTCCATGCTGGGTGAGACGTGCGCTGGGTCCATGTTTGGTCGGATCGTTCTGTCAGACCCAAACAAGGCGAGGACCACAATAGCGTCACGTTCAACAGTTTATTAAAGGATTGGGGGAAAGGGAGTGTATGGGCATGTTCAGAGAACGAGTAGAGCAGGTCCGGTATTGCAGATAGGAGTCAGAAGCGTAAGGAAACAGGCAGAGTAACTGGTGCTGGTTAGCAGACGATCCGACAAGGAGTAACTGAAAGCCAGGGTTTATATACAGAGGGTAATGAGCAGGGAATGCAGTGCAGCTGGCAGGTTAATTAGGGCAGGAGTGGATACAGGTGTGGCTGAGCAGACTGGAGCGGCAGCAATTAGTGCTGTTAACAGGGCAGAGGGAGAAAGCTCCTGACAAGTTCAGTTCAGTATAATTTCTTTGTTTTAGTTAAATATAGCCTATTGTAGTAATTTTATGATGAAAGTATAACTGGATTAATACCAAATGCCAGACTAGTGAGATGGGTGTTGGGCCTAGGGTAGTTGTTCGGGGTAGTTATTTCAGTAAAACTCTTAGTTCAGTTCAGCAAATATGGATACTGGATATTACTGATGCTCGCTGTTGTAGCTTCGAGTGGCATATTTTGAGGCCTTCAGGATAGGGGTTTTCTGGCTCCCACTTGAAGCACTGTGGCTCCACACCAGCCATTTTGACCATCATAATGGACGACAATGTTGCTTCTAGGGCTAGTCTGTTTCTGGTGCTGGTCTTGTTAAGACCAACCATGGAAAAGACTATTTCGGGAGCACTAAAACCAACTTGGCCCCTCAACTAGTAGGTGAAAAATAGAAAAGCAAGACCCATATAACATGGGTCTGCAGACCAATCTTCTGAAATGTTTTTACAGTTGCAGAGTTTAAGAGTCTGGGCCTATTATCTCATAATCCATCTATGAACCAACTAGTTTCCACAATCTTTTTTTTATTTTTGCGGGGAGCATGCACAAGCATTATTCATAGAAAAAAAAATGTGGGGGGCCCCACACAGGGTCTTGAAACGGGCCCCGAGATCGTTAAGACCGCCCCTGCACGCTTGTCGTGCCGCCTGACGAAATGCTGCGCCTTCTCTCTGCCCGCTCGCCTCTCCATTGAGTGTATTAGTGGGCGCAACAAACTCCTCGGCCCGTGTGAAACGGCCTTAACTACTGAACGAAGGAAATCAAATTAGTTTTTCCTCAAAAAACAAGACAAATTGTGTCCCGGGAGAGATTTTTCTTTCCCCGGGACAGCTGGTGAAAAAAGAGAACAATTTCGGGAAAAACGGGACGGGTGGTGACGGCCAGGATTTATCGAAGCTATATATATATATATATATATATATATATATATATATATATATATATATAAAAATAGTTTGGCAGAGTTATAATTTGCGTGAGAAATGCAAGGTGTGGCGTGGAGCGTGTGAATTGCCTGAAATGCGTGTGTCTCACTCTCATTGCGTGAGGGTTGAGAACCCTGACTATCCATGATTACTATGGCAACAACGCTTTCTCTGCCCTCCGTGAACGCGCTCAGGCTCGTACACAGAGGGGAGAGAACGCGCAGGATTGTGATTGGTTCTTTAGATATGGGTCCATCGTCTCCGTTTGGTCAGCATTTTAGCAGGTTTATAGAAGGTACAGAATTTGGGGGTTTTTCGTTTCTTTTTCATTGCCCATAAGTTATTTATTGCTGTTGGGGTGTAAAAAGCACTTTTCACAACATATTAAAAGGTGCATATTGCAGATAATCACCTATGATGCCTGCCTGTCAACTGTTGCGCCAAAGCAAATTGATTCATGTAGAAAAACTTATATCATACATGTTGATGAACTACCAACATATGAAACCATGTGATGATGATAACTGAAGATTAGCCTGAATTGCTGAGAGAGGTCGTTTTTTCTTAAATTGTGGCAGTGGGGTAAAGTGATACAAATGCTTTGGGGTAAAGTGAGACAGTGTCTGTCTCCTCTTTTAATGAATCCATTATATTTGAGGTAGCAAGGAGACTAGTTTGAATAAGACAAAAGACAATGCGGGCCAGAGGTGGGGGTTGAATAGTTGAAGGGGTGTCAGCAAGGGCATTGTTTGGCATGTATGTATGTGGGGGACAGGAGTGTCATTTAACATCAATAGACTCTAAGTAATATGTCTTTATTTAATGAATGATCCCAATAAAACAAATGCCCCAAACACCTCAGAATTTTTGTGGGTCTTAGCTGCGACCATGGCTGCGACTGAATACTGTCGCCGGTCCAAATTTCTAGCAAACTCTCCACTTCGCGATCGCACCGGAACCCACTCGTGAACCTCTTGCCGCCATTGTTTACAATTATTGTGAGGAAGAAGGGTCGCGAATGGACTATGTCAGCCAGCTCAGGTTGCGTATCCGTGCGTGTGCGCGTATCATCTCATTAGCATCTGTACTTTGGCCACGGCACAAGGGACTGTTCCCATAGACGTCGATTACGGGGGGTATGGGGGGTACATGTACCCCCCACTTTTCGTCAAGACTCATTTTGTCCCCCCCACTTTTTAAGCCGGACATGGAGTGCGTCCAGCCGTATTAAAACACAGCGTCAAGGTCTCTCTCTCTCTCTCTCTCTCTCTCTCTCTCTCTCTCTCTCTCTCTCTCTCTCTCTCTCTCTCTCTCTCTCTCTCTCTCTCTCTTTATTGGGCACGTTATAGCCTCAAGCCCAGGGCAGAATGGATGCTAGCTCTAGAATGAACTAAGGGCATTAAAAGTGAAGTCATCTATAGGCGTTTTCAGACGGGAGGAGACGTTCTGTCTGTGCACTCGACCGGTGGAGATAGGAGGCTCCGCGAGGAAACGCCGTGCGGTAACCATGGAAACAACTTTTGTTTACAACCCTGTGTCGCTGCTGTTAAATATCTACTCATATTGTTAACATTTGTTTAGTTAATAAGAGGATTAGTTATTCAGTTTAGTTTGGTTTAAATGTCTACTTTGTGGATTAGGTCTAGGTTTCACTTTAGTGTTTGGTGGAAGGAACGGGGCGAACAGCCATGCTCCAGCTGTTTCATCTCATTAGATTCATGTCGCTACAAGAGAAAGCAGCAAAAGAAACAGGCTGCTTTATGTTCATCATACAATCTTGACTTGAATACAGCAGAATGGTGAATATCACCATCTCATTGAGGAGAGAAAAGTAAAACACTGTTCAGCATGCCAGGCTGCAGGCGCGTGTGTGTGTGTGTGTGTGAGAGAGAGGAGCACAGACGTGAGTTTAGCTGTGCGGCCGCTTGTCGCTCCGTCTGTAGAACTGCGGACTCTCTCTCTCTCCACTCGCATGTCAGCTGCGTTACAGACGTAACAACAGTTTAGTGCGGCCGCTTGTCGCCACGTCTGTAGAACGGTAGTGCGTCTCTCTCCACTCGCATGTCATTGAAAATGTAGCCTATTACCAGACACGTCAAAAGCCTCCCGTATGAAAAGGCCATGATGGCGAGAGTAGGCTACATTTTATTAGTAAAGGCCACTATTAATGAATTAAAAAGAATTAAAAAACGGGAGGACGGGTCCCGTGGCCAATTTCCGGTACTCCCGGACTGACTCATTTGATTGAATCCCGAAATCCCGGGACCCGTCCAGCAACCCTAGTCGGAACTACCTTCCCAAGCTCCTTTTGTTTACGTCATGTTTGGTTGGGCTACGGGGAGCAGCTAGTGGCTCATATGTCCGCTGCTTTTTGAAAATGCTTTTTTCATCAAATGTGTCAGACATCAGTGTTTTGTATACATTGTATTCATTAGTGAGCGGGTATGCCGTCTTTCAGAACCGTTCATTACCTGCACTAAAGAGAAAAAAAGACGTTTCCTCATTGTCCCCCCCACTTTTGAAAATGCACTCCAGAATGCCTGTTTGTCCCCCCCACTTGTTTAGCCAAATCGACGTCCATGACTGTTCCGTGCTGGAATACGGATGGCGTGGTCACACTAGCCAAACGTTCTAGACTTTAGTATGCAAATGAGCTCAGGCACGGGGCCACGGCCCTAGTGTGAGTGGCCCCTGATTGTCCTTTGCTCTGACCCCCAGACACTAGCTGGCTCTGTAGCTGTATCCCATTACAGAGACCGCATCCTTGGAAGGACGCGGTCTACGCTGTCTATGAAGGCTATAGCCTGTGAAGGCCGATTCGAAGGCCGATCGAGCGTTGTTAAACGAGACGGTCTCCGCAGGTCTCCGCCATGGTCTCAGACGAAGAAAAAAAAAAGTACAAGAAAAAAGAAAGGAAGATCAAAGTTAAGAAGATGGAGCAACACGTTGCTGTTTTGTTATTTTTTTATTGTATTTTATGCCATCTCTGGAAAAAAACGCAATGAATCTTGGGATATGTTGGGCCGAGAAGGATCCATCTGTTGCAGCCTTCAAAACCGTGAAACGAAGGCTGCATTTCTCGGCCGCATATGAAGGAGCCTTAGCCTGGAAATCCAGACCCTGATATCTTGAACGATAGAGGGTCTGGCGACGATCAACAGTAATTTCCAACTCAAGGGGCGGCTCCTACTCGTGCATTTCAAATGCCACTGCACGCAGTTGGATAGCACTACAACCAATCAGAGCGATGCACAAGGCGACGTAAGTCCCTTTCGTTTAGCGAACAGCTGTTAAACTGTTAAATTAAACGTTTGCCGTTGTCGGTCGGCAAAATAGAACATTCCACTTACTTGCTAATGAAAGATTTGAGTGCCGTCTTCCAAATCGTTAAGGGTCGAGGCCAAAGCAGTCTCAAACTTACACAACATATCCGCTGCCATCTCTGATGTTTACTATCACGGCTTCGACGTCGCATGCACGTCACTGTCATCATCCGGTTACGTCCTCCCCAGAGTACCATATAAGGGGCTCTGGCGCGCCCGCCAGATTTCTGTCTTTCTTGATAAGCTTCAACGGAGCGTGTCCAGACCAACACGCGCAGCAAATTTAATTTGCCAGCGCCTAGTGGCAGGTCTGGGAATGCCAGGCTAAAGGAGCCTTGCAAATCGTTGCAAATGGAACAAGCCTTTGCGCGCCGCTATGACGCAATCGGTCTTCAAATGCAGCCTACGTAGGCTGTAACCCCTGAATTGAGATCCAGTGTGTGGGTCCTGTGTTCTGACCCCCAGACAGTGTTATATGTATTATTGAATATGAAATATATGTTGTATTTGATCAGAGTTACTTTCAAGTGTTTAGAATTATATTTTTTTTGCTTAATTGATCAAACCCCATTTGGTTTTCAAGCTAGCTGCTGGATTCTAACTGTTACAACATGTGGTGTTATGGTAGTTTCAGACTGTAAAAAGTAAGTGGATCAGTTTACCCCCTTGATTTCTCTGGTCTGTCTCAGTTTACCCCGAAGCTGGGGTAAAGTGAGACACAAGACACCTTTTTTTTAAACAATCATATTTTCACTGCCCTTCGTCCTGAATAAATTCTGATAATGTCCATTGCTAAGAAACATCCTGAATTAATGGGTAATGTGTACATTTCACTGATAAATCATTTTAGCTCGCTTAGAGGGGAGCAAATGTAAAAAGTGTCTCACATTACCCCTTTCTCCCCTATAGGAAATAATATGGTATCAAACTTATCACCTAACTCTCATCAAGAAAATTAATAAGCTTACTTCTCAAATTGGAATGTTTTTGAAAAATACAGACACTCCCAGTTTAATTGCTTAATATATTGTGTACAGTCAGTATAGATAAAAACCTAAGACAAGGCAGTATGTCATTTTATGTCACAACATCAGTAAATTGATTGTGATATGTGTCTTTGAACTCAATTTAAATGGATGGAATGCCAGTGGGGTGCAAGTTATAAAACACTCATGGTTTAAAAAAAAGTTACGTACATTTCACCTCTTGGGCTCTGTAGATTTTAATATATTTGCAGCATCATTTCCAAAATTCCATTCCATTAAGCCATAGACTGCTCTAAAATTCTTCCCAAAAATGAAAATGATTTATTTAATGAAACATTAAAAAGACAGGATTAAATTACTTGAATCTGATTGTCATTGGAGGAAATTCTCTGCCATTTAAACTCAAACATGTCTCGCTAGAATTACTCAAACTGACTTTCACCCGATAAATGTGTGTTTGTGCACGGTCAATATGCTTGACTTTCGGACGAAGTTCATCAGAATGAAACAATTTCTCAACCACTGCTGGGAAATAATGTAATGTGTTTTTGTTTACATAAGTATAGAACACGTATTTGGTGCGGGGGTTCGGGGGAGGGGCTGAATTGAACTGGAGCAGCAAGGGGATGGAGGACAGTGTATAAAAGCACACTGCAGAGCAAGAACCCACAATAACTGTGGAGCAGGATCAGGAGGGAGAATGCGTAGGACTGTGCTATGGCTGTTGGCCTCTCTGGCCACTGCCTCCCTGATTTCTCTGGCTAATGGAAGTCCACTGTAAGTAGAGCAGCCTTACTGTTACACATGACTTAACTAAGCTGAAAAAAACCCCGGAGCTTGTCTTACATAATGGGAAGCTGTAGTTCAGTAGGAGTTTGTGTCTCAAAAGTCAAGGTACTGTGGTCCTTCAAATTATGCCAGTTAATTAACTTACATTTTGTTCTGAGATGGCACAGTGATGCATAACATTCAAGCAGTCTAGCGTCAAGATCAAATGTATTGATCCATTGCTGGATCTCGAACAAAATGATCAATGGATCACTCATTGAATGCAGCCCATGCTTGAGCTTATGATGTTATCTGAAACAACTAAGGCAGTGGTTCTCAACCAAGGGACCCCGTGAGGTTAAAGGGATATATAAGGGGGGATTTTCTGTTTCCTAAATTTGTCAGAATTTTTTGTTTGCTTTTTTTCATATAAAATACATAAACCTTTCCATTATACAGGCCAATTTAATCATTAAAATTATACAACGTTTTTGGAAAACGCTCTTCCACTTCCCCTTCCACTCATCCCAATACCTTTGACAATGGGTTACGAGCACATTCTTTTATTTTTTGGGGTCACATGCAAAAAAGGTTTGGGACCACTCCTCCAAAAGACCCACACATAAATCCTTAGTACAAAAAATGTCATGTGTATGGACAGTGACAAGCCTGCACTGTTATATGTGTGCTTTACATTGCATATAATAATTTAAAAAAAAGGTTTTTAAGGGCATTTTGCATATCATTTAGTCCTTTCTGCACTGTGTCTACAGAATATTCCCTTTCTCTCTCTTTCTCCACTGCTGTGCAGGAAGGTGATGTCTGCCCCCAACTTGTTGCGTGTAGGAACAGCAGAAAACATCTTTGTGGAGTGTCAAGACTGCACAGGAGGAGACATTCGTGTTGAAATCAATGTGATGAACCATCTAAATGAAGCCAGAATGCTACTTAATGCTCCCACATATGTGACCCTCACTGAGGCAAACAACTTCCAGGAACTCGGACAAATAACGGTAAATTAAATACTGTTTCTTTATGTTAAAGCGGCAGTTGAGAGTTTTTTTACTGTAATATTTGGCAAAACTGTCATAATAGCCATTCAGCTATATGTAGGTGAAGTGGTCTGAAAATATTTTTTTATCACTTTGCTCCCCCCTGCCTCTGTGTGCTGCCCCCTAAAATTGCCACCGCTCATGTTAATTTTGACCAATCAGAGCGAGGTCAGATTCTCCGTTCTTATTGGCTGTGGGACCTTGGCAACGACGTTGATGCGTCAGTTGCGTGAGCGTTCACGACCCTAGCAGTCTGACACTAGCCTACTGTTTGGTACAAGGCTACTACGGCGGACAGCGAGTGGCAATGTCTTCACAAACGAACCCTCAATTTACCATTCCCAGGATACTAACAACTAACACCGCTAAGACAGCAAAAAAACGAGGAAAGACGAATATTGAAAAGTTAACTGCTGAAAGGGAGACGGAGAGAGCTTGAAAAAAAGTACACCGGCCATGTCTTCTTGCCCTATCACATCAAGACCTCTCCGACCGCGACCTCGCAACTTTTTTTTTCAAAACAGCGACAAGCGACAAATCTAGCTTTTTTTTCTGGTGTTATTGGTGACTTTTTTCGCCAAAGCAAGTATCATCTCTTCTCAACGAGCAGCGGGAGCACTGACACGCAGCCCGCTCCTCACGCAGCAGCCCCGAGCTGAGAGGTGTATCTCCTGCTCTGACCGCAGCTGAGAGGGGCTGCTGCGCGAGGACCGGGCCGTCTGTCAGTGCTCTGTGACGGGGGACGGGCCAGGAGGCTCCCGTTGCTCGTTGAGAAGCGTTAAAAGTGATATTTGCTTCGGCGAAAAAGTCACCAATTACACCAGAAAAAAAGCTAGATTTGTCGCTTGTCGCTGTTTTGAAAAAAAAGTCGCCAGGGGGGTTGAAAAGTAGCTAAATATAGCGACAAAATCGCTAAGTTGGCAACACTGCCCGAGCAGCTGCGGTCAGAGCAGGAGCAGATAGTAGGAGATAGGCTACACACACACCTCTCTGCTCTGTTACAATTAGTTTGCTAATTAGTCAGCTACTTTTGTTAGGCCTACCAGCACACTTACAATGATTTTAAGCTAACATACATGGTATGTGTGATTAAAATGTATGCTCAATATGTACGTATGTAGTTATCACTAATGTTTAATCACCTCGGAATCGGACATGGTGTTTGTCTCCTGTCAATGTAACTGAATTCACATGAATGCGCGCAGCTGTCGTTCAGAGGGAGGAGCTACAGCAGGTAGAGCGTTGGGAAAACAGCCGTTGGGATCCCAACGGCTGAAAGTATCAACTGCAGCTTTAATGTTACTTGGCTTAATTTTCTCTGGCGACTTCTGACCACAAACAAGAGATCCATATTCTTGAAATGCACAAAACATAGCAGTGTTTCCCACATAATTTTTTGAAAGTGTGGGGGGGGGGGGGACCCTGACCCTGAACCCGACCCGACCCCCCTAGGGGGGTCCGGGGGTATGCTCCCCCGGAAGAAAATGTTGTACCTTTTAAATGTTAAATGCATCAATCTGGTGTACTTTGAGGAACACTATTCCTATATAAATGGTGATTAAGATGGAGTTTAACCCACTTATCAATGGTTAATGAATAAATAATTTTCTATGATACACATTTGAGCCATCAAAAAAATGAAGCAAAGGTGGTGGTTACCTGTGGTTCAAAAGAGTGAACACAAGCGCCCTTTTGTTTTATTAGATTGTTGAATTACTAGTACTCAAATAACTGTGACTACAATCACGAAGGATAGCTCACAATATTCTTTCCAGCAGAGGGTGCTCTGCTGGAAAGGCAGCAGGCGCGCAAATTACCCACTCCCGACTCGGGGAGGTAGTGACGAAAAATAACAATACAGGACTCTTTCAAGGACCTGTAATTGGAATGAGTACACTTTAAATCCTTTAACGAGGATCCATTGGAGGGCAAGTCTGGTGCCAGCAGCCGCGGTAATTCCAGCTCCAATAGCGTATCTTAAAGTTGCTGCAGTTAAAAGGCTCGTAGTTGGATCTCGGGATCGAGCTGACGGTCCGCCGCGAGGCGAGCTACCGTCTGTCCCAGCCCCTGCCTCTCGGCGCCCCCTCGATGCTCTTAACTGAGTGTCCCGCGGGGTCCGAAGCGTTTACTTTGAAAAAATTAGAGTGTTCAAAGGCAATACAGTCACAGCGCGTGTTGACACCGCAGGGGGAGGGGCTGATTGACTCGGGGAGATTGAAGCCTCGATCCCTCAAGCGGCGCTTTGATAATACGTCCATGATTGAAGGAAATATTGTTTCTTGAGATCACAGCGCGAATCACACGTTAAAGATTTTTATGCGGAAATGCTATTGTTTCCAAGTGAAACTTGCGCATTGCAAATGAAATGTATACATGTATATTTTTTAAATAGTAAAATATACATATATAAAAAAAAAAAATAAAATGAAAGTGTGGCGGGGCAAAATGAAAGTGTGGCGGCCCGCCACGGAATGATACATTAGTGGGAAACACTGCATAGGGGAGAACGGGGTAATTTGTCACACGGGTTGGTTGTCACAATCGTTATATCTCGGAACCAGAAGGCGCTGTCTGTGAAATTTTGGTATGTAAATATCCAGAATTGGGATAAGAGGTCACCTACATAGTCTTCCTTGGAGTTAGACTGCTGAATTTGAGGTGAGAGGACTGTTTGTGTTTTTCATGTCAAATTGAAAATATTTAGCTCCTCTGTATTTTTCCTCTAGGCTTTTACACAATGGGTTTATAACAAAACACTTGTTACCCATAAAAAGTGTGAAGGGTAAACTATAGTTTAGATTGTAGTTAGCAAGCTAATCAGTTGTCAGATGGTTGTTGGCATTGATGCTAGCAAAAAATTCAAGTTGGGGTTGGTCGTCACATTTTTGGGGGGGTTGGTTGTCACAAGTTATCCAAAGGCTACAGCCAGAAAAGGAATCCAATAACAAAATCAATTGTCAAGCTGTATCCTCTCTGACACCCCAGAGAAGGAAAGAATAGAGCAGGAAAAGGCAGCTAGCATGCAAAGGAAAAAGGGCAACAAAATCAAAACATCCCGCCCCAGTGCATCCCAAACTAGACAAGCTGCCAAGGCTACAGTAAGTTATATAGGCCTATTTGTCAACTTGACAATGCAATTGCATTTTCAAATTTAGTTCTACTTTCTTTCCTTCTTTTCAAGATTATTCCCATTAAGATAACATTGTGACAAACAACCCCATAGTGTATGACAACCGACCCCTTGATGGGGTTGATTGTCACAATGTGTTAGGGTGTCTTTGATGATTAATTTCTTCTTTATTACAATAAGATAGAAAAAGTGAGGGGTACACATTTCAAGCCAACACTTTAAGCTTCAATGTAATGTAGGAATGACTATCGAAAGACGTTTAGGTGATGAGCAATTCTCAGTAGAGTAAAAAGTGTGCCTACTTACCCCGTTCTCCCCTACCCTGTCCAGTTCCTCATGCATTGCTCTTGTTTCTTTATACTGGTTCAGATCCCCCCCGGAGAACTCAGTAAGGATCCCAGCATAAAACAGTTTGTGTACCTGCAAGCTAAGTTTCCTGATGTAGTTCTGGAGAAAGTGGTCCTAGTATCCTTCCATTCTGGGTACATCTTCATCCAGACTGACAAAACCATCTACACCCCCAACAGCAGAGGTGAGTTAAATTCTACCTCAGTGCTGAAAAACACCTCTGTGAGTATGCTACATATTATCATAGAAAATATATCATCTATGTAATACAATCTGTTTGTGCAGACATTTTTTCAGTTTTCAAATTGCATAACTGTACAGTACAATTCAGTCAAATAAACTCTTCTTTTGAATCACACGACTCATATTAGACATACATCCCTTCAACATTGAGCAGTGAAATTAACCCTTTTCTCTCTGTCAGTTCGTTTTAGGATGTTTGCTCTGACGCCCCGTATGGAGCCCGTAGTGAGCGATGAGGCAACCAACAATCTGGCTTCTATTGCCATCGAGATTGTGGTATTGTTTTTATTCTTTGATAATGACAGAATTAATTGCATTATTATGTAATCTGCTGTAACCGTGAAGATGACACTTCTTGATGAGGTGATATCACAGAAGCTAAACACTAAACACTTTCTCGACAAATTATTAAAATAACACATCCACTGAAGCTTTTGTCTTTGTTAAGTTTCATGTCTTTCTTTAGTAACACCTGTCCTAAAAATAAAAAAGCATAACCCTTTCTAGTGATTGAGTTAGACATTTTAGCAGCTTCTCCCTTCAGGGGAAGACATAAAATGAGTATGTGGAATAGCTGAAAAAAGCATCAATATTGCATGCATTTACATAATGATTCATTAATCTTGTTCAACTCACTTTTAATGGTTGTTCAATACTGTTTGTTTTAAGCACCCCGATGGCATCATTTTACCACTGGGTCCATTTCCTCTGAACGCAGGCATCCACTCTGGACGTTTCCAACTCGGGGAAATCATTAGGTGAATATTTTATTTTACTTGAAATTAACTTTACGCGTAACATTATAGGGGAGAGTGGGGTGAGTTGTGCCAGTGGGGAAGTTGTGCCACCCCTTGTTTCTAGAAAACCATTGAATAAATTGGAAATGTGACCACATATTTAAGAAGAGCCATCTATTGGACTCATCCTGTAAAGAAGGGAGAAACATGGAATAAGATATAAGCACATTTAAGCTCAAAAAACTGTTTTTTGTCTTTCAAAGTAAAATTTCCATGATCAAGGTTTTTTATTGTGTCTGAACAATTATAGACACTTTGAAAACATTCGACACATGTTTTAGTGATTTAGTATGCTACACTTTGTGTCTATATAGTTAGCACGATGTCAGCCATAAACTGCTGCATCATGCTTATTATCCAAAAGTCTGGGGTTGGGGTGATTTGTGCCAGAGGGCCTGTGGTGAGTTGTAAGTAAGTAAGTAAGTAAATAAGTAAAATGTATTTATAAAAGCACATTTATAACAGTTTGCACAATGTTCAAGTACTGAACATGGTGCATTCAGTAGGTAAAAAATTAAGTTAAAATAACAACTAGAACTGCAAGCAGTTGTGAACGGGGGCCAAGCCTCCCACGCGACTCGGGATCGGGCGTCGTCGTCCGTGGCGCCGGCCCCTCGCTTCACGGAATCCGGGGATGTAAAGTTTTTGAATGCGGGATTTTTGGTTTGGGAGTTATAGACCAAAAGGCAAAAAAATTGCAGAGAAAGATGCTCAAGTGTGTTTTTGGCGCCCCCTTTTGGAGCAATTTAAGGAAAAAGTAGAACTAACCTGAGAACCATAGGACAAACACGTGTGAAGTTTGGTGTTAATAGGATGAATCGTTATGGATTTAGGAGCAGTTTGGTACAAGGTAGCTAATGTGCAAATCTTTAAAGCGCTACCGCTTGGTCTTCTGATGGTCGTAGAAAAATTCTTTACACAACTTTTGCTCGTGGGAGTCGGTAGAGCATAATAAAGTTTTTGACTGTGGGATGTTTGGTGTGGAAGTTATTGCCCCAAACGCATTTTCTTTGCTTTTTGTGGTTTTGGCGCCCCCTATGGATGACATTCGCAAAACTACGTTAGATAGAAAGATGCAGCTCAATGTACCGAACAAGTGGATGTCAGGTTTTTGAATGTGCGATGTTCGGTTGGGGAGTTATAGCAAAATCAAATTGTCAACCTCTCCATTGTAAAGACACTTTTTTGAATTTTCCCGCCAAAACACGTTGAAACAGGAAGTAAAAGTGAAAAACTAATTTGTTTAATAAGTCCGGCATACATAGGTATTTCTCGGCCATATTTTTTCTATAGACTCAGGTATGCCCCATGATAGTCCCCCTTGAGTTTCAAGAAAATCCCTATTTTTTCTTTTTTTTTACGGATTTTTGCAATTTTTTAAAGCGCTACCGTTTAGTCTTCTGATGGTCGTAGAACAATTATTTGACCAACTTTTGCTCGTGGGGGTCGGTAGAGCATAATGCTTTTGGTTTCGTCCAAATCGGGCGAAAACTGTAGGAGGAGTATGTTTTGGTGACTGACACAGTTTTTGCGATGTAGCGAAAATTCTATATACACGCAAATGGGCGTGGCCTATCTCAAGTTTTTGGATATAAAGTTTTTGACTGTCGGACTTTCGGTGTGGGAGTTATAGCCCCAAAGGTGTTTTCCTTTGTTGTAGCGCCACCTAGTGGCCGGCATGTCTGAATTTTGCGTACCAGGCACGGACCTGGATCTAGTGATGCAAGTGGCATGTCCCAACCCTTTACGGTTTGGGCTGCAACACCATTTTAAATAAAAAGAAGAAGAAATGTTCCAAATTGAAAAATCAAATCTTTAAATCGCTACCATTTGGTCTTCCGATGGTCGTAGAAAAATTCTTTATACAACTTTTGCTCGTGGGAGTGGGTAGAGCATAATGCTTTTGGTTTCGTCCAAATCGGGCGAAAACTGTAGGAGTATGTTTTGGTGACTGACAGTTTTTGCAACGTAGAAAAAAATCTATATATACGCAAATGGGCGTGGCCTATCTCAAGTTTTTGGATATAAAGTTTTTGACTGTCGGACTTTCGGTGTGGAAGTTATACATGTTTTCCTTTTTTTGTAGCGCCACCTAGTGGCCGGCATGTCTGAATGTTTTTGTCTGCGTTCCTTGGATGGACCTGGATCTAGTGATGTAAGTGGCATGTCCCTACCCTTTACGGTTTGGGCTGCAGCACCACTTTCTCGCGGAGAATAATAATAATCCCAGCAAAAACAATAGGGTTCCCTGCCCAGCAGGGCTATGGAACCGCGTTGCTCTGCAAAACGCGGTCCCAGGCCCTACTCGGGCTTGGCCCCCTAAAAATAAAAGACACAAAGCCCAAACATCCACATATAAACAAATGTAGTAGTGCAGAGGTAAGATTAATGGGGAGGAAAAAACAGGGTGTACAGATGGGTTTTGAGCCTTGCCGGGGATGCACAACACCCTGAAATATATGCACATATTTGAATTGGAGACTTTACTGTGAAGGCCTCACTTTATGTAAAGTCACTTTGAGTAAAAAGTGGCACATCTCACCCCACTCTCCCCTATTTCCATACATTTTGTTTATAAGCAATTAATTTGCATGAAATGGTGGATAATGAGTAAATTATACCAATATATCATCATCATCATCATCTTCAACCGCTTATCCGAAATCGGGTCGCGGGGGCAGCAGCTTGAGCAGGGAACCCCAAACTTCTCTTTCCCAGGCCACATCAACCAGCTCTGACTGGGGGATCCCGAGCCGTTCCCAGGCCAGCGTGGAGATATAATCTCTCCACTTAGTCCTGGGTCTTCCCCGAGGCCTCCTTCCAGCTGGACGCTCCTGGAACACCTCCCTAGGGAGGCGCCCTGGGGGCATCCTTACCAGGTGCCCGAACCACCTCAACTAGCTTCTTTCAATGCAAAGGAGTAGCGACTCTGCCCGAGTTCCTCACGAATGACTGAGCTTCTCACCCTATCTCTAAGGGAGACGCCAGCCACCCTCCTGAGAAAGCCCATTTCGGCCGCTTGTACCCGCGATCTCGTTCTTTCGGTCATTACCCAGCCTTCATGACCATAGGTGAGGGTAGGAAAAAAGATCGCCCGGTAGATCGAAAGCTTTGCCTTACGACTCAGCTCTCTTTTCGTCACAACAGTACGGTAAAGCAAGTGCAAAACCGCCGATTCTCCGGCCAATCTCACGCTCCATTGTTCCCTCACTCGCAAACAAGACCCCGAGGTACTTGAACTCCTTCACTTGGGGTAAGGACTCATTCCCTACCTGGAGTAGACAATCCATCGGTTTCCTGCTGAGCACCATGGCCTCAGATTGAGAGGTGCTGATCCTCATCCCAACCGCTTCACACTCGGCTGCGAACCGATCCAATGAGAGCTTAAGGTCATAGGCCGATGATGCCATCAGAACCACATCATCCGCAAACAGCAGAGATGAGATCCTCAGCCCACCAAACTGCAACCCCTCCCCACCACGACTACGCCTTGATATTCTGTCCATGAGTATCACAAACAGGATTGGTGATAAAGCGCAGCCCTGGCGGAGGGCAACCCCCACCGGAAACAGGTCCGACTTACTACCGAGAACCCGGACAGTGTACAGAGATTGGATGGCCCTGAGAAGGGACCCCCTCACCCCATACTCCCCCAGCACCCCCCACAGTATCTCCCGGGGAACCGGTTAATAGCCTTCTCCAGATCTACAAAACACATGTAGACTGGATGAGCAAACTCCCAAGCTCCCTCTAGGATCCTTGCGAGAGTGAAGAGCTGGTCCGTTGTTCCACGGCCAGGACGGAATCCGCATTGTTCCTCTTCAATCTGAGGTTTGACTATCGGGCGAACCCTCCTTTCCAGCACCTTGGAGTAGACTTTGCCAGGGAGGCTGAGAACTGTGATACCCCGGTAGTTGGCACACACTCTCTGGTCCCCCTTTTTAAAAATAGGAACCACCACCCCGGTCTGCCACTCCTTCGGCACTGTACCCGACTTCCACGCAATGTTGAAGAGGCGTGTCATCCAAGACAGCCCCTCCACCCCCATTGCTTTCAGCATTTCTGGACGGATCTCATCAACCCCCGGGGCTTTGCCACTGTGGAGTTGTTTGACTACCTCAGTGACTTCCACCAGGGAAATTGACGATGATCCCCCATCAGCCTCCAGTTCTGCCTCCAACATAGAGGGCGTGTTAGTCGGATTCAGGAGTTCCTCAAAGTGCTCCTTCCACCGACCGACTACCTCCTCAGTTGAGGTCAACAGCGTCCCATCCTTACTGTACACAGCTTGGATGATTCCCTGCTTCCCCCTCCTGAGGTGCCGGACGGTCTTCCAGAAACACTTTGGTGCCGACCGAAAGTCCTTCTCCATGGTTTCTCCGAACTTCTCCCACACCCGCTGCTTTGCCTCTGACACGGCAGAGGCTGCAGCCCTTCGGGCCTGTCGGTACCTTGCAACTGCCTCAGGAGTCCCCCGAGATAACATATCCCGGAAGCACTCCTTCTTCAGTCGGACGGCTTCCCTGACCACCGAGGTCCACCACGGCGTTCGAGGGTTACCGCCCCTTGAGGCACCTAAGACCTTGAGACCACAGCTGCCTGCCGCAGCTTCAGCAATGGAAGTTTTGAACATCGACCACTCGGGTTCAATGCCCCCAACCTCCACAGGGATGCTAGAAAAGCTCTGCCGGAGGCGCAAATTAAAGATCTCTTGAACAGGGGCCTCCGCCAGACTTTCCCAGTTCACCCGCACTACCAGTTTGGGCTTACCAGGTCTGTCCAGCGTCTTCCCCATCCTTTGACCCAACTCACAACCAGATGGTGATCAGTTGACAGCTCCGCCCCTCTCTTCACCGAGTGTCCAAAACATGCGGCCTCAGATCAGATGATACGATCACGAAATCGATCATTGACCATCGGCCTAGGGTGCTCTGGTACCATGTACACTTATGAGCACCCTTATGTTCGAACATGGTGTTTCTTATAGACAAACCATGACCAGCACAGAAGTCTAACAACAAACGACCACTCTGGTTCAGATCGGGGAGTCCGTTCCTCCCAATCACGCCTCTCCAGGTGTCTCCATCATTGCCCACGTGCACGTTAAAGTCTCCCAGCAGAACTATGGAGTCCCCTACCGGAGCCCCATGCAGGACTCCGTTCAGGGTCTCCAAGAAGGCCGAATACTCCGAACAGCTGTTCGGTGCGTACGCACAGACAACAGTCAGTCTTCCCCCCCCCCACAACCCAGAGGCGTAGGGAGGCGACCCTCTCGTCCACCGGGGTAAACTCTAACGTAGTAGCGCCCAGCCGGGGGCTCGTGAGTACCCCCACACCAGCCCGGCGCCTCACACCTTGGGCAACTCCAGAGCCAAGACTGTGCGTGGAGGTAAGCCCCACCAGATCCAATTCGTAGCGTTCCACCTCCCGCACCAGTTCCGGCTCCTTCCCCCACAGCGAGGTGAAGTTCCACGTCCCCAAAGCCAGCCTCTGCTGCCCGGGTCTGGTCCGTTGCGGTCCCCGCCCTTCACTGCCACCCTTAAGGCAGCGCACCCGACCCCAGCGGTTCCTCTGATGAGTGGTGAGCCCATCAGTTGCAGAGGAGTGTCTTGCCACGTAGCTTCTTCGGGCTGTGCCCGGCCGGGCCCGTGGCAGACCCGGCCTTTCTGGGCCTGGCTCCAGACGGGGGCCCCGGGCTTCCTCCGGGCAGGGTCACTCTTCCTCTATTGTGTTCTTCCATGAGGTCTTTGTGAACCATTCTTAGTCGGGCCCCTCACCTGAGACCACTTTGCCTTGGGAGACCCTACCAGGAGCACTAGGCTCCGGACAACACAGCTCTCAGGTTCACAGGGGCACACAAATGTCTCCACCACGGTAAGGTGATGGTTCCCGGATATATACCAATATATGTACACCTTAAATAATTTAAGATATTGCGAAGTGTATTTATCTTAACACATTCATTTATGTTTTATTCAACACATTTCCATGTTGCTAATTGAGTATTTGGACAACTAAAAATATCTTCCACTTGGTTGGTATGATTCTTGGATTCTATTACCCCTCAGTCGCATAGACTACAGTATTATCTAATTAGCTAAGTGGGGACACTCGTGAACTCCCTCCCCCCCTGAGAATTTTGTCGACACTGTAAATCTGTCCATTAGCCAAGAGAGGGTTAGCTTTGCGTAGCATAATCACAGGAAACAGGAATAAACAGCTAGCAGGGCTCTGTCCAAAGATAACAATTAGGATGTTGCCAGACAACCAATATACCAGCAAAGAAATAGTCCAGTATGGTAATATCTTATATATTTTTTTATCTAAATATTCATTTTAAATAGACAGACAGACTTTACAAAACCATTGTACACGCAGGAGCTAAAATATAACATTCATCTGCTTCGTGTCTGATCCCTGTGTCACCGTCAGTCCTTGAATGTTATGAATATTTAGATTTTTAGTTTGATTATTAAAAAGTGTGTGTGTGTGTGTGTGTGTTTGTATGTGTCTCTCTCTCTCTCTCTCTCTCTCTCTCTCTCTCTCTCTCTGTGAACATTTCTCCTCTCCCTCTTCTTCATCCTCAGCTTCTTCCTTTTCCTCATCAAAATGCTTGGCCCATGGCCACTGCTGCACAGCAGCTACTCTTTGAATTAAAATTAACTTTCTACGTTCCATTGTATTTCCATATATCGTACGTCTCTACCAACTAAACATCCGCACATGGATACTACTAGTCAGCCACTTCAGAAAAATGTTTGAATCAGCCTATCATAAAAAAAATACTAAAAATGGCTAACAGAACATGTTCTGACCCCAACCATGTTCTGAACACAGTTCAATTTGTTACCATCAAACCAGAGATATAGGGTCCCAAAATAGAATAAGGTTAGACTGAAGCACTGTTTTTGTTCACCATTTAAACTCAAAAAACTCAAACTCAAAATGAATATGCGCTTAATCCCAAATTAAATGCTCGCTGATGGACTTTAAATGTTGTTTTCTGTTATTGTAAAGGGGAAAGGGTATCGATGTGTTTATGCTTGTTTTTTTGTGTGATGTTGTAAATTGAGCTTCTACGATTCTTATACTTTATTAATCCCCGGGGGGAAATTCTTACACTCTGTTTTTACACATATTACAAACACACAGAGACAGAGACATGAAGCGGGAGATGTCAGAGAGGGCAGCCAATCTCGCTCTGAGCAGTTTGGGTTTTGAGTGCTTTGCTCAAGGACACCTTTGCAGTGTCCAGGAGGTGAACTGGCACCTCTCCATCTACCAGTCTACACTCCAATATTGGTCCGCGCTGGGCTTGAACCAGATACGGTCTCTAACCCAAGTCCATACGGACTGAGCAACTGCCGCCCTGATTCAAGACAAATTTCAGACTGACAATAAAATTATCGTATCAGATTGTGTCTTATTTAATTCAAAATATTAATTTTATATCGACAGACATAACAAAACAGAGATACACATAGGAGCTTACATATAACCTTTAATCGCTTCATGTTGCCTGAAATCTGATCCCTGTGTCACCATCAGACCCTGAATGTGATGAATATTTAAATGTGTAGCTTGGCTATTTAAATTTGTGTGTGTGTCTCTCACTCTCTCTCTGTCTGTTTGTGTGTGTGTTTAGTCCTGGACTTTGGAAGGTGGTAGCAAAGTTCCAGAGCAACCCACAGCAAAGCTTTTCTGCAGATTTTGAGGTCAAAGAATATGGTAAGTCCCTCATCAGCTGAATTGTTATTTAAAACCTAACAACACAATCACGGACTTTATCTGATTGAACTCACAAACGATACCATGAAATGTTTCAGTGCTGCCGAGTTTTGAGGTGAAGCTGACGTCTGAGAGCCACTTCTTCTACGTTGACAGTAAAGAGCTCACCATAAACATCAAAGCCACGTATGTGAATGTTTTTTGTTTTGTGGCTATAAATCAAGTCAGCATATATTTAGACTGCCCAAAATCACAAATGGCCGTTTACCTCAGTACACAGTCATCTTACAATATATGACACCCTCTGTCCTTTGACCCTCTTGACTGCGAAGCAAAGTTTGATTGGTAGATTGACTGAAAGGCTGTGTTCTGAAAGCCATACTAGCGTCCTACATCCTATATACTCAACATCTATATACTACAAAGGCCTACTGTCTACTCAAAGATCGATTGTGTATGCGAGGTGAAGTATACTCAAGCAGTAAAGAATTTCTTCTTCTTCTTATAAGATTCAGGCCGTTTAGATGCTGTTTAGCGTATAACCGCCCTCCACAGGTTAGATAGACTATTGAACTAGATTACAGTCCTGTGTTCATCACCTGTGTTTTAGACCTCTTGTTTTATAATCTAAGTAGGCCTATCTTTAAGAACACTAATCACGTTTCGTGGCAGTCGGTCAAAACAGCGTCCAAATTAGCTAAAATCCTAAATACAATAAACAGTAACATGGCACACTTATTTTTAGTTAAGGTCTTATTGATTATTATTCATTCATTTTTTCACACGTTCATGTTTTGAGGTGGAGGATCCCTCTAAAAGCCAGAATGCTACTTAATGTTGTTAGGTATTTATCTTAATCTCTTATCTATTGTAAGAGTTTATGAATGACTGCACGTACAGTTGTCAGATCGCGGACCCCAAACAATGTCGTTGCCTAGCAACTTGCTCGAAAATATTTCATTTTCCTGTGCGGGTAGAATTGACCCAGTGCATTGTGGGGCGGTTGAGTAGGAAAAGTATCCAATCGATCCATAACCAAAATCTTCCCAGAAGTTAGTAGCCTACTCATCCGGGAATTTCTCGCATACCCAAACTCGCATACCAAACCGTCCTTCACATACTCAAATTGAAGTCAAAATGAGTATGAGTAGGACGTTAGTATGGCTTTCCGAACACAGCCAAAGAGAAAGTAATGGGAGAAAATGGAGGTTGTGTTGGGGTCCTTTCTACATAATTGGACCATTCCGTTTTTAATTGTCCTGTTTACTTCACTGTGGGTTTAACATGTCTTTCTGTTAGGTATCTGTTTGGTAAGGAGGTGGATGGCGTTGCCCACGTGGTGTTTGGGGTTATGCAAGAGGGTCAAAAGAGGAGCTTTCCAAGTTCTCATCAGAGGGTTGATGTAAGCACATACTCAAACCTTTGATGCATGTCAGTCCGTCTGTCAGTTTTCCAGTTGATTGGCGATTCTGTCTTATACATTTTGCATTTCTTAGCTTGTCCTTTACCAAAACCAAAAATGTCTAGAATTCACTGTTTTTCAGATGGCATCTGTTATTTCAGTTCACTTGTTACATTCCTATCGGCAGATAATAAAGTATTTATGATGTTCAGAAGAAAGCCAAGCTGATGAAAAAAGCATTTACAACTGGTATATTACAGTGAGTCAGTGAACAGGAGAACTTTTCACTGACTGATTGTATAACTGTACCACGTCTACTGTATATCAAGATGCTTTTTTTTTATCATGTCACATTAGATTAAGAAAGGTAATGGAGTGGTCACACTGAGGAGAGAGCACATCACACAGACCTTCCCAAACATCAATATCCTGGTGGGGAGTTCCATATACGTAGTTGTCAGTGTTCTGACGGAGAGTGGTAAGAAAGAAAGGCTCTGTTGATTATGTGTGATTCATACTAACTCAGCAGCGCAAAGGGGCAACATTACTATAATAAGCATTATCAGGGTCTGAAATGTCCCTTAACAAGAAACATAAAATAAAATAAAAGATATTAGTATGGCCTCATTATTTTCGCAGAAATATTAAAAAATGTAAGTGCAGAGTTATGTAATTATCTCAGTCCTTGTGTGATTTGTAAATGTGCAAAACGATATCTAAATGTGAAGTTAAATTTGTGAATGAGGCACAGGAACCTGCAATATATTCAGAATAGGGCTCATTTGTGCGGTTTCAGAAGTGAAAATCCCATTCATTTTCTCCATAAAGGATTTGATTATAAGCCATAATGTCATAACCTTACTCCTGTAGATGACACAAGTTTGCATGATATCAACCTCGTTTGAAGAAGTTAACAAGTTTATTTGCGATATCGGGGACAATAACTCATGATCCTACAGCTTCCAAGCGACGTTACCGATGGCGCGGAATTTGGCTTTACTGTAGCGGAGCCAACTGCCACCACTCACTTAGCTGATGGCTGCTAAAAGTGTAGTTAGCGGCCGTATTATTTTTTATCAGAAACAACAGATCAAAAATTATAAATGTAGAAAGAAAGTCTGTGTACATTTTTAAATAAGTGTGCTTTTTATTTGTATTATTATTATTGTCTTTTTTAGCGCTGAGTACATTTTTTTATTGTCACAAGTATTTGGGTAGCTGGTTGGCTATCCCAACATAAAATACACCGGAGCTGCTAAAAAAAGGGGGCCGTCACTGTTGAGCCCTATATGTGGGTGTGCAGATTTGTAAATGTGTAAAAAGACATTTCTCACTCTATATTCAGATTTGCAAGTGTATTGAGTTTGTGACTGTGTTGCAGACACATCTGTAGATACATTAGGGCTGCAACTAACGATTATTTTGATAATCGATTAATCTGTCGATTATTTTCTCGATTAATCTGTCGATTATTAATCGATTAGTGTTTTGGTCTCTAAAATGTCAGAAAATGCTGAAAAATGTTGATCAATTTTCCAAAGCCCATGTTGACGTCCTCAAATGTATTGTTATGTCCAAAACACACAGATATTTCAGTTTACTGTCATAATAGGATTAAAGAAACCAGAAATATTCACATTTGAGAAGCTGAAATCAGAGAATTTGGAAATGTTTTATTAAAAAATTACTCAAAACGATTAATCGATTATCAAAATAGTTGGCGATTATTTTAATAATCGATTCGTCGATTAATCGTTGCAGCTCTAAGATACATACGGAGGTCCTGGGCTGAACTGGGACAAGCATTCAGTCTGGGAAATATGGCGCGAATTATAGCCCCAGCCAGGTCCCTTTTTTAAGCGAGGGCCCTAGGGCTGCTTTTAAAATATATTTTTTTAAAGATTTATTTAAATTCCTGCATTCTGGTGAATATTAGTGCATGTGAATCACAAAATACAGAAACCAACAACTGCTTAGTGTTATCTACTGTAATGAACCTCAAATAATCAGTTACATATCATTAATGATGGAGACAACAGAAGGACTAGCATTTCACCAATATTTATTAAGTAATAGATAAGTAATCATGTATAAAAGCTGAGCTGTAGTAGTAGTCAGGATCGATTATGTCACTGGGTTCTAGAAATATCTCTGTCTTCGATGGCTCCTGCCTTCACTTTACTTTCACCGCTTCAGTCGTCAAACGGATTGCAGAGTCGGTGATTCCTTGCCTACATGTCGAAGTGTCCCTGGGCAAGACATTGAACCCCAAAATTGCTCCCGATAGTAAGCTGCTATAAGTGTGTGTGTGTGTGTGTGTGTGTGTGTGTGTGTGTGTGTGTGTGTGTGTGTGTGTGTGTGTGTCTGTGTGTGTGTGTCTGTGTGTGTGTGTGTGTGTCTGTGTGTGTGTGTGTGTGTGTGTGTGTGTGTGTGAATGGGTGAATGTGTACAAAACAATGTAAAGCACTTTGGGTCTGTAATAAACTAATTTAAAGAGCCATATAAGTGGAGTCCATTTACCATTTACCCAAATCATGGTTCTATTAGCGAGCACTTAGACTTTTCAGCAGGCCTGGTTCTAGAAAGTCAGACTTGGGTGGGCCTGTGGAAATTTTGGGTGGGCACACTGTGCAGGGAGGCCGACGATGCGAGCGTGCGCAGGGCGCGCGAGCCAATTTTTTTTGCCCTTGTAAGATCTCTGCGTCTGTGTAGAACACAATGTGCAATAAACTTTGAGTGTTGCTGTGTGGGAGATTTAATTCTTGCATGTTTTTTTCCCCAAATGTTTATGAATAACATATAATATCCATTTATATACAGCATAATGTATACATTTTTTTAATCGCAGTATTAACTGTAGGCAGCTTGAGCTGATTGAATAGAAAGCTTTGGGACTGGGCAACCTGGATGGTGGTATAGCCAGAGCTATATACTATACACACTATATAGATATATAGTCTTTCCACTTTTGGCTCCGATGTCTACCTGGGTGAAAATAGTAGCCAGCCGAAATCCCGACCCTCCTAGGGGGGTCCGGGGGTATGCCCCCCCAGGAGATTTTTTTTTACCTTTTTAAATTGAAATGCATGAATCTGGTGTTCTTTGAGAGGGAAATTAAGAGGCTAAATCTGAGGAATTTTGTGTGAACAAATAATTTGGAGACATTGGGTCGGATGAATTATAAGATATTGAAGGAAGACACATGGATTTTCCATAGAAATATAAATTTGAAATAAAATATTATGCAGGGTCCTCTGGGATGGGCTTGGTGCTCTTTTTCTTTTACGGGACATATTTTTCTGTAATATAATTAATTCATTTAAATGCAGTGAGAGGAACGAAGCAGAAGAACTCCAGTTATTGTCTAGTTATCTTTTTTTCCACAAACGAGGCTGAAATAGGCTATATACTATACACAGTGCATGGGCAACTGAGGGCAGCCCCATTTCCAAATGTTTTTAAATAAACTCAATACACACTGTGCATGCCATGGACTTGAACGTGACGTGATCAGTTAACCTCGGAATACCTCCCAGATGAACTGATTCAATTATTAAGCTAATAACTATCTACCAAAACATTGTATTCCTTTTATTGTATGATGATTTACATTTACATAATATGATGTTGATATCAAACACACAAACTAAAAAAAAAATTGGGGGGGGGGGCCCCCTCGGGACCCTAAGCAACCGCTCATTTCGCTTATACCTCGGGCCGGCTCTGCTGACCAGTGACCACTATAAGCGGGTGGGTAACTTGGAGGCAGGCTGTCCTGCCCACCCAATAATACAATTAGAAGCAATGCATGGTAATGGTATATTCTTTAATATTAATTAATTGTCTGAATTTTATTTGACATTTTCTTGGACAGCGAATGAACAGGTTTGTCCGATAGTGGGTCTGGACTTCCAACTAAAAAAAAAAAAAAAAAAAAAAAATTTTTTTTTGGTTGGGTGGGCACAGCCCACATTTGGGTGGGCACGGCCCACCCTGGCCCCTGGCTACCGCCGGCCCTGCTTTTCAGACATTCAAATATGTCATCTTTCCATACATTTACACATCTCACTACACTTGCAAATATTTATACAGGTTTTGAGATTGTCTTACACATTTACAAATCTAACATTACGCACACACATATTGAGATACAGTTACATTACTCTGCACTCAGATATGTAAGTAGTTCTGCTACAATAATGGCCACATGCCATGCTTTATAGCATGACACATTTTCTGTATCAGCCAATCAAGAAGAGACTGAAGATTGAGAAAAAAAGATTCCTGTATTCACATTGTCAAATAACTTGTTTTCTGTGTGCCTGTGCTGTGTGTGCAAATTTGTTTGTGTTTCTACATCAACTCACAGGTAGTGAAATGGTGGAGGCAAAGTTGAAAGGTATCCAGGTTGTCACGTCACCTTACACCATCCACTTCAGAAAAACACCCAGATATTTCAAACCAGGAATGTCTTATGACATTGTGGTAAAGCACTTATTTACATTCACATGAATTGTCAGTAGAAGTTTATCTTTTTTTATACTTTATACAGATCATTCACAGAAAACATTTCAGTACAGTAGAGTCACTCTTTGAAAAAAAAGGAGACAGAAGATTTTCAAAAAATATAAAATTCACATGCTGTTTAATGCCTCTTTAAAAACTACAATTGCTGAATCAAATGTAAGAATTCTAATAATCTTTTGATGCAAAGGGAGAATTTCCAAAGAAGATTCCGAAGGAAAATAGGGACCCAATGATTTATTTACTATATACTCTATAGGTCATAGTTATTAGTGTAGAGTAACGCGCCCCACACACATCCTACCTCTACTGCGCGTCTACCTCGCGTCTGCGTCTGACTTTTGGTCACAGACTGTGAAATCAACGTAGAGCGAGCACACATCCAACCTCAGACGCACTGCTGAGGCGCGTCGGAGGCACGTCTGCAGCGCCGCTCCCCTTCACCTCAGGAGGCTCGCCTATTTTTTTCTGAGAGCAGCGCGTCTCTCTCGCGTCTCTGTGCTTTAACTGATAGAGAAATACTCTGCTGACAGTCATACCAGCAGCATTCACTCTAGTTACACGTTTACCCGGTGTGTTTATTTCAAAATAAAACATCCCTCAGTCGTATACGCAAATAATCCCTTTATTTCACGATGTAATTGTGCAATCAAAATCCGAGGGATTCAAAACCTAATTTTCAATTAGTTCTGGCATTTCATTTTTGGATAAATGACACATATAGAGATCCAATATAGTGAAGAAATAAAAAAGATCATGATGAGCGCAACAGTTTTCCGTTGCTCTATCTGTGTCTACGGCCTTCTTCTTCCCCGACCACACCCCCCTCTCTCTCTCCCGTATAAATCAGTAAAGTGATTTTTGAAATACTCTGCTGAGAGTCATATTGACTTCATACTGGCAGCTTTCGCTGTAGTTTCACCATTTCCTGGTGTGTCCCCTTCAAAATAAAACTTCCAACAAGCAGCAGCAGCTGCTGAGACGTTGCATGTGTGTCCGAGAAAAGTCCGAGAGAGGCAGCAGTAAGGTAAGGCGACGCGCTCCAGAGGTAGACGCAGGATGTGTGTGGGGCGCGTAAGGGTGTATTCACACATGCCGTGTTTAGTTCGAACTCAGGTGCACTTCCGCCTTCGGTGCGCATCTTTCAGGCAGGTGTGAATACAGCAATCGCACTCGGGGGCGGACCAAACAAGCGCTCCGAGACCCAGCTGAAGAGGTAGTCTCGGTCCGTTTTCAAACACACTCTGCTGCAGTTCGTTTGTGGTGTGAATTTGTCTGGACTCGATCCGACCCAAATGCAGGAAGCACTGTGCCTTTTCTTTTTTAATAAATTGCAGTCAGCTTCACATTATGAGAAAGTGCTGTTGTCGCCATTGCTAGGACGATAAGTTGTGGTTTGACCGGGAGCCCAGAACAATATAGTAGGCCTACATTTGATCGAGAAGACGCGTAAAAATGCTGAATGTGTTCAGCGATCAGATGAAGGAGAGGGGAGCATCTCCCGCACAGTGTGTGTGTTTTTATTTAGCTTCCCATGTACGGGACCGTCAATACTATCACCGTGTCAGTTTGGAGCTGCACTGCGCCGAACTGACACCAAGCTGATACACAGCTTAATCAGCTGAGTGTCGGCATGAGCCTATTCTTCTCGCGAGCGCACGTCCAGCAGCAAAAATACAGTAAAAATGATGCTTCACATCGTAGACTACAAGCCACATAACGTGGCATTGTCATAGGGCTTCATATTATAACCATAAGAAACAACAATAATTCGATTTTTTCTTCTTTATTTGTAGGCTGGATGTAGGCCTTTTTATTATTTTTAACCCCATAGTATATCAATGATATATTTCACAGTTTTTACTTCGTTCTCCCTGCTTCTCTCCACCCCAGAATGTCTGTCCAATGAATGAATGACCTCAGATCACGTGTGGTTTTCCTTCGTCATGCTGGTTCACTTACAAAAGGGGCAATGTGAAAGTGGACCACACCAAACAAAAAAAATCTAAACTCTATTTGTTCTGGACCAAAGCCAGTGAACTAGCGGACTTTCCCTGTGTGAATACACCCTAAGTGCACTTTGCATAAAGAGATCATCAATAGAATCGGTCAGACCTAAATAGTTAGGTTTCTAAAAAGACTGATGGTTTCATAGTGTTCAGCTGTTTTGTCTCTGTTTGCAGCTTGAGGTTTTGAATCCTGATGACACTCCTGCACATGGTGTTGCAGTGGTGGCTGATCCAGGTCCGCAAACGGGCATCACTGCAGCCAATGGCATGGCAAGGCTGTCCATCAATACAGCAGAAGGGATGAACAGTCTGAAAGTTTCTGTAAGTCTCTTACATTTTTTACAGTGTTTGCATTAAAGCCCGTTTGGTAGAGCTACATAAATCAGGATTTTTGCTTGATTTATAAAATGAAAAAAAGGCTATATCCAATTTCAAGTCCAAGTTTTGTAAAATCGTCTGACACATATTTTGTAAAACTTAAATAAGGATTTTAACTCTGGCTATTTCCAACACCTAGTTTTGGGGTTTAAAAAAAATGCAAATGTACGCATGATTAGTTAGATATTGCTAAATTTGCACATACAAACATTTCTGAAAAAATCATGCTATAAAAAAGCAACCGACTGGAATAGTTGCCTGATAATATCTCTAACTTAGAGATATCATCAGGCAACTTAGAGACTCTAAGTTAAAAATGTTACCCTATTCAACTGCAGTGTCTCGCCTCCATCACAATAGCCTTTACATTATTATTATTATTATTAATAATAATAATAATAATAATAATAATAATAATAATAATAATAATAATAATAATAACATCTTTATTTATATAGCACCTTTAAAAACAATGGTTTACAAAGTGCTTTAACAAAATACATACGAGCAAATACTATCAAATAAATACATACTAATCAAAAAAAACATAAACAAAAAGATAAATGGTATGGTCCATGAGTACCTCAACTCTGAGCAGCCCGCATGGATTTTCGTAGGGGTGTTGAATTTCAACTTTTTAAGATGTTTTAATAGACACCTTTACAAACACATTGGTGAAGTGGTAAGGAACGTATTCCCAGATTGGCCAAAAATCTGATAATATTCCCGGTTTGGCGAGCAACATGTAGGTCACGTTGCTTAGAGCTCCTGCAGATTTTTTTATTTTTTTTAGGCACTTTTTTTCAGCAGTTTTAGTGAACTTTTATTTAGTTTACTTTTCTACGATTATCATGCCGCCCAAGGCGAACAAAGGAGGCAGCATTAAACCTAGCTTGTGGCCTGTTGCACAGAGTTGCGCCTCGGCCTCTCCTGAGTCTCCGCCTCCGCTGAATCCACCGCCGGAGAGTATGGATCTAGCCTCACTCAGAACTGAACTCCTATTAGCCCTCCGTGTCGACGTCGCGGCAATGTTCAAAGCCGAGCTCCGGGGAGCCTTGGCTGAAACCCTCAGTTCAATTAAGACCGAGCTGCTAGCCTTTAAAACGGAGCTTTCCTCCAGTTAGTCCGCTGTCCGTCAGGACGTTGCTAGCTTGAAGAGCACCGTAGCCGAAGTGGAGCTGACCCTCTCTACCTGCACTGATGACGTCCTGGCCCTCCAAGCTAAGGTGGAACACTTGAGGCGGCCAGGATGGAGGATAAATGTGATGACTTGGAGTCGAGGTCGCGCCGCCAGAACGTCCGTATCATCGGTGTCCCGGAGGACGACCCCAGCTCAGCATCAGCAGCTAACGTTTCCAAGTTACTAATGGAGGCCGTCTCGCTCGTGAAGGAGCCGCTGATCGATAGATCCCACCGTGCTCTGGCGCCAAAGCCTGCAACCGGTGGTCGTCCCCGCGCCATTATCGCAAAGCTTCACTAGTATACCGACTGCAACGAGATCCTCAGAAAGGCGAGAGAGTTACAACGGATTAATCTGCGCAACATGTCCATCTCCGTGTTCCCGGTGTTGCACCGAAAGCTGTGACCTGTCAGAATGTGTGACCCTAGAGGGCGCTGTTCTTATTTCTTAACTGATTTCAATAGTGGCGTGGCGTGGGGATTTTTTTGAGGAAACCAAGTGAGACAACACCTTTAATCTACATGTGTATTGGAAGGTGGGGGACAGAAAAGAGTAGGCTACGTCGCAGCTTGTATTTAATGTAACTACAAGAGCTATTATAGCGCAGGGGCGTCAGCTCACCCAATACCATGAATGAATTTTTTGTGTATGTGATTCCTATTTTGGGAAAACTGTATAGGAATTGTTTTGCTTTTTAGGGACCCCAGGAAGAATAGTTGTCACAATGGTGACAACTAATGGGGATCCAACAAACAATAAACAATACAGGGGCACAATAGGGCACCCAAAAAAAATGCTCGCGCGCGAGCAAAACATTTTTTGGGCAATTATTTATTTAAAAAAAGCATGGGCACAGATAATTAATGCAAGCACGCGAGTGTTCTCTGCCACTGTGGCAACTGTTTTCTCAGTCTCATATCTGGGGTGTGATCTCTCTGGCCTGTCTGTCTCCTGTTGTCCTTCCTTCTCTCTCTGCATTTCCCCTGCCTCAACCAGCTCATTCTCTTCTGCCCTCTGATTCTCCTGTCTGGTGCAACATACAAAACGTCATATGATCAATGGTTACCTCAGATAACCATTAAAAGTTCAAATAAAATTAATCAAATCTAAGCTGAGTCTCACCTGTCAGTGTCATCTCTCAATGCCAACTCTACCAGCGTCCCTTCAATCTGCTCCTCTCCTCCTCTGCACTCTGCTGCACTGAGTCTTGAAGCAACAAGAACATATTACAGTCTCCTGTCTGCATTTTCACTATCTAGATTTTTATATATGCATATGTAAAGTTACTTGTGTATAACCTGTTTGCAGTTATTCCTAATTAATATGAAAGTAATAGTCATATCACCTCTGCTCGTGCTCATCAACATCCCTCTCTCCTTCACCTTTTCCTTCAACTCCTCCGTCACCTCCTCCGGCACTCTGCTGCTCCTCTTTGTCTGGACAGATATGTAACTGTTAGGCTTGGGCTAGTGACCAGTGGTCAACTCAACTGGGTTGTTACCTAAAAGTGGTTTGCATTGCCTTGTTACCTAGCGTACCTCTCTCATTTCTCCTTGCTGCTTTATCCCTGCTCCGAGCGAATAACTTTCTGATGTCCATCTACAAGAACAATGTTGTTTGAGTTGAATTGAGATCAAAATCATAACTAATACAGTAGGCTGTTATATCTAGTTCCGGTCACTGAGATAACAAATAATTCAATGCCAGCAAAAGATCATAAAATAACATAGCCTACTAGTACAACATACTTCTTCCATAACTCTATACATACCTGACACACCAAAAAAACGAATAGTAAAAACAGGACATTCGTCTATATGCATGCTATGAATGATACCTATCAATTGTTTTTTTTTCTACATTATGTTTCTACTGTCTTGAAAGTAACCACCTGTATGTCATCATGCCCCCTTAATGTCTGTGCTTTTGTCTGTAGGCCTACTCGAGCAGAAAACACCAGAATGAGAATAATTTCAGAATCATTCATTTTCAACTTTGAGACCAACATGTGCTTGAGCTGCTTAAGCCAGCCTGCTTATTTAAGCATGCACTGGGCTATTTTTAAAAGAAACAGCGTACAAAACAGCTTCCACCTCCGAGTGTTGTATTCTTTTATAAATTGCGCTAGTATAACATTGGTGCCATTGGTTCCAGGCAACTTGAGAAGATGTCTTATACAGTATGCCGATAGCTAGCTAACTAAGCTGACAAGACAACTTGGATACCCCATCACGGGATCATCACCCCCTGAAAACACGAACGTAAAGAATCGAGAAACACCATAAGATGGCATGTAGTGTGAACCCGACATTTGTGATCTTTCTCCGATCAACAGGTCCAGCTTAAACAGTTATCGCTACAGTTTAATATATTAGCGAACTGTCTGGCTACTATAGCATAACGACAGACAGTTTACTTCACTTCACGCCGGCCGGAGTGAATGGTCGCTGACGCTGTGCTGGACAGGTTCAAAAAGTCGATATCAAGGAGAATGATTCTCTCCTCAGTGTGTGCATTTCATTGCAGCGGCCGGCCAATGAGGGGGGCACCATGCATATAGGCCTATTTTAAGAAGAAAAAAATGCAAGCATGCATTCTGTAGATTGCCAGATGAGTCAGACTTAAATAAAAAAAGTTAAAGGTATAAATAAATTAATTAATTAAAAAATCAGTGCCCCAGGCATACCCAGGCACCGCAGATCCACAACGGGGCACGTGCCCCGGTGAAAAGGGTCTGCCGACGCCAATGTTATAGCCCCTGGTCACTTTACCAGGATTTACACACACCTGTAATCTGTCCAACACCGCTCGTTCGCTCTCTCTCTCTCACTCACTCACTCACTCATTCACACACTTCCTTATCGTCTTATTAAATTATAAATTTTATTATAAATGCACCCCCCACCCCGACCGGAATGCTAGCCGCTTAATGCCCAATGCAGATTCGAATTCATTCACAATATAATTAGGGGACGTTTTAAGCTATTTTAAGTTTCACGTTCACATGAGACACGACTCACACAATCAGTTGTAGGTGCTTGATATACACACATACTTTCTATAGGCTACATCCTTTTCGTTTAAGAACTCGGCCAAATGTTCATTACAACACTATACTTAAGACAACCCAGAACAACTTCAGTGGATATACAGTAGGCCTACCAATGCAACTTAATCCAGGCAATCAAGGCACAATTAGCAATAAAATAACACAAAACATAACACACATAGCTACACAGACAGTTAAGGGAACAGTTAACCCGCGCCGGGAGAAGGTGTGTATTTTACTCACTATTTGTAGAGGCCATTAGCTGAAGTTTGCCGCTACCAGCTAGCCACTCGGTGCGGACATAGTTATCCTCACGGAAAGTGCGATAAACTTTCTTTCTCTCCACACGCATTGGCCTGCCGTCAGATTTGATTTTTAATGGCTTCTCAATTGGCAGTTTGGTAAAATAATTTGTTACTAAATACTCAAAATCTCCACCCTCCATAACTGTTCTTGCTAATATGATAACAATGCAAACATGCTAATCTACCGCTATTGTTATTGTTGTTAAATTTCAGTGACGTTGATAATGATGCTTTGATTTGATTGGTGTGAAGCCAAAGGCCGAGTGGCTTCCCTTGGCACCCTCCTTACATCCTCCTGACATCCTCCTGACCAATCACAGAGGGCAGTGTCATGGTAATAGCCTCACCTGATTGGTCAATTCTTTTTCTTTTTTTTACCAAGGGATGCCAGCTCGGCCTGGCTTCCTCGCAGACATACAGTGTGCAGTGTCGTATTTCGCCGCGTCTTCAGAATCTAAATGTAAAGGGGCGCTGTTTCGCGCATTGTGAAATGCTCAATGAGAGGAGATAAATGGGGAAGAAATGACAGGAGCACAGCACCAAAGATTACCGAAACTGTTAATATAAATGTTTTTATTGGATGACAACTACAGCCTAAAAAACAGGGAAGCCTGGCTTCCCTTGGCCTCCGGGAGAAAACGCCACTGTAGACTGTAGGCATATAACAACCCAGTCTCACAGTGAAATGTTTTAATAATTATGTTGGTCCACAGCTGAAAACAGTTTCACAAAAACAGCCCTACAATTGAGATTATTAAGTTATTTGCTTCCAATTTAAAATGATTGCGCAGTGGAAAAAGTATAGCCTACACATTTCACTGTGATGGGTGGGTTATTCACCTAAAAAAAAATCTTACCATTTCAGTGCCAATTTCTGACCATCTGACCATTCACCTAAAAAAAAATCTGACCATTTCAGTGCCAATTTTGAGAAACTTCTACGATTTGCGCAATGGACCAACGTTTTCACATAGCTTATATTTCACTATGAGACTGGGTTAATCAATAAGAACAGCACCCTCTAGGGTCACACATTCTGACAGGTCACAGCTTTCGGTGCAACACCGGACTACACCCCCAAGACGGCTGTCATTTCCCCAGAGGAGGCTAAGACATTTATTAAAACACTGAATAAATAAAGTCGCGTATCATGCTGTCCCTTGCTCCGATCCTCGTTTCCCAGTTCACTCTACAAAAGTTCTGGTGAGTTGTAAAATGACTTTTTCCCTTTTCCTTATAACCTATTTTAAGCCTCCAGTTGTCGCCTAATATTTTTGTTTATATTGGACGACTTTGATATTTGTTCAACTCCACTCAGTACTCTTGGTGACTTTTGTAGCTGTACTTTACGTTTTTATGTTTCTATTTTTAACTGGTTCTGATTGGAGTTGGTAACAATAGCCTACCTAGGTTTGTGTTCCAATATGTTCTCCCTAAAAAAAATATAAATCACATGCCACTACCCTTATTATTTTTATTGTACTCTTTTGCATGCATACACGTTATCTAGATGTATAGTCTGTGGGAACATGCATATTTTTATTTATTATTTTATTTTATTTTTGTACAATCTAATTTTCAGTTCTGCTGTGCCAATGCACCATATTTACTTCAAGTGCCTTATACTCAATATTCAATGTTGAGAGATAATGCTCTGCAGAGTTCTATTTGTTAGTTCTAGCTTATAAGTCGAAAGCTTCATTTTGAAGATGGCTCCTGTCAGAATCTGCACTGCTGCACCCATCGTTTGGGGATGGGTTCAACTGATGTGCGGAAGGGGGGTGGGTTTGGGTGGGTTGTGGTTGTTTCTGTTTTTTTTTCTTCTGCTTTGCCCTGGGGCATCTCCTCTTTTCATCTACCTTCTCCATTCCTGATAAAATGCAACTTTTAGATGATTAATACAACTTGCCCAGACAATGTATCCACTACTAGATTTTTAAGCTGGAATGTGAGAGGTCTGAACAGCCCCATTAAACGATTGAAAGTACTTTCATATCTGAAGAGATTGAATGCCGACATAGTATTCTTTTTTTTTCCATAAACTATTTTTATGGAATTTTTTCTTTTTAACAAACATACAAAATATTTAGAACCCCACCCACCCAACACCCCAAATAATCCTTGGAAAGATGACAAAAAAATACATAAAAAAAACAATAAAAACAGTTACAAAAGAGTGTACATGCAGTGTGTAATATGACATTATCAAGAAAGTTCTAGAATGCAACACTCCCTGGGCAACCCCACCCCCCACAGACAACAACAGAAGTACAGTGGCCCTTAATATAAACCTGCCTGCTCAATGTACAACATTTAATATTAATATTTGTAATTCTCCGCTCAGGAGGATAATTCAGATAATTGGCAGAGGTGATTTTACACCAATGAGGACATATTTATGAATGAGGATATTGATTTTAGCTAATAAATTACTTAAAATGTTACACAGTGTCCCCCCAAGGACAAGAACAATTCCAAATTCCAAACTATGCACCTGAAGACATTCCAAACATGACGCCTCAAACAAGGGGGTGCATAGGCTGTGACACATGATATGGAGAAAAATATGGAGACATACTGTAAGAGATCCTTTCTAAGGGGAAAAAATAAATATATATTTTTTTTTATTTTTTTTTTTTTTACAAGAATCTAATCATTGGAAAGCAACTTAAGTTTATTAAAATGAGAAATGAAGGGGCGCCACCTATGATCGAATTTGTACAGAGAGCCTCTCAGGGAATATTTAATTTTTTCTACCTTAACAAAGAACATAACATCATTCAACCATGAAGATGAGAGGGGACGCTTTGGAGATTTCCACTCAAAGTATTCTTCTCCGAGCTAGAAGAGAGGAGAAAGCAATAACATCTGCTTGCGCACTCGAATAAGTAGAAGGCACCAAGGGGACCCCAAAAATGGCTATATAAGGACATGGTTGAAGTTTTAGCTGCAAGACGTCAGATAATGTTTTGAAGACAGAACACCAAAAATTGTTCAGTCTTGGGCAGAGAAAAAACATATGACTGGTCAGCCGGGGCAAAGCCACACCGGTTGCAACTATCGTCTACGTCAGGGTATATTTCTGCCAATTTGGCTTTAGAAAAATGGATCCTATGAAATACCTTAAACTGTATGAGCCCAAGGCGAGCACAGGATGATGTTGAGCTCATTCTGTCGATTGCCTTAACCCACCAGTCATCTGTGAAATCCACATTTAATTCTCTCTCCCATGCAACCTTAGCTTTGAGCACAGGTGTGTTATTGAGCGACATAAGACCGCTATATACCCGGGATATAAGAGCCTTCTGATCGGGACCTAATTTAAGTAATTCATCCCAGGGCAAAGCGGGGGGTGGAGAGGGAAACGAGGGATACTGCGTGCAAATGAAGTGTCTTATTTGTAAGTAACGAAAGAAATGTGAACGTGGCAAACCAAATTTTTTAACCAGATCTGTAAAGCTGGAAAAAACTCCACATCAATGCTAATGCTGTCCGAGGACATTTCAGACTCTTTTTGCGTTTTTCTTTCCTTTAGTCATTTTTCCAAATCAGTGTTAGTGTTACCGGTAATACAAGCCCAAAAAAAAATCGATGAAAATAGGGTTTAGTCAGTTAAGTCTGAAATAGTTAGTGGGAGCTAGAAAGCGGTCGCACCTACTCCATGCTCTGTAACCCGGAAGTCCCCGACATAGTATTCTTACAGGAAACCCATTTATGTGATAGGGATCAAATTAGACTTAAGAGTCCATGGGTCAGTGATGTCTTTCACTCAACTTTTGATTTCGAAAGCTAGAGGGGTAGCTATTTTGGTTAATAAAAGGGTACATTTTACCGCTTCTAAGATCATAGCTATTAAAACTATAATATACACGTGTTCGTTGTTCGGATGTATGGAAGGTGAAAAATAAAGGATGTCTGAAAAAGGCTTCAAAGTTTCTCAAGTGTTGTTTAATTAAGTCAGTTCACAGAACAGCATATGCAAGTGAAAGTCAACAGGAAAAAAGTAAGTCAAAAAAAGTGATCTGTCTTCTCTACAGCAAGACATTTTAAACATCTCTCAACAAGGGTATTGATTGGCTAAGGTGTTGTCATGCGTTTTCAAAGTCCATCCTTCTTCCGGGCGTCTTCTCCCTGTATGTACTATGCCGAAAGATAGAACTATGCTCAAGGCCTTGAATGTATCTATGACTTGGTCAGCTGAGTAAGGAAATACAGAAGGCCTTTGTTTAAAAAATACATCGCCCTGCCTCTAGCCTCATTTTATGGGAAAAACATCGTAAAGTTACAAGAGGTTTTTTGTTGCTATTTCTATTCTACCTCCTCTGTCCCTGCTCAGGGCCTGGAATGAGAGCATTTTAAATCACAAGTTAAGAATATATCGATTGTTCAATTGATTATATATGGGTAAATGCAAATTAATGAGGGGGGCTAAAACATCATTAATATTTAGAAATTAAAATCCTTATATAGCTGATAAGAATGGGAGATATATGATTGTCGCAGGCCTTTTATACCAGAATCCGGTTTTATTAGTAAACATTTATGCTCCAAATTTTGACAACCCAGATTTTACAAATAGACTATTTGCCACCCTGCCTTTCCTAGACACCCATCTTTTAATTCTTGCTGGGGACCTGAACTGTGTTATGAATCCAACCCTGGACAGCTCTAATTCCCGTACTCTCAACCAATCTTCCGTGTCTAAATCAATTTCAGATGTTATGCTCCAAAATGGGTTTGTAGGCCCTTGGAGATTTCATAATCCCCAAACTAAAGCATATTCTTTTTTTCCCCCAAGTCCATCAATCCTATTCCCGCATTGATTATTTTTTTATTGATGGTTCCCTGGTCCCCAAAGTGACCTCCTCTGAGTATCATTCAATTGTTATATCTGATCATGCTCCTCTTAGTCTCAATATACAACTTTCAGGCCTCCGAACCCTGGAGGTTTAACACTCTGCTTCTGTCTGATGCATTCAACACCTTTATATTGTCCTCAATTGATGACTTTATAGCTATTAACAAAGATGACTGTCTCTTAGTTATTATTATGGGAGTCGCTCAAAGCCTATTTGCGTGGTCAAATTATTTCTTACTCAGCTCATCGCAATAAAACCCGTAAGGCCAGGCTAAATGAACTCCTAATTAAAATCTGGGATATTGATGGACAAAATGCTATTAACCCATCCCAGAGTTTAGTGAAACAGAGATATGATCTGCAGGTAGAGTTGGACCTCCTTACAACAAGTGACGCTGAGCGACTTTTAGTACGTTCTCGTGCTACTTATTATGAGCATGGTGATAAGCCGAGTAAGCTCCTGGCTCATCACTTAAAAGGTCAAACTACTTCTCGATTAATTCCACAAATTAAAGATTCCTCTGGTGCACTTGTCTCTGATCCCACTTCTATAAATGACATCTTTAGGGATTTTTATTTCTCCCTTTATGAATCAGAATCATCATCAGACACGACAGAAATTACTTCTTTCCTCCAGAATCTTGATATCCCCAAAGTTGATCCCACTACTGCTAAAGAGCTTGATGCACCTTTGAATTTGGAAGAAATTAAATTCTCTTATCAAAGCATAATAATAAAATTCCCGGTCCCGATGGATTCCCAGTTGAGTTTAAGAAATGTATTAATAAGCTGGCCCCTCTCCTCAACTCTGTTTTTAACGAGTCCCTATAACGTGGTTCATTGCCCCCCCCCCCCCCCACCCACTCTAACCCAAGCGTCCATATCCCTTCTTTTGAAGAAAGGAAAAGATCCTACTTCTTGTGCCTCGTACAGGCCTCTGTCACTTCTTAATGTTGATATTAGCTAAAACCTTAGCAACTCGTCTTGAAAAGATTCTTCCTGTCATCACATCAGAGGAACAGAATGGCTTCATTAAAGGGCGTCAGCTGTTTTTCAATGTCCGAACACTTTTAAATGTAATTTTCTCTGGTCATTCCGCCTCAATGCCCGAAGTTGTTATTTCGCTCGCTGCTGAGAAAGCATTTAATCGGTTAGAATGGCATTATCTCTTTGAAGTGCTACAACAGTTTGGCTTAGGGAACAAGTTTATTTATTGGAATCGGCTTCTGTATATCACCCCTCAAGCAGTGGCGTCACTAGGCTGTTTTATTCGGGGCTAAAGCCCCGGATCTAATTTGATTAGCCCCGAATCAAATTTTTTGGAAAAAAATAAAAATAAATCGAATTTCCGACGGTCCTTGAACGCCCCTCATTTACCGCACCAGAACAGACTAGAGCAACAAGTGCGTCAGTACCAAGCCCCAACCTCAGCGATTTTTACCGGCATCCAATAAGGAAGTGACCTACAACTGTAGTAACCAGAAAGTGCCACTGGGGGTGGCGCCAAGACGAGCAGTTTTTCTTTGACTCACTCGTTTTCAAAGTCTTAATAAACCTATTTACAGCCTGGGCCACAAAACCATTTTAGTCTGTATGTTTAGGTCATATCTCCATGACAACACTGAGGGGGGTGAATTTTTTTGGCCCACGCTAGTTTTTATTCTTTTGGAGGTTAAAATGTATTGGCGCGATCTCTTGAGTGACAGCTCTCCGCCCGCTGTCCCTCACTTTGCCTCGGAGGTATACGTCAGCTATCTCCCTCCCCCCGACGTGATGTCGATTCCCCTTTTCGGCAAGAGGAATGAGGCGGAGTAAAAATCTCACAAGATGGCGACGCGCCCAAACCAGGATTATTGGATGCCGTGTGAATAACTGAGGTCAGCCCGGATGCTACATCCATATTATTTACTATCTATGGTCAGTACACTTCAGCAGCCAGCCAGTCTCTCAGTGTTTACAACAGGTGAGTAGTGAGCACAAGCCCTAGATTTCACAATGTCTTTATTATATGTCAGTAATTCAAATGTCTGTAAACGTTTTGAAAACCTTACTTATGGTGAATGTACTTGTAGTTTGTCTGCGGCTAGAATGCTCTAGCTAGCTAACATTAGTGACTGTATTAGTGTGATGGTATCAGAGGCATTAAGCCTGCTACTATATCAATGTTTTTCGTCTGTAGTCTACATGACCGCTTTGTACATGAAAGTTTAAGACAATAATATGAAGATATGATGTGAAATTAAAAGAATAACAGTTAATATGTATGTTAATACATGATTCTCATGTCAACAGGGAATGAGACCGGCTGCAGAAGTGTACTGACTCATTTATGTTTGTTAACAGAGAATTATAACGTTATCTGCTGTAGAGTCCCAACCCCCTGGGACCTGCAACAATTAAAAAAGCATAAAAAAACTGCCGTGCGTATTTTCGCGCGAGCGCATCACCGTGACCGGCCTGGGCTAAGCCCCGGATCTTTCAAAAACCTAGAAACGCCCCTGCCCTCAAGCCAGTGTCCACACAAATAATTCCCGATCTAAATATTTCACACTATCACGCGGTACTAGGCAGGGCTGTCCCCTCTCTCCCCTACTATTCGCTCAATTGCTTTAAGATCTCTCCCCCACTTTCACGGCATTCCTCGTTCTGGCATTGACTTAAAATTGTCTCTTTATGCTGATGACCTTCTTTTGTATATATCTGACCCGCTGACTACTATTCCACCAATTTTATCATTGCTGAAGAGATTTGGCTCTTTCTCAGGCTATAAAGTGAATCTACTTAAAAGTGAATGCTATCCTATAAACACCTTAGCTTTACTACTAAAACAATCGGATATTCCTTTTAAGCTCTGCCCCTCAGGTTTTAAATATTTAGGGATTAATGTGACCCGCACCTTGCCTTCTTTCTATTCTGCCAATTTTGCCCCATTGGTTGCCCAGCTTGGATTGGATTTTAAGAGGTGGGACTCTCTCCCTCTGTCATTGATAGGTAGGATTAACGTGGTAAAGATTAATGTCTTGCCAAAATGTATTTTTCGAATGTCCAGGGGGCTGAGCGAGTGCAGGCCAGAGAAGGCAGGCAGAGGGGTCCGGGAGAAAGTGCGGGCTGGAGCCGGTGGCTTGATTCAGGCCGGGAGAGCTGTGGCAGAGAGAACAGGAATTAGGATGAGGCAAAATGCAAACGGAGCTGCAAACAGGTAGGTGAACTAGACTGACAGTGAGAAACTGAGTCTACAATCTGGCAGTGTCTGGAAGGTCGGGCCGGGTATATGAAGAGCGGTTGATAAGTGATTGATGGCAGCTGTGAATGCTGGTACCTGACTCCTACACACCTGACTCCAACCCTGCAATCAGACCAGACAAGGGAAAGGGGAGAACAACACAACAAAGGGCTTGAGGCTCAGGCAGGATCGTTACATTAATCACATCTTCATTGCCCATTAATACTTCTACTTTCACAAAGAATCCGATTGTGCAATATACTCTGCGCCATTTTAAGTTTTCCTCTGCATCCACTCTGATGCCCATAGTGAACAATCACCTATTCCCCCCATCTGTTGGGAATATCTCCTACATGTTATGGCAAAATCGAGGCATTAAAGTTTTCAGAGACGGCACTTTTGCTACTTTTTCAGACCTGTCCAAAATTTTTAATTTACCTACATCCCATTTATTTATGTACTTTCAAATCAGGCATTGTGCCTCTTCTCTTTTTTCATGTTATCCCTCCCTCTCTATTAACCAACCATGGGAAGACCTTCTGACCTTAAAACCTCAGCAGAAATTACTAATATCTAAGATTTATGACAAACTCATGGCTCTGGAAAACAATTCCGCTGTTAAAAGCAAAAATGCTTGGGAGCGTGAGCTTGGGGTAGATTTGACAGATCAACGGTGGGATAAGGCTGTGCATACTATACGCTCATCTTCTCCTTGTGTCAGGCTGCAGCTTATACAGTTTAAAGTGTTACATAGAGTCCATTTTAGTAAATCCAGACTATCTCAAATGTATCCAAATGTTGTGGACCAATGTGACAGATGCCACGCCTCCTCTTGCAATTTGAGTCACATGTTTTTTTACTGTCCCAGACTGCATAGATTCTGGACTGACTTTTTTGTGGTCATGACGAGGGTTCTGGGGGCCCATATTGCGACGGACCCCTTCATTGCGATATTTGGGACCCCATCTGAGCGGCACAATTTTAGCTCTTTGCAGTCGGAGGTGCTGGCCTTCACCTCACTTCTGGCACAACGCTGTATTCTCCTTATGTGGAAATCTCCTACACCCCCAACTATTTCAATCTGGCTTAAAGACGTTATGTCATTCCTCAAATAAGAAAAAATAAATTTAACAATCAAAGGCTATTGGGCGCTCCGGTGGTGTAGTGGATAAAGCGCGTACCATATTGGCTCCGGCCTTCGTTGCAGTGGTCGCGGGTTCGAATCCGACCCGTGGACCTTTACTGCAGGTCATCCCCCCTCTCTCTCTGTCTCCCCATTTCAACTCTATACTATCTAATAAAGCTTGAAAATGCCAAAAAATAATCTTTATAAAAATCAAAAAAAATCAAAGGCTATCTCACCAAATTTGAAAATAAATGGAACTCTTTTATAAATTATTTTAATTCTTTATCGACCCTGGCCTAGAACTAACTCCCACACCCTTTTATTTTTATTTTTTATTTATTTTTTCTCTTTCTCTTTGCATTCTTTCATTTGTCTATTTGGTTTTGATCTGTGATGATTGATGATGTACTTGTTTAGTGCTGATGACTGTATGTGGAGCAGGTCCATGTTGTTTGTTTGTTTGTTTTGTTTTGTCTCTAGTTCTATGTTTGTGTTCTATAAAAAGTAAAATTCCAAAAATTAAGTAATACAAAATAAATAATAATGTTTGCATTGGGCAGTGATATTTTTGTATAATATCAAAAACTAATATACAGAATCCTTGTCAATTCTCAACCTTGTCTTTAAAAAAAATCCATGGCTAAACTATGCCAGAAAAGGCCAAGATAATAGCGATCCAGATCCAGACGTGACAGTAGAAGGGAGAAGACTTTTAAGTGTTAAGTATCAAATCTTTCGTGGCATGGAATTTGTTAAACAAAATATAAACTCTTCCACCATAAAATCCACAAGAGGGGATTGTAAAATACCATATAGAAAAAGTTATTTTCCTTCTCAAAATCTATAAAACACTGGTTAGTGACAAATCAAATATGCGGCCATAATAATCTGGGAAGGTGTGTTTGTCTTTTCTAGTTGTGTTTTTGTCTGCATTAAAGCTCCTAGTCTATGTGTATGCTCCTTGTCTGTGTTCATGTGCTTTTGTCTGTGTTTAAATGCTTATGTGTTTTAACGTGCTATATGTTCATGCACTTTTATTTGTGTCTGTATGCTACTAGTTTCATGTTTTTCACACATCATCATCAACCTGTTGTGGGCCGAAATAATGGTTGTGTCATTTACTTGTCTGTGCTTGTGTCTTTTTGTTTTGGCATTTGTGTTGTATTTTTGTAGTTTTTGAATGTTTTCTTTCAAGCTATCAATCTGCCAGGGACTAAAGGTGAAAATAAGCCTGCATGGCTAAATCTGGCACATTTACATGTTGAACTTTGGTGCTCATGTTTATTAATATGCGCTGTCCCTTCTAAATAAAGAAAAAAAATAGGAAAAGTAAGACCTTTTACTTTTCCTTATATTTAATATTTAACTGTTTGTGTGTCTTTAACTGTAGGCAAGGACCAATGATCCTGGTGTTTCAGGTGAAAGACAGGCATCAGCAACCATGGAAGCTACGCCATATGCCACCCAAAACAACAACTACATCCATATAGGTGAGGACCATCCTGAAATAGCATCAGATGGTAAACAGGAAAGTATTGGAAAGTATGGTTCACACATTCAATTCATCCCAAATTGATCAACATAACTCCATCCAACATGGCTCATCACCATCAAATACCAGATTGATTTTAAAATGTTACTCATCTTCAAAACCCTGAAAATATTGTCCCTCTATGGCCTCCACTGCCACACCCTGTTCTGCTAATGCCAACCTTCTCCAATCCATCAGTACTAAGCTCTGCACCTCGGGAGACAGAGCCTTAGCTGCAGCCGCCCGCCTCCCTCTCCCAGACACATCCTCAATGCCAAAACCCTTCCATCCTTCAAGAAAGCACCTTTCCACTCTTGCTTTAACCTTCAAAAAATATTTTGTTTTGTTTTGTTGATTTAGCTGCTATTGTCAAAGTGTCCTTGATTATCTGGAACATTGCTAGATAAATCTGATGTATTTATTATTATGTCATTATGCAATAGATCGGACAGTGTAGCACTCATTGCAGAATGTCATATTTGCAGGTGTGAATACAGTTCAGCTGGAATTGGGAAACAACCTTCAAATGCACCTCTACGTACAAGGGCAGGGAAGTGACATCACATACCTGGTGAGAAATATTTTTCTGTTGGGCATGTAAATGAACAACCTATTTTGGTGTGTCCCGTGATCTGTGTGGTGTAAGTACTGATAAGTAAATCTGTGTCCCCAGATCTTGAGCAGAGGTCAGCTGTTGGATAAAGGCCGCCATAAGAGAAGAGGTGAAGTACTGATTTCCAAGACAGTTCCCATTACCAAAGACATGCTGCCATCATTCCGCATCATAGCCTACTACCATACAAATGATAATGAAGTTGTATCAGACTCTGTTTGGGTGGATCTAGAGGACTCTTGCATGGGCTCGGTGAGACACACAACAGTCTAAGTGGGCACACAACACACCCACAGACAAACTGATGAGATTAATTGTATATTTCTAGGATGTTTTTTGAATTTTTCTATCTATGCAACGTTGTCAACAAATTAAAAGTTGCATATCTTATTATTCATTGCTCTTCCTTCCTATTTTAGTTGAAGTTGGAATCAACCAGTACCGATGGATCCTATAGACCTGGCCAACGTTTCGGTCTGAGGGTAACTGGAGACCCAGGGGCCACAGTGGGACTGGTGGCAGTTGATAAAGGCGTCTATGTACTAAACAACAAGCACCGCCTCACACAGAAGAAGGCAATTTCTTTATTTCATATTTGTTTCTCGAAAATTATGAGAGGGGTATCATTTAAAAGGCTACTTGTAAAAGTTACACATGTTAACTTTTAGGTTTGTTAACCTGGCTTCAATTAATATCAGGTATACATTTCTTCTGCAGCAAGTACATACCCTGTGTTACAATACTCATAATGCAATGCTATTTTACCTGCCTTAATAATTAAAATAAAAAAATAAGATTTAGGATGCCCCAAAATGCAGTAGGGGAGAGTGGCCTAAGTTGTTCAACTTTTCACTCAAAGTGACTCTAAAGTAAGGGCTTGACAGTAAAGTCTCCAACTCAAATATGTACATATATTTCAGGTAGTCTACTTGCCAGCCCACAGGGCCCCATTGTGAACCCAGACATGTAGAGTACCCCAAAGTTTTATGTTAGAAATGTAAAGTATGGGTCCCCAGTAGGTAGAAACTGCCGGATGCTAACTTGCATATGTTGGGCAATTAGCATAGCATAGCATAATTAGCATTAATTAGTATAATTACCATATTGACAATATTTCAGCAACTGCTTTGCCGATTTGGACAATATTGGAGTGGTTTTGGGGGTTATTGAGGATGATAAATCCATTTCTGACATTTTCAAAATTCAACATGGCCGTTAAAACCGGAAGTGGCCATATTTCCACTCAAGGTGGGACGATTTTGATGAATTTGGAGTCTATTTTCCGGGTTATTTATATGCTTAATACATTAGCTATCACAACAACCTTTGTGCTAATATGATACAGGAAAACCTAGTTAATTCCTATCCAGATCCATAGTTAGCTAGCTAGCTAGCTAGCTAGTTAGCACATTAGCTAGCATGCTAAGTTAAAGCAGAAGTAAGCAATTTGATTATTTTTAGCTTTCTGGGGCGACCGTGGCTCAGGTGGTTAAGCGGGTTGGCCAATGATCCAAGGGTTGGCGGTTCAATCCCCGCTCTGCCACCTGTGTCATGGTTGTTGTGTCCTTCGGCAAGACACTTCACCCTCCTTGCCTGGTTTGAATGTGTATGACTGCTGTATGCCACGCCTCCGTCAGTCTGCCCCAGGGTAGCTGTGGCTACTATGGTAGTTTACCACCACCAGTATGACTGTGTGTGAATGAATGGAACCTGGAACCCTGTAAAGTGTCTTTGAGTGCCTTGAAAAGCGCTATATAAATCCAATCCATTATTTCTTCCTGTCATGTCGTCCCTACAAACATTTTACTGTCGCGGAACTCTCACGTCACATCAGGTGTTGGGGGCAGGATTATTCCGACCAACCAGATCTACTACAACTTAGTGACCGCCATATTTAAAAACAAAGCTACTTTTGATGAATTTGGAGTTGATTTTACAGATCCATAGTTAACTAGCTAGCGAGCTAGTTAGCTCTTTAGCTAGCGTGCTAAGTTATCATGTTGTTTAAGAACTTGTAATGAAATTACAGCAACAACTGAAATGACAATGGACATTAGCTAGCTAGCTTACTAGCAAGCAACTAAAGCAGCAGTTTCAGGTGATTCACCGACTTAACCCATTGATGACTATGGCAATCTAGGATGCATGTCCTTAATGCCTGAGGGTTTTCTGAAAAAATAGTACGAATTGTCAAGTCTACCAAAACCTTAATATCTAAGCCTGTGTAGCACATAGAAACATGAAATAAAATACATTTAAAAGTTAAGGTTCACAGGTTTTATTTAAACATGCTCCCTTAGCGCTTACAAACCAACAAATATTTCTAAAAATCGTCAAAAAGAGATGAATTAGAAAATTATTAAATATTGTTAATAAATAGATGCAATGTGTTTTGTGATTTTCGTCAGTAGTCTATAGTAGACCTTGATTCTGCGCACCAAACGCCACTAACTGTTCTGTCGCCGACATAGCCGGCGTATTTTTTTTATTATTTTGTTTTATTTTTTTATTTTTTATTTTTTTGATTGACGTGATTTTCGGCAAACCACACAACTTTTGGGTGGTCACGTGGTCTTAAAAAAATCAACAAAACCCACCTCTTGTGTATTTGAACCAATGACATTGCATTCTATGCTTGGAATGCCATGAAAATTAGATAAAGTAATAATGCTGGGCGACGCAGCATCAGGCAGGAGAGCCAATGTGGCATCGCGCAGCAGCCGTCATCAATGGGTTAAAGGTTCAGTAAGTGATATGATCCTTTTAGCTAACTTCCTGTCAGTGACTGCAGTTAACATTCCCCTCCCTCATCCCTACGTCACCACCACATGAACAGCCGTCTTCATCAGATATTGCAGCGATGGAGAGCAGCGAGTCATTGTTCACGGGCACAGAGACCCGCCTCTTTATAGCGTCTCCTGATTGGATAAAAACGAATAGCAGAGTCTCAGAGCTATACATCTGGAAATCGGACCATAACAAACAGCTCCTGCTCTTTCCTACAGTAATCACAATCAAAAAGGTACTATAGATGGGTTTTTTCCTTTCATTTAATATTGCGTAGTTTCCAATAACCAGTGTTTTTTTTTTAAATTCCCTCTCAAATCAAAGATGTCACTGGCCAATGAGCAGGTAAAAACATCTGGTCTTCCACTCGTTATTGGAAACTACGCAATCCCCGTCTACACGTATATAACAACCTTGGCGACCTGGCAAGTAGAGTTTTATTCTGCGTACTGCACGTAGGGAAGAGCAGGAGCTGTTTGTAAAGTTTTGGATGTATAGCTCTTAGACTCTGCTATGTGGAAAGCAAGCAGGGTCTCTGATGAGGCTAGGAAAAGGGGTGTGAGGGAACTGTGTTATGAACTGCGCACACAGTGATTGCTGCATGCATAAAGAGATTACAGCAACAACATGACAACATGGCAATTGCCATTAGCTAGAAAGCAACTATAGAAGCATAAGTATGTTATGCCTCTTTTCCCGGTGTGTGCAACTTCACAAATTTAAATCCACCTGCAACCTGATCTTTCAATTCAAACCCCATCTTGAGGTCTTCACACCCAATGGTCGCAGCATGACTCATGCCATGCGGTGCTGCTTCACTTTCAGTGCCATTATCTGCTTGTGAGTCGAAGTGGCCATCCCAATGTGTTGTGCGATGACCATTGGGTGTGAAGACCTCAAGATCAAAATGATCACTCTAACTGTGGATAGGGCCAATGCACCTCACCAGGCCAACTGCGTGCGGCTACTTATCCGGGTCATCAGAAGCAAAGTTGGCAGCTGACTTCTGGACACGTAGGACTTCTTCATAGGTTGTGTCAATGCAATGCTCATTTAGGTTCTGAATCAGTTCTGAGCTACCATGCTCATGTTGGAGTTTTACAGCAAGCCCCAGAGTTTTTCTGATTCCAGCTCCTACTGGTGTGCTGCTGGTTGCATTGAGCGAGTATAAGTGATGGTTTAGTAACTTCTCCTTCCTTGGACACAAGACTGGAGACACGTTTGAGGAGGGCTGGACTTCAGTGATCTGTTTATTCAGGAAACTTTTGAAGTTCTCTGAAGCCAATAATAGTCAGGCATCCTTCAACCATCAGCACAACTGCAGTGACACCATAGGAATCACACAAGGTGGATAGCAGCTGCTTTATGCAAAGGTTCCGATAATTTAAAACATGAACATCATGCCCTCTGCCTGTATTTTCCTTTTGGTGTGGATCTCTATCTCTCTCTGTCTCTCTCTCTCCGCTTTGTTTAACTTACTGTTATTTGTTGTTAGGGAAAAGGTTGGTAAATGGTGAAGGGGGAAGCAGGATGCATCGGTTACTTTTGTACTTGAAAGATCAGGTTGCAGGTGGATTTAAATGAGAAGTAAGGGATTTTTTTGTTAATGTACATGTTAAATCTCTCTATATTCATACAGCAATCACTTAAACAGTATGCACAGTCCATGACACAGGTCTCTGAGTCATTCAGCTTTGCAGTAATTGCAAATTACATTTTCAAGTATCCCGCTCATTTTTTTCCAATCAAGAGACAAAGTGCTATAAAGAGGGGACTGCTAACTGCAGTCACTGACAGGAAGTTAGCTAAAAGGACCATATCACTTACTGAACCTTTAAGTCTGTGAATCAACTGAAACTGGGGCTCTCTGCTGCTTTAGTGGCTTGCTAGTAAGCTAGCTAGCTAATGTCCATTGTCATGTCAGTTGTAACCTGGTTACAAGTTCTTAAACAAAATAACTTAGCACGCTAGCTAAAGAGCTAACTAGCTCGCTAGCTAGTTAACTAGGGATCTGGAGAGGAATTCAGTGGGGTTTCCTATATCCCATTAGCCAAAAGCTAATTGTGATTGCCAATGTATTAAGCATATATAAACTGAAAATCAACTCCAAATTCATCAAAATCGACGGTCTGGGATTATGCTTTGACTACGTCTTGTAGTAGCTTTTTGTTTCTAAATATGGCGGTCACTAAATTTTAGTTGATTTAGTTGGTCAGAATAATCCCGCCCCTGACACCTGATGTGACGTGAGAGTTCCGCGACAGTAAAATGTTTGTAGGGACGACATGACAGGAAGAAAGTTAAAATAATCAAATTGCTTACTCCTGCTTTAATTTAGCATGCTAGCTAATGTGCTAACTAGCTAGCTAGCTAGCTAACTATGGATCTGGATAGGAATTAACTAGGTTTTCCTGTATCATATTAGCACAAAGGTTGTTGTGATAGCCAATGTATTAAGCATATAAATAACCCGGAAAATAGACTCCAAATTCATCAAAATCGTCCCACCTTGAGTGGAAATATGGCCACTTCCGGTTTTAACGGCCATTTTGAATTTTGAAAATGTCAGAAATGGATTTATCATCCTCAATAACCCCCAAAACCACTCCAATATTGTCCAAATCGGCAAAGCAGTTGCTGAAATATTGTCAATATGGTAACTATGCTAATTAATGCTAATTATGCTATGCTATGCTAATTGCCCAACATATGCAAGTTAGCATCCGGCAGTTTCTACCTACTGGGGACCCATACTTTACATTTCTAACATAAAACTTTGGGGTACTCAACATGTCTGGGTTCACATTTTGGCAAGTAGACTAAGGGTGTTGTGCATCCCTGGCAATAAAAACTTTGGATCTGGAATAAACTGTTAAAGAAATATAGCTTTCGGAAAAAAAGTGGTCTTGTTGCACAACTTGCCCCCGGTGTGGTGTAAGTTGTGCGGTTGGAGATAATACCATGGGGTGAATTGTGCCATTGCTATATATCTCATAAACTGTAATGCAAGACAAATCCATTAGACAATCACTTATTTAAGGTGTATTTAAAGTAAATAGTTGACAAAGATTGAAGGACAATTTTCTTAAACAAGGCCTAGCAGATCTAATGGTTTTACCTGCAAAGCTCACAATGACAAAGTCACCATCATCATCTTTCTGGCCAGCTGAACTCTCATCAGTGGTGTCGTTAAGTAGAATTGAGATGTCACTCTCTTCTGGGCTACTGTAGACAATCACTTTCTTTTGGTCACCAGCGTATACAGCCATGCCACTGGCACAACTCTCAGAAATGTACTTTGCACTAGTTGCTCCGTGCTTGTGGAACCAACTGCCACCTGACAAATGTGATTCCCTCTACATTTCTGCCTTTAAATCAAGGCTCAAAACCCATATGTACACCCTGGTGTTTCCTCCCCATTAACTATCTTACCTCTGCACTACTATCTGTGTTTATGTGAATGTATGGGCTTTACGTCTTTTATTTTGGTTATTGTTATTTTACCTTCATTGTTTACCTACTGAATGCACTATGTACAGCACGTAGGACAGTGCAAACTGTCATAAATGTGCTTTTATAAATACATTTTACTTACTTACTTACTTACTTACTTACTTACTTACTTACTTACTTACTTATAACTCACCTAGGCCTTCTGGCACAAATCACCCCATCCCCAGAATGTTGGATAATAAGCATGATGCAGCAATTTAGGGCTGACATTGTGCTAACTATATAGACACAAAGTTTAGTATACTAAAGCACTAAAACATGTGTCAAATGTTTTCAAACTTGTCTATAAGTGTTCAGAAACAATAATCAAAAAACCTTGATCATGGAAATTTTACTTTGAAAGGCAAAACACAGTTTTTTGAGCTTAAATGTGCTTATATCGTATTCCTTGTGTCTCCCTTCTTTACAGGATGAGTTAAATGGATGGCTCTTCTTAAATACAGTCCCCTCCATAAGTATCGGAACAGTGAGGCCAATTCCTTTATTTTTGCTGTAGACTGGAAACATTTGGGTTTGACACCAAAAGATGAATATGAGACAATAGCTCAACATTTCAGCTGGTATTCACATCTGGATCTGATACACAACTGAGAAGATATCATATTTTGAAAAGGAACACCACATTTTTAGGCGAGCAGAAGTATTGGAACAGATAGACTTTAAACAAATTAAAGTGAATAAAACGTAATATTTTGTCGCAAATCCTTTGCTTGCAATAACCGCATCAAGCCTGTGACCCATTGACATCACCAAACTTTTGCGTTCTTCTTTTGTGATGCTTTTCCAGGCTTTCACCGCAGCCTCATTCAGTTGCTGTTAGTGTTAAGTCTCCTCTTTAGCAGGTAAAATGCATGCTCTTAAGTCTGGAGATTGACTTAGCCAGTCTAAAACCTTCCACTTCTTGTCCCTGATTAACTCCTTTGTTGTGTTTTGGGTCAATATCTTGCTGCATGATGGAGGATCTTCCAATCAGTTTGGTTGCATTTTTCCTTAAATTGTCAGACAAAATGTCTCTGTAAACTTCTGAGTTCATTTTGCTGTTGCCATCATGTGTTACATCATCGATGAAGAATAATGAGCCTGTCCCAGAAGAAGCCATGCAAGCCCAAGCCATGACATTGCCTCCACCATGTTTCACAGATGAGCCTGTATGTTTGGGATCATGAGTAGATCCTTTCTTCCTCCAAACTTTAGCCTTTCCATCACTTTGGTAAAGGTTCATTTTGACAACAACACAGTAACACATGATGGCAACAGCAAAATGAACTTAGAAGTCTACAGAAACATTCGGTCTACCAATTTAAAGAAAGATGCAACCAAACTGATTGGAAGATGCTCCATCATGCAGCAAGATAATGATCCAAAAAAATTGCAAAAACAACAAAGGAGTTCATCAGGGGCAAGAAATGGAAGGTTTTAGACAGGCCAAGTCAATCTCCAGACTTAAGCCAGAGCATGCATTTTACCTGCTAAAGAGGAGACCGAAGGGAGTAACCCCCGAAAACAAACAGCAACTGAATGAGGCTGCGGTGAAAGCCTGGAAAAGCATCACAAAAGAAGAATGCAAACGTTTTGTGATGTCAATGGGTCACAGGCTTGATGCGGTTATTGCAAGCAAAGTATTTGCGACAAAATATTACGGTTTATTCACTTTAATTTATTAAAAGTCTATCTGTTCCAATACTTTTGCTTGCCTAAAAATGTGGTGTTCCTTTTCAAAAAATTATATCTTCACAGTTGTGTATCAGATCCAGATGTGAATACCTGGAATTGAAAGCTGAAATGTTGATCTATTGTCTCATATTCATCTTTTGGTGTCAAACCCAAATGTTTCCAGTCTACAGCAAAAATAAAGGAATTGGCTACTTATGGAGGGGACTGTATGTGGTCACATTTCCAATTTCTTCCACGGTTTTCTAGAAACAAGGGGTGGCACAACTTCCAAAATGCACAACTTAGGCCACTCTCCCCTATGCCAAAAATAATCGGATGTCCAGGAGAAAAAGCTTGCTGGTTTGCATACTGCAATCATAGACTGCAACATGCGAGTGGATGTAGTAAGACATCAACTTACATGTTGCAGTATGCAAACCAGCATGCTTTTTGTTCTGGACATCCGGTTATTTTTTGCATAGTGCTTTTTTGCTCTTCTGACCCACAATCATCTGTGCAATGGAAATTCTGTCACATTATGTCGCATATGAAGGCTAAATAAGCAAAAGGGTTAAGTTAAAAGTGAAATGTTATAATGAAATAATGTACCACAATATCTACAAACTTTGTAAGGGCAGCTGCAGTTTTAAGAATAGTATAAAGATTTATTTTTAAAGTACAGTATGTGATTAAAAACACAGGGAAAGTGTGAGTAAATGTTTGTAAATGCCAAATCAGAACTGTCATGTGAGTCGGGCTTGTTTGTTTTTCTGTAAAACAATGACTTCCACCCTGCTCAGGTTTGGGACATTGTAGAGACTTACGACACAGGCTGCACTCCAGGTGGAGGGAAGGATGGTATGGGTGTGTTCTACGATGCTGGGCTGCTGTTTGAGTCAAACACAGCTTCTGGGACTCCCTACAGACTAGGTGAGACTACTTCAATCACCTGGCTCATTCTTTTCCCTCCTCCTAATAATCTTATTCCTTCAAAAATTCTTATGGTTTGGAGAAACAGTCAGGATGACAGGTTAAGGCCTGCCCAGACAAATGACTGTGCCCTTGAAAAGGTCCAGTCACTGGGCCCCCTTTACTCATACTGAACTTGTATCAATGTGCATGATGCGCTTATTCCTACATAAACACATACCTGTACACAGGGCCGGTTCTAGCCAGTTAGATTAGGGTGTGCTACTGGAAATAATAGTGGGCAGAGACACGGATGACATTTTTTGCCCTTGCAAGATCTCTGCACCTGCTTTTTGGCACATTTACTGTAATGTAAGCTTTTAGACACACCAATGCTGTAGGGGGGGTTTACCATGATAGCACTGCTACCAGAAACTTTCCTCATCAGTATAACAACCATCTGCCACCTTTGTTTAAAGGCTAAGTAATTTTCAAATTTTCTTAGAAAATTATTTATAAAATATGCAGAATAATTTGCAGAACACCCTCACAAAGACATACTAATACTGATATTAAGGAATTTTCCAGGGGTCTAAAGCCCTTGAAAGTTCCCTCTTTTTTTTCCTTTCTTTTCTGGTACCCTGATTTATGTCCAGGTCCTGGCATCACTGAGCTTGCTAGGTTAGCTTGCTCATCATCAATACATAGCTAACGCTTGTTTGGTTGACCTGCTGCATGCAACGGTTTTAAGGGGGGAAAAACGACCCATGATATTTTTAGTTTTTCAATATAAAATGTGATATAGTTTACCCAAGTAACAATGAATAAAATGTTTTCTTTTATTATAGAAAGTTATCTTGCGAATATAGCGTTCATAATTAAGGTTGGCTAAGTTAGGTCATCTGCAAAAAATGGGGCCCGCCCTGGTCAGGGCCGCCCATAAGGGGTAGAAAGTGGGAAAGCTTTCTAGGGCACAGCCACAGAACTAGCCTCTGAGGCGAGGTGAGGGACAGCGGCTAGCTGTCACTCAAGTGGCCACGCCCCTAATTATTCATAAAATTATCCTCCGATAAAATAAATACTAGCCTGCTAAAAAAAAATTCACCCCTCTCAGTGTTGTCATGGAGATATGACCTAAACATACAGCCTAGAATGTTTTTTTGGACCAGGCTGTAAATAGGTTTAATAAGACTGTGGAAACGGCCTGTTTAACAAGTGAGTCAAAGAAAAATTGCTCAGTCCTGGTACAACCCCCAGTGGCCACCGGAAGGTGCTACAATGTTTGTCACTTCCTTATTGGATGCTGGTAAAAATCGCTGAGGTTGGGGCTTGGTCCTAACACAAGGGTTTTACATTTTATTTAGAGCATACAAAATGTTTTAACTGTCCAGCAAATAACAATAATAGTATTTTCTCAGACCAAGACTGTTCATGTCTCCAACCTGCAAAATTACCTCTTTCTGAGTTTCAGATTATCATACCAATTATGCCATGCAAAACTCTAGGTGTAAGTCCAAACTTGATGACGTCTGAAAGATCTTGTCTGTGTTTCATTTCCAGAATTGAACTGTCCGGCCCCAAGCAGGAGGAAACGAGCAGCCCGTAACATAATGGATGTCACCACCAGTTTATGTAAGAACCACAGCTCCCAACATCCTGTTAACCACATAGTAGTGCATTTTCCCCTGCCTTTCTTTAATCTTTTTTTTCTATAGAGAATCTTTCAAAGGGATAGTTCAGTAGTTTTGAAGTGTGGTTGTACGAGGTGCTTAGGCATAGATAGTTTGCTACATAATGGAGATGATGATCAGTACAGTCACTTTGAGGAGTTTTGGGGAGATGTTGCTGTAGCAGAAGTCAGCCTTGTACTGTGGCAGACAGGGCCAAAAGAAAGCCCTTTTTCTCCACATACTGTATAACAATGCTCACCTCAAAAGAAAATATTTGTTTAATTGTACCTTAGCTGAGATTTTTTCCACAGCTTTAGATTGCCGCTAGCCTGGTTCTACCAGACCATTGTACTTCATTTCATTTGTACATAAGGTCTGGAACTGCTCAATTGACAAGCGTTCACTCACTTGGAGGCGGGTGTCTGATAAAGTTTAAAATGATTGGATCTGCCCAGTACCACTCTGGATCTGCCATAACCAATCGCATAGCATTTGGTCGTGACGTATGTCTTGCACCGGGACATACACGGTCAGCAAACTCTTGATATTAGACTATTCAATTTACCACAGTATCCTTATCCATTGTCTTCCTGTGACTACAACTGAAACTGCAGCTGATTGAACAGGTAGAAATCTGTTGGAGCAGGAAGGCATGATTATACCGCAGACCCAGACTGAATACTGAAGGGAAAATGAAATTTGAGCGGAAGTAGGTAGGTGGGTGGAGCCAGGCTAGTTTGCCGCCAGAGAGATCTTTATTTTTGTCTCATTTACCAAGCAGCTGCTCGACGATTATTCAAGAGACACAAGAAAATTAAAATAAACGTCTTTGAGGAGACGGTGAGGGGCCCGACTAAGAATGGTTCACAAAGACCTCATGGAAGAACACAATAGAGGAAGCGTGACCCTGCCCGGAGGAAGCCCGGGGCCCCTGTCTGGAGCCAGGCCCAGAAAGGGGGCCCGCCTGCGAGCGTCTGGTGGCCGGGTCTGCCACGGGGCCCGGCCGGGCACAGCCCGAAGAAGCTACGTGGCAACACACTCCTCTGCAACTGATGGGCCCACCACTCATCAGAGGAACCGCTGGGGTCGGGTGCGCTGCCTTAAGGGTGGCAGTGAAGGGCGGGGACCGCGACGGACCAGACCCAGGCGGCAGAGGCTGGCTTTGGGGACGTGGAACGTCACCTCGCTGTGGGGGAAGGAGCCAGAACTGGTGCGGGAGGTGGAGCGCTATAAATTAGATCTGGTGGGGCTTACCTCCACGCACAGTCGTGACTCTGGAACCCTACTTCTGGACAGGGTTTGGAGTCTACTCTTCTCTGGAGTTGCCCAAGGTGTGAGGCGCCGGGCCGGTGTGGGGATACTCACGAGCCCCCGGCTGGGCGCTACTACGTTAGAGTTTACCCCGGTGGACGAGAGGGTCGCCTCCCTACGCCTCCGGGTTGTGGGGGGGAAGACTCTGACTGTTGTCTGTGTGTACGCACAGAACAGCTGTTCGGAGTATTCGGCCTTCTTGGAGACCCTGAACGGAGTCCTGCGTGGGGCTTCGGTAGGGGACTCCATAGTTCCGCTGGGAGACTTTAACGCGCACGTGGGCAATGATGGAGACACCTGGAGAGGCGTGATTGGGAGGAACGGCCTCCCCGATCTGAACCCGAGTGGTCGTTTGTTGTTAGACTTCTGTGCTGGTCATGGTTTGTCTATAACAAACACTTTGTTCGAACATAAGGATGCTCATAAGTGTACATGGTACCAGAGCACCCTAGGCCGAAGGTCAATGATCGATTTCGTGATCGTATCAGCTGATCTGAGGCCGCATGTTTTAGGGTAATGTCCAGAAATGCTGAAAGCAATGGGGGTGGAGGGGCTGTCTTGGATGACACTGTAGTGGGAAATATTGCATATGACATATCTCTGAACTCATATATTGAAATGCTTACTTAACCATTGTTTTATATAGACTTATAAGTGTAATTGGATATACTGCATGTTTGTTTGTGACTGAAACTGAGATGTAGATTGCCCAAACCACCACTCGGACAGCCACGCCTATGTTTAACTTATTCACAATTACTCCTATTGTCCTATGCCCAAACTCCTCCCATGGTTAAGTAGGTACATTAGAACTGTCTGCCTCTCTACCTGTCTCCCCTTTCGAACCATTGTTAGACGCCTCCCCCCCTGGGGGGCAAATGTTCCTTAAATACATGGCGTTTTAAGGAAGAAGTCGTCACTCCTACAAGCATACTAACCTGTGTCTGTATTTGTGACCTCTCCGCGGAGATCCTTGCTTTATGATTGAATAAAACCTATTGCTACTATTAACGTATCACTGTTGCTTAATTTTCCTATTACAACACGCCTCTTCAACATTGCGTGGAAGTCGGGTACAGTGCCGAAGGAGTGGCAGACCGGGGTGGTGGTTCCTATTTTCAAAAAGGGGGACCAGAGACTGTGTGCCAACTACCGGGGTATCACACTTCTCAGCCTCCCCGGCAAAGTCTACTCCAAGGTGCTGGAAAGGAGGGTTCGGCCGATAATCGAACCTCAGATTGAAGAGGAACTATGCTGATTCCGTCCTAGCCGTGGAACAACGGACCAGCTCTTCACTGTCGCAAGGATCCTAGAGGGAGCTTGGGAGTTTGCTCATCCAGTCTACATGTGTTTTGTAGATCTGGAGAAGGCTTATGACTGCGCTGCCGTGGCACGGAGGTGGCAGTTATTTGCAGTTGATGTTTGACACAACGCTCAGTTTATTGCACTTGCATCAAAATATTTAATTTTGTTAAACTTTATTGTATCCGTTTTGTGCCGTTTTGTACACGTATATAACATTTTAAAATAGGGGCGGCCGCGGCCCGCCGGCCTAAAGGCTACAGACACTAGAAAAATAAAAAAACTATTTTCCTCATCCACCAATCGAGTTCATTTGAAACGAGGAGTACTCGATTACTAACGCCCATCCCTAGTAGCTAAAGAACATATAGGGGAGAACGGGGTAATTTGTCACATGGGTTGGATGTCACATTCGTTATATCTCGCCACCAGAGCGCGCTAGCTCTGAAATGTTGATATAAAAAAGGTCCAGAATTGGGATCAGAGGTCACATACATAGACTTCCTTGGAGGAAGACAGCTGCATTTCAGGTGAGAGGATGTTTTGTGTTTCTCATGTCAAATTCAAAATATTTTGCTTCTCAGTATTTTTCTTCTAGGCTTTTACACAATGGGTTTATAACAAAACACTTGTTACCCTCAGAAAGTGTGAAGGGTAAACTATAGTTTAGATTGTGGTTAGCAAGCTAATTAGTTGTCAGATGGTTGTTGGCCTTGATGCTAGCAAGAAATTCAAGTTGGGGTTGGTCGTCAAATTTTTTGGGGGGTTGGTTGTCACATGTTATCTCAAGGCTGCAGCCAGAAAAGGAACCCAATAACGAAAGAAATTGTCAAGCTGTATCCTCACTGACACCCCAGAGAAGGAAAGAATAGAGCAGGAAAAGGCAGCTAGCAAGCAAAAGAAAAAAGGGCAACAAAATCAAAACAACCCAGTGCATCCCAAACTAGACCAGCTGCCAAGGCTACAGAACATTATGTAGGCCTATTTGTCAACTTGACAATGCAATTAAACATTCAAATTTGGTTCTGCCTCCTTGCCTTCTTTTTAAGATTTTTCCCATTAAGATAACATTGTGACAAACAACCCCATAGTGTGTGACAACCGACCCCTTGATGGGGTTGGTTGTCACAATGTGTCAGAGTGTCTTTGATGGTAAATTACTTCTTCATTACAATAAGTTGGAAAAAAAGAGAGACACACATTTCTAGCCAACACCTTAAGCTTCAATTTAATGTAGGAATGGCTATTGACAGATGTTTTGGTGATGAGCAATTCTCACTAGAGTAAAAAGTGTGCCTACTTACCCCGTTCTCCCCTACTGTGCTGTGTAATAACAGGGTCGAAAAATGGGGAAAATGTTGCGCCTTATAGTCCGAAAAGTACGGTAGTTAGATAACAATTTCTACCTCCCATTGAAAAAATCTTAACCTTTCTAATCCAACTTTAGGTGAGGAGGATTACTACGTTGACAGTAATTATATTTTTTCTCACACCACGTTCCCTGAAAGCTGGTTGTGGACAGATTTCAAACTTAATTCTTGTCCTACGAACACACCTAACTGGTGAGTCAACAGAAACTATACTGGCAAATAATTGATGCCTTCATAAATGAAAATACTAAAATGTAAAGTTTCCCCTTACTTTTTAATGTGGAAACATTTTCTTGGTTTCAGTTACACCACGCTAATAATTGATGCCTTCATTAATGACATTACTAAGATTTACCCTGTACTTTTTACACACTTTTCTTCATTCCAGTGACACCACATCATTTGTGAAAAAATTTATCTTGCAAGATTCAATCACGACCTGGCAGTTCACAGGCATCAGTCTGTCAAGAACTCACGGTGAGGATTCAGTGACTACCTTAAACATCTTCCATTCATTACACATTTTTATTTCTTTGTTTTATCCCTGGTACTTTATTATCCCTCTCAACTTTAAGGAATCTGCGTCAGCAAACCATTAGAGGTAATTGTCCAGAAGCCATTCTTCATTGATCTCCGGCTGCCCTACTCAGCTGTCCGTGGAGAGCAGATAGAAGTTAAAGCGATCCTCCACAACTACATTGATGATCCAGCCACTGTAAGTCTGTGTTGGGCTTGGGACACACATCCTGCGTCTAAAGTTCATCTGACTTTTTCTTTGGCAACCGTGTTAACACACTACAGCGGCCACAAGTTCAACCTCCGACGCCTGTTGGAGGCGCGTCTGCAACGACGCACCACTTCACCTCAGGTGGCTCACCTGTTTTTTGGGAGAGACGTGCGTCTCTCTTGGGTCTCTCTGCTTTAACTGATAGAGAAATTCTCTGGAAAACTTCCAACAAGCGAAAATGGGGAGAAAAACTAAAAAGAAAAAAAAAGGCAATGAGGCACACAGATTACTGTCAAAACTTAATATTAATCTTATGCATCATAAAATGACATGAAACAACTTCATATTAATGGAAATTATCTATGAAAACTCTGCTAGAAGCAGCTGAGACGGTGCTTGTGTGGACAAAAACAGCGAGAGAGACACAGCAGTAACAGATGCAGACGCGCTCCAGAGGTAGACGCAGGATGTGTGTCCCAGGCCCTACGCTGCTCTGGTGTTTCAGGCCAGAGACAGTGTGACCATGATATTTTTCTCATCTGTTCATATACAAAAGGCTAAAACAACAATACATATCAGATTGACATAAAACTTGTGGTGATACAGGCAATTAATTTAATTATTCCTCAAATCTTTGATTAATGTAATAGAAGCTGTAATGGTCATCCCGAAACAAACAATGTAAAGCTTTTTAATTTCTTCAAAATATGGATGTATCATTGTTAGGTTAACTACAATAAAACTAAGGATTACATTATCCACTGTTCGGGGGTCTTTATCTGGATCTTAATAAACCACACATACCTTAGTATGGTTCTCTGTCTTTTCTTGTCTGTTTTTTAAGGTGCGTGTAGAACTGATTGAGGAGGAGAATGTGTGCAGTGAAGCTTATAAACGTGGAAAGTATCGACAGGAAGTCCATGTTGGGGCCCAGACTACGCGATCTGTACCCTTTATTATTATTCCCATGAAGGAGGGGGAATACAACATTGAGGTCAAAGCTGCTGTTAGAGAGTCTTATCTCCATGATGGAGTACGGAAGACGCTGTGGGTGGTGGTAAGAGAAACACACTCCATGTGTTAGAGCTTTTTCATATCAGAACTGTTTGTTTATTGCTGTACAATGTTTAAGCTGCAATACTGTTTTTTTACTTTGTTCAATCTTTACGTTTGATCTCAGGCTTTCAAAGCTATGGTGGGAATGTATGTGTGTGTCCATGATTTGACCATGCTGTGGTAAATGTTAGGTTAAGAATAAAGAATTATTCTCTGGGTAAAAAATAAGTACTCAGATAAAGGTATTTGAGGTGGTTACAGCAATAACCATGTAGTTAAGTTCAGGGAATGGTTGTGATCATGATTTAAATAAAATAACATTGAATGTCAGTTGGGAACAGAAAATAAATCAGTGATGACATCTTGTGTGGCCTAAATTTGACACAAAAGTCATTTTCAAAATAAGCTGTAAATAACAAAGAAACACCAATCAAGAAAAAAAAACTTCAAATAAGAAGAAAGCCATATTGTATTCTGTTGCATAATGAGCAAATAAGATTATTCACAAATAACTGTGATTTTTAAAGTTTTTCTAACTATTGTTTGTTCAGCCTCGAGGTGTACTGACAAAATCTCCTCAGATCATAACTCTGGACCCCAAAACTAAAGGTGTAGGTGAGTTGACCCACTAACTGGTTACATTATAGAGTTATATAGTAACACGGTATGTCTCATCATGCGCTTACTGATCCCCCAACTTGTCCACTGTTTCTACCTTTTAGATGGTATACAACACGAAATTATGATCAGTCAAATTCCTAAAAAGGATTTAGCTCCAAATACACCTACCAGCACACAGATCTATGTGACAGGTGAGATATGTTTTTTTTTGGACCTGTTATGAGATATAGGGGCTGCTCTTCTTATTGAGATATGTTGTTTGGAGTTTTTTTTCTTATTATTTTGCCTGTGTGCGTATGCGTGCACTGCAGGCAGAGAACAAGTTGCTGCACTCGTGGAGAACGCCATCAGTGGAAAGTCGATGGGTATTCTGATCCAACAGCCCAGTGGTCCTGGAGAGACGAACATGATTGGCATGACCCTGCCTGTCATTGCAACAACATACTTGGACAAAACCAATCAGTGGGAAACTGTTGGCTTTCAGAAACGTAATGAAGCAATACAACACATCAAGACCGGTAGGCAAACACATAAGTATTTATTAGCACAGATACCAAAAACTGATAACCATTTGTGAAGGAATTTAACGTTTCTGATTGGCAGAAAAACACACCTGCCCACAGATTGAAGCTATGGACATTGAGAATAAATGCAGTCAGTTAAAAGGTTGGTTGTTTTGTTTGTACCCAGGCTACCTAAACCAGCTTGCCTTCAGTAAAAGTGATGGGGGTTTTGCTGTGTGGAACAATAAAGAAAGCAGCACCTGGTGAGGCATCCAAACAACCATGAACTGGAACATATTTTTTTGCACATCCTCCTTTAACTTAGATTCTGACTGTGAGAGGATGGTTGTATATCATGTGAAAAGAAATTAAACTTCACTATTACGCCCTCTTCTGTCCTCTCTAAGGCTGACAGCCTATGTTGCCAAGGTGTTTTCCATGGCCATCAATGTAGTGGCGGTGGAAAGCGACGTCATCTGTGGCGCCATCAAGTTTCTGATTCTCAGAGGACAGCAACCGAACGGCTTGTTTAGAGAAGTTGGATATGTGCTCATGGAATCAATGCGTGTACGTGCACTAATTTCAGTTTCACCATTTCTAAAACACTGTGGTAAATAAAAACTATGAATGACACACTTTTCATATGTGTGTGTTGGTAGGGTGGTGTGCTGGGCCAAGATTCAGATGCCTCCATGACGGCTTTCTGCCTCATTGCTATGCAGGAGTCACGCACAATATGTGCTGCCACTGTACCTGTAAGTACCTCACCTCCATACACTTTCTCTTTTTCCTTCTCACGTTTCGTTCTTCATGTACCTACTCCAAAGAAGTGATGGGTGAAACAAAGCTTTCTGAATCACTGAATCACTTTCTGAATTCTGAATCACTATGAAGCTACTGACATGGCACATAATGCAGTTTACACCAGTATGATCGCTGACTGATCTACTAAAAATAGATAAGATCAAAATTAAATACATACAAGACAATAAATGTGCTCGTCATGAGGGGAATGAGAGACTTGTTTGAACATAACCTGTAGCCCCTCACAATTAATATTGTTAGGTGATAGTGTGCTCTTTGGTCTTGAAGGTAATACTTGATACAACAGCATAGTAAGCTATACAATCATACATTATGTTAGAGCAGATCAACTCACTGTTAGAATACATTTTCACACTTTTGGTCCTTCAGTACTTTTTGAGAAAGTTTAGCTAATAATCAGCTGTGCTTACATTATAGCTTTAAAGCATTTAGCAAATGTTATGAATCCGTACTATTATGACACAGTGAGTCAGAATTTAAGTGGTCTCATCACTGTCATTTATTGGTATTTTGCTAAACAAAGGTTGTGTTAAAAAATCAACCACTTACAGTATCTACAGTCTACATCCCTGCTTTCAAATATCGAACCAGATTGACAAAGACATCCTATTTCCCTGTCCCTATTCACACCTCTCTGACACGAGTGTGATATACTGAGGCCTTGTTTGTGGTTGTCACGTGATTGTTGGTGTGTTGAGGCAAGGCTCCAAAACATCTTGCTGCAATACAAACTGGTCTTCGAATGCGTCCCAGGACATTCCTGAGAAGGAACAGATATTCCAAATACAGGGATTACAATTATCTGAACAACTTGCCTCCTTTTTTTTGTTCATCCTGGAATACTTGCTATGTACTGTATCTGATTCTCCCTCATTCTCCTTCCTTTCTCTTCCTTCCATCCAGAGTCTGCCAAGTAGTGTAGACAAAGCAGTGGCCTACCTGGAGAAGCGTCTGCCCAGCCTCACCAACCCATATGCTGTTGCCATGACATCATACGCCCTGGCCAATGAAAACAAACTGAACAAGGAGTTACTCTTCAAGTTTGCTTCATCAGGTACCATAACACCGCATTGTTCTTTAACTGATATTCAGGTAGAGAGACTACATGTGTATACTGTGTCATTTAAAAAGTATGAAACATTCAACAAACTCCGCTTATCAAACATTTAATGAAATATTTAACTCAGCTTTTAGTAAATGTTTTCCCTTAGTTACTCGGTCTGTTAATACTAGGAAATAATTGAATAATCCCTGGTTTTCTTCTGGTCTGAAAAAGTCCTCCATTATCAAGAATAAACTCTATAGAAAATATATTTCATCACCAACTCCTTTAAATTTGGCAACTTATAAATCATACAAAAACAAATACAATCATCTCCTTAGAGCTGTCAAGAAAAGGTACTATAGTGATCAGTTTGCTAAATCTGAAAGTAATATTAAAGATACATGGAAGATTATTAAACAACTCCTTCAAAAGGAAAAGGCCTCCTTAAATTATCCTTCATCTTTTAAAGATGGAAATTCTTCTTTAACTGATCCATTTGATATAGCTTGCAAGTTCAATGATTTCTTCTCAAGCATTGGTACATCTCTTTCCAAAACAATAGTTGATACAAAGGCTGATCCATTAGATTATATTAAGGGCTCTTTTCCAGAATTTAATAATTTTAATCTTCCTGATGTTAAGGAGGTAAGTGATATTATATCCAAACTCAAAGATTCAGCTCCAGGTCATGATTGTATTTGTTCATCCTTAATAAAGGAAGTCAGTTCATCTATTATTAATCCATTAACATTCGTTTTTGTACAATCAATGAAAACTGGCATTATACCTTCTGACTTGAAAATTGCTAAGGTTATATCTTTATTCAAAGCAGGGGATCCAGAATCCCTTACAAATTACCGTCCAATTTCACTCTTGCCATATTTTTTGAAAATTTTGGAAAAACTGGTATATAAAAGGATCCTTGAGCACTTTAATAAACACAATGTTCTCTATAACCATCAATACGAATTCCGAAAGAATCATGCAACTCATATGGCCCATTTAAAGTTAATTGATAGGATACATACAGCTTTAGATAGAAATGAGTTTGCAATAGGTATATTTTAGATCTTTCGAAGGCTTTTGATATGGTTAATCACGATATTTTGCTTTCAAAATTATTTAAATATGGACTTTCTGGCACTGTCCACAAGTGGCTTTATAACTATGTTAAAAACAGAAAACAGTATGTTCATATTAACGGTCATGATTCCACAAGAAACTACATAAAACATGGGGTACCTCAAGGATCCATATTAGGACCTTTATTATTTCTCATTTATATAAATGATATTGCGCAGGTTTCGAAATCCATATTCCCTTTGCTTTTTGCAGATGACACCAGCCTTGTTCTCTCTCATAGAGACCTAAAAAGTCTAATAGAGGAGCTAAATCATAATCTTATCCAGTTCTCAAGCTGGTTCCAAACAAACAAGTTATCTTTAAATGTCAAAAAGTCCAATTTCATGTTGTTTGCTGGTAAAAAGATTCATGACAATGACCAAATCAAACTTTATATAAATGATGAAGAAATAATTAAAGTCTCATCAACATGTTTTTAAGTGTTATTATTGATGATAAACTCTCATGGAGAGAACAGGTTGGTCTTGTCTGTAATAAGGTAACTACATCACTTGGGATCCTTAGAAAAATAAGAGTTTTTGTTCATAAGTCATGTTTATTAACATTATACTGCAGTCTGAACTATCCATATTTAACATACTGTAATATTGTTTGGGCGAGTGCATTTTCATCATACCTAAATAAAATTATGCTACTGCAGAAAAGGTTTGCTAGATTAGCGACCTTCTCAAAACCTCTGGTACCAAGTGCACCACATTTCTATAAATTAAAGTTATTGTCTATTTATGATATAAATATTCTCCAAATATGCACTTTTGTTTTTAAGGTGAGATATAAGTTGACTGATTTACCTTGTACTTTTGGATGTTATTTTTTTTCAAACTCAAAATTTCATAATCATTGTACCAGACAAGCTGAAAATCTCCATCTGCCTCTGTATAAATCTTCCCGCAGTCAATCTTGCATTAAATACCGTGGCGTCATACTATGGAATGAAAATATACACTTACTTGATTCTTCTATAACATTGACCATATTCAAAAAGAGACTACAGAATTCCATGCTATCAAAAGCAATTAGTTTAAAAACAGGAATTTAATTTATATATTTATCATGATTGTCCGCTTGCTTGGTTTAAACTAGTGGTGGGCCGTTATCGGCGTTAACGTGCTGCGTTAACGCAAAACTCTTATCGGCGATAAAAAAAATGTCGCCGTTAATCTCTTATTCCACCTCCTGTTCGGCTCAGGGGAGATGGTTCCCTCCAGGGCCGATGGCTGTTCGCCGTCAGGGTGAACCCCCTTCCGTGTGTTCTCTGGTCAGGTAATAATAGCCGGGGGCCGTTGTTGACACTTGAGGAGCCTTTATTGCAGGAGCGAAGCTTCTCTCACACACCCGCCGCTCTCTCTCTCCATCACTTGCCCACGACACACACCACCTGGCTGCAGGATCGCTAATGTAACACTCAGCGCCAAACCCCCTTCACAAATCTGTCTATTCAATGTTTACTTATAAATGTATCCATGTACGTAACTCTGACATGTACATAACTTAATTTATTGTTAATAATATGGTCTGTTTATAAATTCGGCATATGATTAAAGCATCTAAAAGCCCGTAATCATGTTAAACGTTTACTGTTTTTAAGTTATTAATGCCACTCGCTCCCGCAGATACACAGCAGAGGGAGGTCTTATATTCAGCCATTGCTAAAGGGAGTGTTGTATTATGGAACGGCCGCTGTGGTACGAAATTCCAGTCTCAACAATGTTTCCTACACGCAATTATAACTCTAGCGTCTACAGCCCGTTGTTTTCATGTAGTGTAACTTGTGTAATGTGTTACATTATTCAGCTGTTGCCGTGATGTCGGCTAACGCTGATGCTAATGATAACTAGCTCTCCGTCGCACAATAGACTGTAGGTTGGTGTTGCAGCCAGCTGTTATGTGAAGCGCTGTCCCACAGGTAAAAGCCATGGACCTATAAAGCCTGTCCAATATTCACTCTAGTCCAGCTTCTTGAAAAGTTTATAAGGACTTTATTATTTATGTAAAAATAATATTTAATGTTTCACTTGAAGCACAAAATTAATGGCTTTATTTTCTGTTAGCCTATACCCAACAAATTAGTTTTTTCGTTTTTTTAAGCACAAAAAACAGTGCAATGTTGTGATTTTTAGCCTTATATCTGATTAAATTGTTAGAATATTATTTGTTTGCAATAATTAGACACTCGTTCTGATGACGAAATGAAAGCCACCTGGCTTGAGAAACACGTTCTCAAAGACTTACTTTGAGTCATTATTTAGGAAGCACACACATATTATGAATGAATTCAAATGAGCCAATTTAATCTAGATTAATCTAGATTAATTCCAAAATTCAATGAGATTAATCTAGATTAAAAAAATTAATCTATGCCCACCTCTAGTTTAAACACAATCATTTGTATCACTACAACTGATTTAAACTGATTTTTTTTTTTAATTATTGTCTTGGGTTTTTGTTCTTAATTTCTTTGATTGTTTTTAATTTTTTTTTTTTTTTTTTTGCGTGCTTGTGTGCTGATCGGCTAATATTAATATGCAAATGTATTTTGGGTGTGGCTCTATATAAGCCTGTACAGGTTTCTGCCACACCCACAACATTTTTACTACATGTTTTTTTTTTTTAATCTATTTTGTATGTGGAATAAAATAAACATAAACAATGAATAGCCTACTATAATACGTTTATTAGAGCTTGACTGACACATGATCAATAATATAATAGGATTTTTTCACAGTGCTGAAATGCAAAAGACATGTTTGAGGTATGTCTAAGTCTGGTATTTGAATGACCAGGTTTGAAGGAAATCTATTAATACAACTAATAAAACGTTATTTGTGTGTGTCTCACTCAGAGTTGTCCCACTGGTCAGTACCTGGTGGACATGTTTACACAATGGAGGCCACAGCTTACGCTCTTCTGGCTCTGGTCAAGGTTAAGGTGAGCACGTCCTACTCGTGTGTGTGTCTGTGTTTCAACTGGATATTGTTAGGAGAAAATGAGACGTAATATACGTCAAAATGTATTTGATCGAACAACAGAAGCTTAATTTCTTGGTTCCTTGGAGATGAAGGTCCATTCTGATCCCGGCAGCACTCATTTTACCGGGGTGGGGATGGCAAAGTTAATACAGCAAGTCACAAAATGTATAAGTGTGTGTGTGTGTGTGTGTGTGTGTGTGTGTGTGTGTGTGTGTGTGTGTGTGTGTGTGTGTGTGTGTTGCCCTCACAGTCAGACACACACAGGTCGGCTGTGAGCAAATTGTTTCCGAGTTTGAAGGGGAGCTCAATACAGGAAAGCCAGCAACAGGAAGGGGGGGAGTTACGTTGGTAGCCGACGGACGCGCTGATATACGCTGGCAAAACCAGGGAAGCCAGACTACTTTTTCAATAATAAAAGGACGGTCCAGCAGAGCCAGAAGGAAAATCAAGCAGCCCCAAAAACTCTGGCAACAAAAAAGCTTAGTGGCCCATAGGCCAGGCAGACGCCAGCGCTGCCCCACAATGAACATAGAGAGAAAAGGAAAAGCAACTGACTGACCGTGACAAAACCAGAGAACAAAACAAAACCTGCCTGTTTCAGGTAGCAGGTTTTACAAACTCTGGGTTTAATCCTGCGCTCTAAATTGCTCCGAGTTGCTCAACTCAGAGCTGAGCAACTCTGGGTTTTCGGTTTCAGAACAGTGGATCAGCGTTGGGTCAATCAACTCTGAGCGTGTTCACTCTGGGTTGATCGCGTGCATAAAAGCCATCGTCAATGGATCGCTGATAACATGTTTCACCATGGAAACAGGAGAAACAAATGATTGATCCTCCTACTTCTCAACTCCTCAAAAAAGAAAGAAAAAAAATCTCCGCTCCTCCCACTAGAGTTAGAAATATTAACGAATGAGTTTATGGTAGCCTATGGAGAAGAATTCACGGGGATATTGTCTCATAACTCTGATCTAATCACCTCGGCAATTCAGAAAAAATTGGAGCAAACTTTTTTTGTCAAGAGAATCATTGTTATGGCTGGACAGGGAGGACACAGGCGCGGAGACAGTACCAGTTTAAGAAGATTTATTTTGAAGGAATCAGCTGGGGGTTAGGGCCGTGGTCCGGGGGGAAGCTTGCTGTCATGGGGCTCCAGGGGGAGAGCAGCGGGGAAAGTCCAGGGAGCAGAGCGAGAGCAGGCCAGAGCAGGCAGGCAGAGGGGTCCGGGAGGAAGTGCTGGCTGGCGAGGGCTGGAGCTGGTGGCTGGAGTCAGGCCGGGAGAGAACAGGAGTTAGCCAGTGACAAAACTGCAAACGGTAAGTAAACTAGAGCGCAACTGACTGTGTGAAACAGAGTCTACAATCTGGCAGTGTCTGGAAGGTTGGGCCGGGTTTATGAAGAGCAGTTGATTGGTGATTGATGGCAGCTGTGGATGCTGGTGCCTGGCTCCTGCACACCTGACTCCAACCCTGCAATTAGACCAGACAAGGGAAAGGGGAGAACAACACAACAAAGGGCTTGAGGCCCAGGCAGGATCGTAACAATCATTTCGCTTCCGTGTGAGAAGCAATAGGCTATTTTTATTTTAAGTTACGCATATCGGCAGCAGCAAAAGTATTAAGCTGGCGCGGCACAGCATTGCTGACAGTGTTTTAAATTAGCTGTATAATATGTTGGCAAGCTATAGCCTGATATTGTGCAGTAAACAGACAGTCGCTTCGTTTAAATAGGGAGTGAAAGACATTAACGTCAGACACCTTAGGTGACAGTTTCCATTGAAGAGCCTGATTGATTTATTACCAGATCCATTTTCCTCAAGTGATCACAGTTTAAATTATTATATAATTTTTATATTGATATTAGGCTATTTAACGAGGCTCGTCTGTGACTTTGGGATCGCACAAGTGAACAGTAACGATCGCGTGCAGCCGCAGCGTTACATTAATCCACCTGACATAAATCTGTTCAGTGGCACAGACGTTAAAAAGCATGAAGGAGTTTGTCTGAGCTAATCCTGCTACGCAGCGCCATTTGTTAGGAGAAACTGAGACGTAATATACTGTTTTAAAGCAAAGTGTATTTAATCAAACAACAGAAGCTCTCATGCTACCGGGGTGGGAATGGCAAAGTTAATACAGCAAGTCACATGCTTTATACAAGTTCCAGCAATGCGCTTCAGTTCAACATAATAACAATACCGAGTGTTTCAGTTGGGCAGTCATGTGAGAGGGAGGGGGGACGGGGGAGGCTCTGAGACCTTCTTATCAACACAACAGGCGGGGTCTGGGTACAGGACAATAGAAGAGGTGTAGCCTGCCTGAGTGGTTTTGTGGAATATGTATTGAGGAATTTAGGAATGTAACATTTCATTTAGGAGACATACAATATGCAATATTTCTCATTACAATATCATGCTATGGAAAGCATACAACAGTCATCTTCCATTCTACCTCACTATAAGGGCAGAGGGCTAGGAGACAGTACTCAGTGACATGTTTCCCTCACTTTGTGATTATACATAGATAATTGAAAGGTATTTGGTTACAAGAATTGCAAAAAACGCCAGTTTGGAAAAGAAAACACGGGGATATTTGTGATTCATTGCTTTGATCAGGCAAGTCTCAAATGTATGACATTGTGACATAATAATAACTGATCTAGCTCTATGACAGGTTTGGGAAACTGCCAGACTGTAAAATAATCAGTATTTGCAAAGGCAACCACAGAAATTGTTTAAACATCTACTTGTCGTCTTCTATTAAAGGCCTTTGATGAAGCTAGAGATGTGGTCAGATGGTTCAACAGACAGCAGAGGGTGGGCGGAGGCTATGGATCTACTCAGGTAACACAGACCTCTCTTTCCATCTAAATACAGTAATGAACCTCTAGTTCTCTTTGTATTGCAATTAAGCTTTCTCTTCATCTTTCATCTTCCAACTTTTTTGCCCCCCCCCCCTCCCCTCCCCTCACTCCCCTCACTCCCCTCCCTCTTCTCTTTCCCTCTCCAGGCTACTATAATGGTGTACCAGGCTGTGGCAGAGTACTGGGCCAATGCTAAAGAACCAGAGTATGATCTGTATGTGGCCATCTTGTTGCCAGGCAGGTCCAAGCCTGATATCTTCCACTTTAACAGAGAAACTCAGTTCGCCACAAGGATATTGAAAGTGAGAACACACACACACACACGCACACACACACACACACACACACACACACACACACACACACACACACACACACACACACACACACACACACACACACACACACACACACACACACAGGTTAGTTATTCCCCTGTTTCGTATTTATGTTTCTTTTGTTTTTCTTCTACAGATGAATGGTATCAACCTGAATGTGACAGTGACGGCAAAGGGCACAGGAGAAGCAACGGTGAAGGCAAGTCATTATTTTCTGTTTTGACATTCCTAATATGTTTTATGTTGTGTCCGTTTAGAATTACAAAAGAGACATTTATTTTTACCGTGTGTGCACACTGGCCCTCATTTATCAACCTTGCGTAGACCAGAAATGTGGGTGTACGCACATTTCCACGCAAACCTCGGCATTTATCAATATGGACGTGAGTGTAGGATACGCTCAAATCCCACGCCAGCTCTCAGCTCGTGTACGCAACTTTGTAAACAGCATGGACTCGCAGTGCAGGCTGTGCCGGGTAGCCGATGACTTTGTTGGACAATTATTAGAAGATAATACAAATGCAGTGTTTGTTCAGACCGAAATAAAGATATTAATCACTTAAAAATGTGCAGCTTATGGTGCGCAACTGAGTAGGAGAGCTGATTCAATAGTGCACACACCGGCCACTTAGGAGCACTGCATGGGACTGCGTAAGGGCAGTTGTCTCCGTCTGGAGCAGCTGGGGGGACACTGAGGCACGGGGGCTGCATTCATTCAAAATGTTATCCTATATTAAATATGTAGTAGGCCTACACTGCTCTTTATGATAAAAAATACACGGCACAACATTCAGCTTAACATTTTATTTATTTGACGCACTTTTTAGATGTTAGTTCCTCTTTTAATGTGTCATTGATCGCTTAAGCGAGCGATTTATTTCCACCGTTAACCGGCACGTTTTTCCGATCTGCTGGTGGAACAGGACAGTGGGCGCTCTCACAGCTGATCGTTGCCGGGTCGGCTTGTGCAGCTGACGGCCGGGCTGACCACTCGTGCTGTCATACAGTAAAACGCAAAATGTGTTATTTTTAGTTTTTACAACGCTTTTGAGTAGTGCTATCTAAAAGGGCCAATACATTCTAATCATTCAAATCTCTGCAGACCTGTATTTATTTTATGGGGACCATTACCGGACAGTTGGTGCGTCTGTTTCTCCTCTATCACTTATATTATGCCCGCACCCTCAGTTGGTTGCATTTCAGAACAGCAACATGCTTTTTTTAGTGGCGATTTTTGAGTCAGACCACTTTTTCTTCATCTATGTAAATAAATGGCGACTTATAATTGTATATGCTGTTTTATAGCATTTGAGCGATAGCCTACTGATGTAAACCTAAAATGCAAAATCCTCAGCTGGAGATCCTCAACTGCTGCCTTCTGTCGTTCCTTGATGCCGCTTGTAATGCTCCGAAATGAAACTCTTTTTTTTCTACTTTCGCTGTTATTCTGTCAATTCCTACTTCAGAGAAGTTCCTCTTCTGTGCCGTAATGCGCATATCCATGTCGTAAAACCTCTGGGCGAGGCCTCTTAACTGAGAAAATATAGGGGCGTGATACGATCGTTTTCAGCCGCCCCATTTATCAATAATGGCCTGGCGTACGCTGAGATTGGCGAGATACGACTGTTTGATAAATCCATGGACGTCGATTGGGACAAGTGGGGGGGACAAACAGGCATTCTGGAGTGCATTTTCAAAAGTGGGGGGGACAATGAGGAAACATCTTTTTTTCTCTTTAGTGCAGGTAATGAACGGTTCTGAAAGACGGCATACCCGCTCACTAATGAATAAAATGTATACAAAACACATTTGATGAAAAAAGCATTTTCAAAAAGCAGCGGACATATGAGCCACTAGCTGCTCCCCGTAGCCCAACCAAACATGACGTAAACAAAAGGAGCTTGGGAAGGTAGTTCCGACAAGGCATTTTGACCGTGCTCAAATCGAGCCGAAGCACGGCTGGACTGTCGCACAACAATATGACTCCGCCTCGGTCTCCATGGCAACCTAGCTAGTAGCATAGCCATGATCAGCTTCAATTACTTCTTGATAAACAACATCGTCAGTATCCATGTGCCGCGACACAAGCTGCTGTTAGTGTCCGCTACATTTACAGTCATTAGTGGGCATAGAGGATGGTAATCCCTACAGTTTACACTTCACAACGGGACACTTAAAGCCACTCGCCGTTGTCTCTCTGCTGCTGATTGAAATGCATCAGTCTTCTCTGGTGTGCAAACTAGCGGAGACTTCGGAGCATGTTCACTGTTTTGTCGTTGGTATCCACTGCTGTTGTGCTATTTAAAAAAAGTTTACGGTCTAAGCCTACTAGTGCCGCTTCTACACTTATCTGTTTAGGTTTAAACAGAGAGAAGGCGAAAAAGAGAGACGAGAGGCTCACACCATGAGCCGACAGTTCTCAATTCACAACACGCATCCATCCAATCTACATCAGGCAGACCAAAACTCAAGCACTTCACACCTCGCTACTGCACCAGCAAATCTTCAAAAATAAATGTTACGCGTTATCCATGGCCTTACCTTGATGTGGCAGTGGTCTGCAGATGCATCCCGTGGTGTAGCAGCCTACCACATCCATTTAGTATTGGCAATATAATATTATACTCATTGTCCAAGCCAGGCTGGCAGCTCTCATTCAAAAACAATCCTCAACTACGGTGTCCCAGAGGAGGTGCGGGCGCAACGAGTCACGCTATTAAAAATTACTAGCGCTAATAAAAAAATAAAGATAATTCTGCATCATGTCAAAAAGGAGTGGGCCTGATATCAGATGTTTTTTTTAAAGCCAAGCAGACATGCACAGTAAGTGTCGGTATTGTATGAGCTAGATGAATAATATAATAACATCCTATAACGTTAGTTATCATGACTATGGTTTTTAGCCAGCTAGCAATTAGCCGCTGCCAGCGGCACACTGTTGGCTGGCAGTATTCCTCCCTCGTGCTTGGTACGGGGGATGGTGCAGGTTAAGGTTATGTCCGATGATTTTAGCAATAGCTCCCGTTAGCATGACTCATAACTCACACGGTACTTATTATACATCGACCCAATCAAGCCATCTCTCAACGGCACCACTATATCTATTAATCATACATGGGTTTCAGAGCGTAGTTCGAGATTCCTGCCTATACCAACTCATTACAGAATAAAACAAAAGGGAAACGTCCCTGTATAAAGCACAGTGGCAGCGCTGAGGAGCACATTATGCACTTCTGTAGTTCTTCTGTTCAAAGGTTATAACGTCACCTAGTGAGAGAGAGAGAGAGAGAGAGAGAGAGAGAGAGAGAGAGAGAGAGAGAGAGAGAGAGAGAGAGAGAGACCTTGACGCTGTGTTTTAATACGGCTGGACGCACTCCATGTCCGGCTTAAAAAGTGGGGGGGACAAAATGAGTCTTGACGAAAAGTGGGGGGTACATGTACCCCCCATCCCCCCCGTAATCGACGTCTATGGATAAATCCCATGCGATACCTGGCGTAGGGAGGTATTTGCGCCAGAATCTGCACCAGTTTCCACGCGAGTTTGATAAATGAGTTCACTATCTTTAACACGGATGCCAGTTTGATTCACATCACATATTAAGAAACACTTTTGACTATGTGACAGATGGTGTCGCTGTATTACGCTCTGCCTAATAAAAAAGAGAGTGACTGTTCAAGGTTTAACCTGTCAGTGCAGCTCCTCCCAGGTAATTTGTCTATTTATTTGTCATTTTATACGTTTGTTCTGTTTGACTTGTTACCTTTTCTCCGTTGTTCCTGCTGTCTATACATCATCCCAGTATTTTTCCTTTAGCAAAAAAAACAAATGCAACAAAATGCTCATTAAATGTTTTGCTCCTGCAGAGAAAATGGATGAAAATGAGAAGATATACAATCTGAAAATAGAGGTTTTGTAAGTATAATCAAAAAGTCATACTGATCAGTATTACAGTAACATGGCTTTTTACACAGAAATGAAATTATATTCAATGTGACACTACATTAAGCTTTTGTTTTAACCATACTGTCCATTCTCTATCCAGGTACAAGGACAAAGAGCATGATGCTACCATGTCAATCTTGGATATTGGCTTGCTAACTGGATATGAAGTTAATACAGACGACCTGAAAGCAGTAAGATCTTAATTTAAGTTTTTACCATAAGATTTTACTTATGCACACATTCCCTCAAAATCAGTTTTATGTTCTGTCTAATGATGCATATATAAACCCCTGCATGTGTGTGTGCGCGCGCGCGTGCGTCTGTGTGTGTAGTTGTCCACAGGACGTGCACGCACCATCTCAAGATATGAAATGAACACAGCCCTATCAGAAAGAGGCTCTCTCATCATCTACCTTGATAAAGTAAAACTTTCTTCCCAACATCCCCTTTTCTCTCTGCCTTGTTCTGTATTCATGTATCTCTGTCTCACATTTGATATCATTCTCCAAAGGTTTCTCACACTCGACCAGAGGAGATCAATTTCAGGATCCATCGGAAGATGAAAGTGGGCGTCTTACAACCAGCTGCTGTGTCCGTCTCTGAATATTATGACCGTAAGTCTCACAAATACTAAAACATGCTGCCCCCATGAGCTTCAACATTTGTTTCTTTGCTGCTATATAACGCTGTGGATAAGCAGGCATTACTGTATTTCATTTCTGATGTGTTGCATTAAGCACTATTTCCTTATTGTTATTATTTTGAAATGTCTTTGTTCCTTGTTGCAGAAACAAACTGTGTGAAGTTCTACCACCCACAGAGGTGGGCTGGGGAGTTACTGCAGCTCCAAGGTCCCAATGGGGTAAAGATATGTGCTGAAGGTAAGCAGGATGATGTGTCATTGAAACCACACAACATCAACTCTGTGCTTCATAGAGGTGAAACATTGATCAGTCATTATTGACAATTATCATTGTAACTGGCTCTAAGAAGTTGTACGTATGCACAGCAGTACTCTGATCAAATTGCTATTCAGCATGATGACATGCTCAAAATGAATATGCTAACATGATGATGCTCAGCAGATAAAATAATCATTATTGTCACCATTTTATTTCAGTATGTTGAAGGTATGAAAACAAAGACATGGCACAATAAAAGATTTAACAAGAGGAGAGCACTATTAAAGTCAGAGTACACTATGTGCACAATTATTAGGCAAGTTGTATTTTTGAGGATTAATTTTATTATTGAACAACTACAGTGCTCTCGGTCAACGCAAAATGTTAATTAACCTGAATGTTTAAGAAAGTAAAAGTGAGGTTTTGTCTTTCTTAAGAGAAAATATATATATGCACAATTATTAGTCAACTATTAGTGTGCACAATTATTATGCAACTAAATAAAAAAAACAAAAATGTTCCCATCTCACTTGTTTATTGTCATCTGTTAAATTGAGAATAATAAAACAACTCAACATTTACAAATAAACATTTCTGATATGTCAACAAACAAAAAGAATCAGTGACCAACAGCCACCCTTCTTTTCAATAACTGTCACAAGCCTTCCATTCATTGAGTCTGTCAGTTTCTTGATCTGTTGACGATCAACTTTTTGTGCAGCAGCAACCACAGCCTCCCAGACACTGTTCCGAGAGATGTACTGATTTCCTTCACTGTAAATCTCCCGTTTAAGCAAGGCCCACAGGTTCTCAATAGGGTTTAAGTCAGGTGAGGAAGGGGGCCATGTCATTATTTTTTCAGCCTTAAGGCCTTTACTGGCTAGCCATGAGGTTGAGTACTTCGATGCATGCGATGGAGTATTGTCCTGCATAAAAATCATGGTCTTCTTGAAAGATGCAGACTTTTTCCAGTACCACTGCTTGAAGAAAGTGTCTTCTAAAAACTGGCAGTAGGTTTGAGAGTTGATTTTGAGGCCATCTTTAACCCAAAAAGGTCCAACTAGCTCATCTTTAATAATACCAGCCCATACCAGTATCCCACCTCCACCTTGCTGGCGTCTGAGTCGAAGTGGAGCTCTGTGTCCGTTACTGATCCAGCCACGGGCCCATCCATTTGGTCCATCAAGAGTCACTCTCATCTCATCAGTCCATAAAACCTTTGAAAAATCTATCTTCAGATATTCCTTGGCACAGCCTTGACATTTCAACTTGTGTGTTTTGTCACCCAAGCATGGGGCGACTGTGGCTCAGGTGGTTATGCGGGTTGGCCAACGATCCAAGGGTTGGCGGTTCAATCCCCGCCCGGCCACTTGTGTCATTGTTGTTGTGTCCTTGGGCAAGACACTTCACCCACCTTGCCTTGTGTGAATGTGAAAAAATCCTCACTTGCCTAATAATTGTGCACACAGTGTATATCAAAAGTTACCCTAAGGAAAACACAAGGGCTGACCCCGAATAGACTATTCAACAATTCGATGGGAAGAGCCTGATTCGACTGCCAATCTCACAGTTGAATAGTAGCAAAATGTGTATGTGAAAGAGGGATCATTCTTTTTGGCTATGTGGTGGTGCTGTCGGCCTATGTTTGATTGTACATGGAATTGCTGTTTCTCCCAATAAATCAGTATACAGAAATATAAATATCAGCCTATACATTTGACTGTTATTAAAAATAATTTAAGAAATCTCCTTAAGTGGCCTTTACATAAAACGTTGTGCTCATGCTCAGTTATGTACAGCACAGCCAAATGCATAGCGTAGCTCAGGTGTATGTCATCAAAAGTTAAGCGGGGTAGGGGGTGATCCAAGTGGTGTGCCACACCAAGTGTAGCGCTGTTTATAACCTAAGTGGTTTATACCACAACATACATCGTATTCATATTATCTTGTTTGATTGCGACGCACATAATTCTGTACCACGGGAATTCCTCTGTCTCCAGCTGTCCGCCCATACTGCGTTTTCAGAGTGTAGCACGGCACAGCGGCGCTCAGGTAGCAGGAATCCCTGCGATCCATCAAATGTGAAATGTTGTTGGTTGTGCTCCAGAAAAAGTAAACTAGAATGGTAAAAAAAACAGTATTACGCTCTCAGACTTTAGACTATGGTATTCTCAAGCCGAGCTGTATTCCTAGTGGTAAAGAAAATATCTTGCACAATATACCACCAGTAAAGTGCCCATCTGAGATGGAATATGGTTAACAGTAAAACCTCATCCATCAGAATAACTCAATAACATACTTTAATTGTGACCAACATACAGTTGCACTCATCTGTCAACTCATTCACATACAAATATTCAATGTGTGCTTATTTAATCAGGTAATCATTTGTGTATTTACTTTTTGCTGAATGTGTATTTCCAGAGGAATGCAGCATGCAGAAGAAGGGCAATATCAGCAACAATCAGCGCACAGACAAGGCCTGTGAGACTACACTGACCAGCAAAATAGATTTTGGTGAGAGTTCATGTAAAAAAACTGCATTTAAATAGCACTTTTGTAATAAATAAAAGTGTATATAGTATACAGTATGTGTGTGTGTGAATCGGAGAGAGAATACGTAAGCAAGGGATATAGAGGGCTAACAAACTGCTACTTTTCTGTCTTCAGTGTACAAAGTGAGACTGGAAGATTTTGAATATAGTGAGTTCACTGACATCTACAATATGCTGGTACAGAGTATCATCAAAGAAGGTGGGTATTAATCTTTGAACTACCTAACAAGAACCCCTGATGATGATTTCCCCAAAATAGTTTATTATGTGCATTAAAGGTGGCTTAACCATTTTCTCCTCTATCTGAAATTAGCCATCATGTTATCAATCCTTTCCTCTAACTCTCTGCAAGAATGTTAGTAGCTGCATTTACTAAATTGTTTATTTAAGTATCATGATTCTACTTCGAGCATGTGAGAAAATGGGGTCATCCCTATGGTCCCACAGCCACCTTCCTGAAATAGGCGATTAAGTTCACAGTCGGATGGTTAGGGTTAGGTGACAGCGAGAGTTAAACTCCAGGGCCCCCCAATTGGGGGACCCTTGACCTGTGAGAACTCACTGCAGCAAAAGGTATAAAACTCTGCCCTAATTATGTAAAAATAGTCATACTGCACATCAAATTACAAAGGAGAAACTCTGCTACAAGCACATATAAGTCATTTTACACAAACAAATAGCATCTCAAATGAAAGCTTAGGCCATGATGAATTCAACAGTATCACTATTATTTCCCTAACCCTACAACAAAAACTCAGTGAACCAGCAACCAAAGAATACAAAGGTATATTTTTTACAGCGACTAACATACATTCTGAAACTATTCAAATAGACCTTGTAGATGCATATAGAGATATACTGTATTCAATTGGGCATGTCATTTTCAAGCAGAAACCTAAAAAAATAGGCTGGAGCTTAAAGCTGTGAACACACCGCACTGGCCGCGCGGCAAGATTACATACAAAGTCAATGTTCTAGCGCGTCGCCGCGCGTCCACCCCAGAATCGGCGGCGGGCGTTTCCGTGGCCGCGCCTCATCAAAGCGCATGAATGAAAGGCGCTACCATTTGTGGCGCACGCAGAAGATGAAAATATTTATCTTTTTGGCGTCGCCGCGATAGCCTATCAGCGTTGAGATTGCCCGGTGGTCTGCAAGCCACGGTGGAGTGAGGACATTGGGCTTCCAATTAGGGCTGGGCGATATATCGAATATATTCGATATATCGCGAGATGTGCTCCAGGGGATGTATAAAATGACCCTATCGCGACCATCGAATACAAATTGGCACGTAATGTGTTATTTTTAGCCGCCGCCGCCACCGGCAAACTCGCTGGTGTTCGCTTCTCTCGCTCTTTCCTGTGGCTCTCTTCCTCACAGACTCACATGCATTGGCAACTCACTCACTCACCCCTCCCAACCAGAGTCTCCTGGGCGCGCATCTGTGACGTAGTCTGTGCCCTGTGAGTGTTTACTTTTATCGCCATGTGAAAACAACGACGAGAGGGGGAGAAAAAAAGACGAGGGCTCTGCTCTTATGACAGCCGAACGAGCGGGTGGAGGGGGCGCGAAAGACGGCGAAGGCGGCTGTCGTTCATAGCATGGACCTTTTTTGTAGACGGGCGCTTGACAGCATAAGGGGCCGCTGTACAGAGCCTGGTCCTTATGAGAGGAAAGCGAACGAGTGCCGGGGGAGTTTTTGGTCCAACGTCACACAACCACGGCATCCCATTTAATTCTCAGCCGTATTTATTTAAATCCTCTGATTGTCTTCCAGTTTTATTTTCATTAACTAAATACAGGAGAATTAAACAATAAGGCAGGTAACAGGGACGATGAGCCACCTGCTGTTTGCGCTTGCATGAATCTCTCTCTCGGACTAACAGGCAGAAAACGAAACTTAACTTAGACAGGGAGCAACTGCTCTTAAAGCGACAGTAACCATTATACAGTCAGAGCATTTTATACACAGACTACTATTATGGATCAAAACCTGTTCTGCATTTAAAGTGTGGCTGCTATCTTCAGGGGGTTAGTGGTGATAAACAATTAGTGAGTGGTTGTAATGAGTCATAATTAGTGTTCTCAGTTTACAGATTAACAGAAGATGGAAAAAACAGTTTCCAAATAAAATAATGCTGGATCCATTGTATGGGAGTGGAAGGATGTGGAATAATCAATACAATGTGCAAACTCTTTGCCATGTGCAAGTTTCAAATTGTTTCAATAGAAAGCACTAAAGAATATAAACATGTTTCATGTAGCCTAATGCATTGTTAGTGCAGGCACATTTTGCAGGGACTATTTAAATCATATTACTGGTGTGATGTTATGCAAAAAATAAATTAAATTGAGCATTTAGGATGTGCTCTAGAGGAGATTTGAAATATATCGAGATATATATCGTGTATCGAGATATAGTAAAAAAATATCGAGATATTGATTTTGGCCCATATCGCCCAGCCCTACTTCCAATACATTCTGCAAATATGTGTATTTGCATCTGTTTAGCTGTTGGTGGTTGTACTTTAGCCAAGGTAGCGCCGGTTAGCTTGGTGAAACTCACCCAGCTGTGTGCTGTTCCGGAGGATAATATGAACCCAAACTTGACGGCAGTGTCCGTGTGGAATTCCAATATAGTACAGCGGAGCACCGGTGTTGTCCTCCGCCAGACCCGGCGCACTTTCACGTTAGGGTAGGCTGATGTCGGCCTTTATTTTTTCCGCTGAGCACACACTGCTGTTGTTATTGTGTTTAGTATGTTGCTGAATTGCTGTTAATGTGTGTGTATTTGCGATCGGGGTGCGTCTTCATGCTGTTTTAGTGCTATTTGTGACTGCCGCTGGTTAACCAGTGTACCTACATCTGTATTTTGTTGTTGTTGTTGTTGCACCGTAAGTGTGACGGGTCTGATCTCAGAAACGGCGTCAGGAATATATGGCCCAATATGATCAAGTGGCGAGCAACTTGCGTTCACGCGGCCAACCGCCGCAGGGGGCCAGTGCGGTGTGTTCGCAGCTTTAGAGGTTAGAAAAGACACACTCCCGAGAAAACAACAGTCATTTTTTGCAATGCACATTTAGGCATGCATTTAATCCTAAAATACTGTTTCTACAGGAAGTTATGATGTCGGCCCTGAGGGTAAACTGCGTACGTTCCTCAGCTATCAACACTGCAGAGAGTCTTTAGGGCTGGACGTAGGCAAAACCTACCTTGTCATGGGCACATCCAAAGATATTCTCAGAGATGACAAAAATCAATTGTAAGTTTGTTCTTTGTGTGAATGTGCATGTGTGTAGTGAGTCCACCCCCAATAACAATTGTGTTTGCCTATATTGTGCTATAGTTAATCTACTACTGTTGATACTTATAATAGTTACCCAATGAACCTTTTTTTCGGGTTTTTGCCTTTTTATGTCATGTTCTCACGTGTCACCGATATCTGGCCACATAAAGACTTCACTTTGCTGTCCTCAGGTATCAGTATGTACTCAGTGAGAGAACCTGGATTGAGTACTGGCCCACAGATGCTGAGTGTCAAGCTGCAGAATACAGACTTACCTGTTTGGGCCTGGAGGAGTTGGTCATACAGTTAGAGATGTTCGGATGTGCAGCAAAATGAAACTAGACGTAATAAAATATCCTTTTTCAAAATGGTTTTTATTTCTCATTTTTTTGTGTAATGCAAACTTTTACTGCTATAAGATATAAAGGATGCAAACGTTACAGAGTGAAACTGTATTGGTTATGGTATAAGGATCTTCAAGTCATTATGTGTTTGACAGGTAAATATTACTTTCTAGTTAAAGTATAATAAACATAATACATTTAACTTGAAGAACAATCTTAACACAATGTTTTCTTAATGTTGAGCATGGTGGAGTGATGTAGGCTATAGACCCCTTATCAGTCTACGTCACACAGCGTCACTCCCCGCTCTACTGCGCATGTCAGCCGCAGTAAGAGACGAGAGCGACACGAGCCACAATCATGTCTTGTTGTGCTGTTGGATGCACAAACCACCGCTGTATAATTACATAAATGAGTTGTGAAATGTTTACAATAAGGACAGTGACCGGAGACGAGGCTATAGCAATGGAAAGCAATGGAGGCTTATTTACAATGACCCAGGCGTTATACATCTCCGTCCTCTTCCCTTGTGTTTGACTAGGCAGTAGGGGTTTGCACGTGTAGCCGGTAAGTAGGCTAAATCATACCATTTAGGAAAAATCAATAAACGAAAACCGAGTGGGGTCGACATGTGCTAGCCTACTGTAGGCCACTAAAGCAGATAACGCAACACATGATTGTGTTTGGTTACAATATTTATTCATTTAACTATTTAACTGCTCCACCATAAGTTTCACTTTCCTTCTCATCTCCGTCGCAAAAAGCTGGTCTGATCAGCTCGTGAGCCCTTTTTAAGATATTTTTTGGTCATTTTTATGCTTTATTTGACAGTGCAGAGAGACAGAGGTGAAATGGGGCAGAGAGGGGAGTGACATGCAGAGAACGACCGCGGGTGGGAATCGAACCCGGGTCTGCTGCTGGGCCCGGCCCGGGGGGGACGCCCTACCAACTGAGCTAAGGGCGCCCCCGGGAATTGCTACTAAAACACAAGATTATATGTCAACTCTGACCAATGGCTGCCAAGAAAGGACTCTAGAGCAGGTACTCTCCTTTAAGATTATTTCTCAGGTCAGTTTTTGTATTTGAAATAAAACTTGCACAACCATTCTGAAAGACAGCAGGATAGGTCACCAATCCAGTGCAGTTTGAGTCATGACATGGTAGGCATTACTGACTGTAGTGTAACAATGATCCAGAATATTATCCTCCATGGTCAGCCATTTAGTAAACTGTCTGTATTTAGGGAGTTCATGACTGAGGTTGCCTTTGTTAAAGGTTGCGGAGGACAATAACTAAGGAGTCAGAGTTTGTCACTATTCAGTATCTGATTGGCAAGCATGAGCCCTGCAGGTTTGTCTGTGTTGACATGTAAACACCAACCAGAATGTACGAAAATGCAAATAAAAAAAACAAAACAATGCGCAGCAAAACTCAGAGGCAGCCATCTGCAGCGCCATCTTGGAGAAACCTCTCTCTAGCTGTATCCCATTACAGAGACCGCATCCTTGGAAGGACACGGTCTACGCGGTCTATGAAGGCTATAGCCCGTGAAGGCCGATTCGAAGACCGAACGAGCGTTGTTAAACGAAACGGTCTACGCAGGTCTCTGTTTACGAGCATTTCCGGTTTGCGTAAAAAGCCATTACCTTGCCTGACGACTCGCCGCTCCTGTGCTGCCTAGCAACCCTGATTGCTGCCAACAGAAACAGCCTTGTCAACGGAGGAAAAAAGAAAAAGAAGTTGCCTACCAAACAAAAAGAAAAAAAAGTACAAGAAAAAAAGAAATGAAGATAAAAGTTAAAAAGATGGAGCAACACGTTGCTGTTTTGTTATTTTTTATTTTATTTTATGCCATCTGTGGAAAAAAACGCAATGAATCTTGGGATATGTTGGGCCGAGAAGGATCCATCTGTTGCAGCCTTCAAAACCGTGAAACGAAGGCTGCATTTCTCGGCCGCATATGAAGGAGCCTTGCAAATCGTTGCAAACGGAACAAGCCTTTGCGCGCCGCTATGATGCAATCGGTCTTCAAATGCAGCCTACGTAGGCTTTAACCCCTGAATTGAGATCCAGCTTGTATGTTTCTCTTTGTATGCCTCTTCATCACCATACAGTATCTCTCAAGTCAATACTCAGTATGTAATCAAAATATTAACAGTGTTGGGGAGAACGGGGGAATCTGAGGCATCGGGTAATGTGAGCCACCCCCTGTATCTAGGCAACGGAAAACATTTGTGGTCATGTGAGATATATGTTTTCAAGCCCCTCTCATTTCCCCATGGCCCTGAAAGCGAGGACCTCATGGTGCTGTGATAAGCATGTTTTTTTCACCAAAATAGGTACTTTGCATGTAAAAGTAAATGTTCTTGCTGTCAACTTAATCAACTGTTGTGCCAAAGCAAATGTATTCACGTAGAAAAACTTCTATCATACGTGTTGATGAACTACCAACATATAAAAGCCATGTGATGATATTAGCTAAAGATTAGCCTGAAATGCTAAGAGAGGTAGTTTTTTCTCAAATTGTGGTGGTGGGGGAAAGTGAGCCAAATGCTGTGGCCATGAGGCCCAAGTTAAGTTTAGTCTTAAACATATTTTAATGTAATATTACATGACATATGTTTTATTTTAATGTCATACACATTGTAGAAAAGCCATCATGCCAAAGAAATACACCAGGAAGACGACCTGGGGCAACCACACAGAAAGAGCACCTTCTCATCTTTCCCTGTAACCTTCAGGGCTGGAATGTAGAGTAGGCCTACTTGTAGAGTATGACAGGCTAATGTTATAATCCAGTTGGGTCTTCTCCTGTGTTCTGAGTCCCAGGCTGTTCTCGCTGGTTCTGATTTTCGGTAACGCTTTATATTAAGGTTCGGTAACACTTTAGGTCGATAGTCCACAGTTGACACTCAACAAGCCATCAGTTGATACGCAGTTGCATGTCAACAGTGAATGAGTTTACATATCTCAACAGATACGTAACATGAATTCAACTAACTGTAAGTTAACCATAAGTTGCACTATTAGTAGATGATTAGTTGACATTCAACAGAGCTTGTTCAACAGAAGATCTTGTGAAGCTAGGCAGCGCTAGGCTCATGCTAACGTTGCTAATATAGCTAGCGCGCTAGGCGCAGCGCTAATGCTAACGTGGCTATGCTAGCGGGAGGCCGCGTCGCTAATATATATGACATTATTCTTACATACACAAAACGATATCTCACAAATACCTCAGTTAACTCACCAATTATTCCCTTTGGCTAATGGCAGCCTACTTGTGACCACCACGGGTCTTCAGTGTGAGATGGATGGGTTGGTCAAGCTGGCTTTTAGCACATAGCTTTACTGTCCAGGCACACATCCATTTTTTAGCTGCCCAGGTCAGTAAAACGAGCCCTCTCTGTCTCGAAAAAGCCCTAACCACGCTGGGGCAGTTCAAGTGCTTGAAAAAGGTGGGTAATCGTAATGTCGATAATATTCGAAAATCCAGACTCCAAACATATTATCACCTTCCCAAAGTTTAAATACATATTTATAGATGTATCTATGTTTTTTTATATAATTGTTAATATCAGCATATCAGCAATGGCCAGGGCTGTACGCTTATTTTTTTAGGTGGTAGCACTGGTGCTAGCAAGCAAAAAAAATCAGTAGCACAAAAATAAATTTGGTAGCACACAAAGTATGATCGAAAACTTGCATAACCTTAACCCTTGCATTTCGCTCTAATTACCTTTGAGCATGTCATCTTGGTCTCATTTGAGAATCTAAATTAATATTATATCCTAGTGTGTGCAGTAATAATGATAGAAAAATGAATAGGGGTGCACTGATTGCAATTTAGACAAAATAATCTAACCTGCCAATTGCAATTTTTTGATGATTCAGAATTATTTCTCCCCATAAAAATAATATCTATATATTTTTTGTATATACATATAGTTATTATATTATTAATAATATTTTTTTTTAGAAAATGTCCTATTAATTAAAACCAAACTTTAAAACGTTAAACATAGCATATTAAATAAATAAGGCTACATATTGGCACAATTGAGGATAAATTAAATAGGTTGTTGTGAATGTGTTGGGAGTAGCTCTTCCGTGGCTTATTATTTCAAACTTTGTTTAAATAGACTACTGTTGACTTTTCTCTGCAGCTGAATGAGTTGCCTTTCAAGCTAGAGCACTAGTGCTGTAAAGCGCTAACTTCCTGTTCTTACCGGCTTCAAAACAAAAGTCAACTCACGTTTGGGTGGTAACAGGCTTTTAATGTGAAAGCGCACAGGAAATGTTCTGTTTGCACACGCGCTAACTTAACTGCGGTAATGTTAAGAGCAGAGAGCCGTGTCCTTCCGGTTATTACCGTTGGTGAAGTTTATCGCCGCACGAGCACAGATCCCGAGCACACATCTTTCACCAGCCAAAGTGGAGTGTGGACTCAATACCTTACTTGCCTAAGACTACATTTACCCGCATTTGGAGTGTTAATGTAGAGCCCTCTAAGCAGTGTTGTGCAGCGCTCCTCAGTCTCTCAAAGCAGCATCTGCTCGTTAGCAACCTGTGCACTTGTGCGAGTGGACTTGTATTCATCATCGCACGTGATCAATTTCAGTAGCAAATGCGATCAAAACTGTCGCACTGTACAGCCCTGGCAATGGCTGTATAAACCTCTCAAGATTAGAAGACCTAAATAGGCCTACATAGAGTGGTGTGCAATACAATGCGAACGTATAGTGGTTACTGATAAATAACAACTATAACCTGTAGGACATTATTGATAATATTGTGAGCAGAAATTATATGAAACAAATATATATTGATCTATTAATGTGTATTTTAAACTTTGGGAAGGTGAAAATATGTTTGGAGAGACTTTATTTAGGAAACATATTTCATTTCTAACTGTATCGACATTACGATTTCCCACTTTTTTCAAGCACTTGAACTCCCCCAGCTTGGTTGGTAAGGGCTGTTTAAGCGAGAGGTCTGTTCTTTACTGGCAGCTAGAGAGAAGGTTGTGTATCTGGTCAGTAAAAGCAGCAGCTATATGCTAAAGACCGCTTGACCAACCAATCCATCTCACACTGAAGACCCGTGGTGGTCACAAGTATGCTGCCATTAGCCAAAGGGAATAATTGGTGAGTTAACTGAGGTATTTGTGAGATATCGTTTTGTGTATGTAAGAATAATGTCATATATATTAGTGTAACATACCCTCGGGGATGTAACGGTAAAAAGACGCACGTAGTCCGGGCATTTTTGCTGAATAGCCTGGGCGCGGTTACTCCCTGTATTACGGGAGCCAGTAGGTTCATGACGCTAATAAAGGGGGAGCGTCGCGGCCTCCCGCTAGCATAGCCACGTTAGCATTAGCGCCGCGCCTAGCGCGCTAGCTATATTAGCAACGTTAGCATGAGCCTAGCGCTGCCTAGCTTCACAAGTATCTGTCTAAATAAAGTGTGTTTATAGACACTAAACTGTATTTGAATAAATGTTTGCATGTTCCACATTCAAAGTGCACATTGCTATTTCAGTCTAAAGTGAGCAAAAACTGAGTCTATGCATGTGGTGTTGTGTAGAATGGTCATAGAGATTACATGTTTCTTTAATTAAAAAATAATTTCAATCTGTACAAGGTTCAGTGAGAATTGTATTTGATTAGGGTACCAAATATATTTTATTAAAGCAATAGAAAGCATTATGTGTTTTAATGTGGAACCACAATGCTATAATGATTTAGATAAAGGAAATCAAAATGCATTTGAACTATTTTGTGGTAATTCTCAGATCATTTCTTTCTATGTTCATCAACTGGGTGATAGGACAAGATTCCTGGATTCTTCAGCCCGACTGCTTCAATTGAAGAGGAGTACAGCAGGCCTGGAGTGGCTAGTAACCCAACAACTGGATCTAAAGAGAGCGAAAAATTATTCAAATGTGCTCATTCAAATAACAGTGGCAGGACCAGGTTAAACTAGTGGTTGGTCACAGGAGAGTGATAATTAAGTTGTTTTATCTTGAGTCCATAATGAAAAAAATGGCACTGTTGTGTTTTTTTTATGTTTTACTGAGAATCAACAATGACATACACTTCAAGGAAGAGAGAGAGTAGAAAATAAGTATTTTACATTTACTTGTCAAACCTAACTGCTGAATCAGTGTGTCTTGTTTCACCATTGCTGTTAATCCATTTTCTCCCGAGCTACTAGGAGCTTCAGATATTTTGGTCCATAACAAAATTATATATCTTTTTCTTACCATAACAAAGCGTTTCATGAGAACTGATGTTATATATTACATATGTTTGCTCAGTATCATAACTAGTGGTACTGGGTGTTATGGTACACTTTACTGAGCTTTTTGAATGTCAATTTTTGGACGATCTGTCGTTAAACAATTGCCTAAGTGACACCTAAATAAATACATGCATTAGTTTTATTGTCTTTTTTAGAGGTATTGATGGTACTTGCTGTGTACCTACATGTTGTGTAACTACTGAAAAAAGTTAAATTTACTTCAAATAAATGTTCTTTCCTGTTCAGATATGCTGCCTATATATTTTTTAACTTTACTTTGGGGTCATCCAGTGTTACTCATCAGTTGAGCAAAACTTGTCTCTATTTTGTACTGTTACTAGTTTGTAGATTGTCTACAGACACTAAACTGTTTTCACTTTAATTTGACAGTCCTAAGACCTCTCTACTAATGCTTAGTTGAATATCGACTGATAGTTTGTTGAGAATTAACTATTTTCTCTGTTTTGCTCTGTTGATAGTTTGCAGACACTAAACTGTTTTCACTTTAATTTGACAGTCCTAAGACCTTTCTACTAATGCTTAGTTAAACATCGACTGATAGTTTGTTGAGAATCAACTGATAGTCAACTATTTTCTCTGTTTTCCTCTGTTAATAGTGTGTAGACACTAAACTGTTTTCACTTTAATTTGACAGTCCCAAGACCTGTCTACTTATGCTAAGTTGAATATTGACTGATAGTTTGTCGACAGTCATATGACAATCAACAGGTAGTCACCTACACAGGGTGCCTATTGATTGATAAAACATTCTCATCTTTATTTTACAATGAACATATATGATCAACAGAGGGTTGAATGTTCATTCATTAGATGTGTTCCTTGTGAGTGGTGGGAAAGTTGATCCATATGAAAAGTAAGTTGAGAATTGGTTAATAACAGCAGTTGATAGTCAACTTACTAGAAGTTGACACTCAACTGATAGTTGAATATTTGTAAAGAACATGTAATAAAAAGTACAATGTCTGTTGCAGACTGTTTTTGTAAAAATAAATTAACAAAATAAAATTATTGTATAGTTAACTAACACTTAGTTGAATGCATGTTACATATTTGTTGACAAGCTTTGAGTATCAACTAACTCACTGTTTAATATCAACTAACCATCTACTAATAATGCAACTAATAGTTAACTGACAGTTAGTTGAATGCATGTTACGTGTACAAAACAACATCTACTAAAAATGCAACTTATAGTTAACTGACAGTTGAATGCATTCTAAATATGTATCAATTTAATCACTATTGAATATCAGCTAAACATCTACTAATAGTGCAACCTATAGTTAACAGACAGTTAGTTGAATCCTTGTTTTTTATCTGTTGAACAAGCTCTGTTGATTGTCAACTAATCATCTACTAATAGTGCAACTTATGGTTAACTTACAGTTAGTTGAATTCATGTTACGTATCTGTTGAGATATGTAAACTCATTCACTGTTGACAGTCAACTAATCATCTACTAATAGTGCAACTTATAGTTAACTTACAGTAAGGGTGTATTCACACTGGGAAAGTCCGCTAGTGCACTTGCTTTGGTCCAGACCAAATAGAGTTTTGATTTTTTTTGTTTGGTGTGGTCCACTTTCATATTGCCCCTTTTGCAAGTGAACCAGCATTACGAAGCAAAACCACACGTGATCTGAGGTCATTCATTCATTGGACAGACATTCTGGGGTGGAGAGAAACAGGAAGCACGAAGTTTAAACTGCGAAATATATATCATTGATATAATATGGGGCTAAAAATAATAAAAGGGCCTACATCTAACCTATAAATAAAGAGGAAAAACATCAAATTATTGTTGTTTCATATGGTCATAATGTGTAGCCTTATGTCAATGCCACGTTATGTGGCTTGTAGCCTACGATGTGAAACATCATTTTTACTGTATTTTTGGTGCTGGATGCGCGTCACGCGAGAAGAATAGGCTCAAGCTGACACTCAGCTGATTAAGCTGTGTATCAGCTGGGTCGGCGCAGTTCAGCTCCAAACTGACACGGGGATAGTATTGACGGTCCCGTACATGGGAAGCAAAATAAAAACACACACTTCTTGCGCAGCGTGAACCTGTTGGCACTGTGCGAGAGACGCTCCCCTCTCCTTCATCTGATCGCTGAACACATTCAGCATTTATATTGTTCTGGGCTCCCGGTCAAACCACAACTAATCTTCCTAATAATGGTGACAACAACACTTTCCCATAATGTGAAGCTGACGGCTATTTATTAAAAAAGAAAAGAAAGAAAAGGCACAGTGCCTCCTGCATTTGGGTCGGATCGAGTCCGAACAAATTCACACCACAAACGAACTGCAGCAGAGTGCGTTTGGAAACGCATCGAGACAACCTCTTCAGCTGGGTCTCGGAGCGTTTGTTTGGTCCGCACCCGAGTGCGATTGCTGTATTCACACCTGCCTGAAAGATGCGCACCGAAGGCAGAAGTGCATCTGAGTTCGTTTCAACCGAACTAAACACGGCATGTGTGAATACACCCTTAGTTGAATTCATGTTACGTATCTGTTGAGATATGTAAACTCATTCACTGTTGACATGCAACTGCGTATCAACTGATGGCTTGTTGAGTGTCAACTGTGGACTATCGAACTAAAGTGTTACCCATTTCACTACCAAAATACAGTCAATCTGAAAGAAAATCTGATGACTAGGGGTGGGAATCTCTTTGCATCTCACTTTACACTTACTTTTGTGATGATCATTAAAGACAATCAACAGATGAATTACCTTCTCTAATATTTTATTAGAAGAAAAAGCTTTTCTTGTCACAAATGTGACTTTCTATGAACAATGCAATTATAAATGCAGCTTGCATTTCAACACACCTAAAATGACACACCGTACACACGGTGTAGGTCTTGTCCATCTTCCCATCGACCTCATAGAAAACAAAATGCTGCCATATGTGCAGGTCGTATGGGTTTGCTGCTCTCATTCATTTTGTCAAACAACTAAACAACTTGCACATGTTTCATTGCACATGCGCAGTGGTGCAAGAAGTACTAGTAGGGGTGCAGCAAAAAAAATTAAAGTTATGGTTTTAACTGAGAGAATCGCGATGCATCGAATAATCGATTATTTTTCCCACCCCTACTGATGACACAACATCCTCAATGATATAAAAGTCTCATGCTTAAATGCCTCTTCTTTAACTAATTTGAACAGTGTAATGTCTCGAATTATTATTATGATGCAGAGACAGATTTTCACAAACAGAGGAGCTACCACAGACCAAGAGTGACCCAATAATTTTGCTCACTATATGATGTACTATCTACAGTAGGTCATGCAACTAAGAGGATAGCGCATTAGTTGTTCAGCTGTTTTGTCTCTGATGCCAGGTTGAGGTTTTGAATCCTGATGACACTCCTGCACAAGGTGTTGCAGTGGTGGTCAGTCCAGGCCAGGTGCAGGGCTTCACTGCGGACAATGGCATGGCCAGGCTGACTATTAATACAGCCAGAGGGGCCAACAGTCTGACTGTCCAAGTAAGTCCCTAACACTTTATACATTAACCCGGATTTTTTACCATTCGCTTGAAGTGGTAGAATCAAGCAGAACTATCACCCTACTCTTTTTGGGTTGGTAATAAGTGAATGGTGAACATGTTACCAACTTGCTACTTGTTTTTTTTTTATCATACTCTGTCAAGATATTTATAGTAAACCTTTGTTAATTCTCGTCAGTGTTATGTCTTTATTTTATTTCATTGAGCAATGTTATATTGCTAGATAGGCTTAGTGGTTCCAGACAAGGCCACGATAGGATAGGTTAGACTTGAATATATATATTAATATTTAACTGTGTGTCTTTAACTGTAGGCAAAGACCAATGATCATCGTATTTTAAGTGAAAGACAGGCATCAGCAACCATGGAAGCTAAGCCATATGTCACCAGGAGCCACAACTACATCCATATAGGTGAGCATCCTGAAATAGCTTCAGGTGGTGAAAAAGGTGGTGATGTTGGTGGTGATGGAAAGTATGTGCCTGCCATTCAATAGATACAACAGTATCTAGCACTCATTGTAGCATTTCATCTTTGCAGGTGTGGATACAGCTCAGCTGGAGATAGGAGACAACCTTAAAATAAACCTCAACATACATGGGCCGGGGGCTGAAGAAAGTGACATCACGTACCTGGTGAGAAATATTTAACTCCTGTGCATGTGTGCCCAGGGGCGCAACTAACCACTTTCTGGGGGGTATGCAGACACTTAGCAGGCGCCCCCCCCCCCCCCCCCTGAATTACAGACTTCCATTTTAAGTTACATATTAGAGCAGGTGATCGGCCCAACCATGTCATGTCTGCCTGCACTGATTAAAAGTAAAGGACACACAGTGAAGAACAGGTTGGTCAGCAGAAATAAAAACCATACTGGGCATTTAGGTTTTTGTGGCCGCACTAGTGTCAGGCATGCAAACTCATATGCCATGAAAAAGGTGACATGTCTGAAAACAAACCCCTGCAGGGGGGTCTGGGGGTTTCCCCCCCATATTTTTTTGTGATTTGAACATGTAAAATAAGCAATTTGTTGTACTCTGGAGAAGAGAATTTAAGACAAAGAAAACTTTTATTTCAGTTCAAATGAATAGTAAAATGAGCCAAACAAGTTTGTCAGCCAACCTTCTTGACTTTACCCATACAAAGTGTGTAGGTATTTACTAAGAAAAACGTTAAAAAACAGCTCAGAAAAAAGGTTCAATGGGAAAAACCAGCTTGTTGATAACACTTTTTTTAATAAGACAGAAAATAACTTAGAGCCTCAAATCTAAGATTGGAGCAAACAGAATTTTCATTATCATTGCTACACAACCATCAATCAGACACATATCTTTCTGTCTCTATCTATCTCTCTCTCTCTCTCTCTCTCTCACTCTCTCTCTCTCACACACACACAACTCAAGTTGTGCGCTGGAACGGTGCAAAATATGATAATAGTGGGAAACAGGTGAGCGTGTTGTTTGGGCGCTGACCTGCTATAATCACTACACTACCATTCAAAAACAATAAAAAGCAATAGTCAAAAATGTGAGGTGACACGTTAATCTGCAGTGACAATCCGCGACTCGCGGCCTATAATCCGTGTGCATTAATCAATACAATCGGCCATATGCGTACGGTGTATTTATTCATTCAACCACTTTGAAAAGCTTTTTTCATCCATGCAATCTTTCTCCTTCTCAATCTTCCCGTTTTATTTTTTATGCCCCGCGAGACCTTTCTTTACAGCCTATCCATCTGTAGGTCCCTGTCATCAGATGTCAACACGATTCAAATGAAAGCTCTCGCGCCCCAGCGCCCGCTCGAGGGGGCGCGCACTGGAGCGCTATAGTGTGGGGAGGAGGAGGCGAAGGAGCGGGGGGGCGCCTATTCAGTGACTTACCTCTGTTATTGATCATATAATTTACACAAACGCTGTTGAATACAGAAAAATGCTGACTCCAAATCATTTTCCCCCGATCGCTTTGGCGCCCCTCTAGTGCGGCGCCCCTATGCGGCGCATATAGTGCATACCCACTTTTTGCGCCACTGTGTGTGCCCATACCTAAACCGTTTTCGATGTGTCCCACGTCCTGTGCAGTAATGTCATTTAAGTACTGATGTGTGTATCTCTGTCTGCAGATCATGAGTAGAGGTCAGCTGGTGGATAAAGGCCGTTTCAAGAAAAGTGGTCAAGTACTGATTTCCCTGTCCATTCCAATTAAAAAAGAGATGCTGCCATCATTCCGCATCATAGCCTACTACCATACAAATGCCAATGAAGTTGTGTCAGACTCTGTTTGGGTGGATGTAGAGGACTCTTGCATGGGCTCGGTGAGACACACAACACTTTAATTAGGCAAACTACACACCCATATTGAAACTGATAGATTTAATTGTATATTTGTAAGACACACTTTTTAAATCCATATAACAGTGTCAACAAATTCCAATGTGCATCTCTCATTCATTGCTCTTCCTTCCTATTTAAGTTGAAGTTGGAATCCACCAGGACAGCTCCATCCTATGAGCCGCGCAAGATGTTCGGTCTGAGGGTAACTGGAGACCCAGAGGCCATAGTGGGACTGGTGGCAGTTGACAAAGGCGTCTACGTATTAAACAACAAGCACCGCCTCACACAGAAGAAGGCAATTTATTTATTTAATTTGAATTTATTGATTAAAGTAGAGTCTTAAGTTAAGACTTTAATATGTCGACAGACTCAGATTGTCCAATGTCTGCCGGGAGATTGTTCCAGAAGCAAGGAGCTTGGTTGGAGAAGGCCCTGCTGCTAGCAGGCTTTAAACTCTGGGGAACGGCATGGAGCACTGCATTCATAGACCGTAGTGCTCGGGATGGGGCATAAAGAGCAATCAGAATAGACAGGTATAACGGTGCGAGCCCATTGACTGCCTTATAGGCCAGAAGCAGCACCTGAAAGTCTGATCTGACAGGGAGCAAATGAAGATAGGCTCAAATCGTAGCAATGTGTCCAAATGTTCTACTGTGCAAAATAAACTATGTCAAATCAACTGAGCCAACACTAGAACAAGCAGCGATGTGATGGATAAAAAGGCAAGCGGGTTAAGTTAAAGCTGCAGTATTTTGTTAAGTAAAACAGAAAAAAATATGTGTATTGGAACACAACAGAGCACGTGTGAGTAAATGTTTGCAAAATGCGTCAGAGCTGTCATGTGAGTCTTGCCTGTTTGTTTTTCTGTTAATGAATGACTTCCACCCTGCTCAGGTTTGGGACATTGTAGAAAAACTCGACACAGGCTGCACTCCAGGTGGAGGGAAGGATGGTATGGGTGTGTTCTACGATGCTGGGCTGTTGTTTGAGTCAAACACGGCTTCTGGGACTCCCTACAGACAAGGTGAGACTACTTCAATCACCTGGCTCATTCTTTTCCCTCCTCCTAATAATCTTACTAAGTCCTCCCAAATATCCAATGGTTTGGATCGATCCACCGTCAACCGCTTATCCGGGGTTGGGTCCTGAGGGCAATCGCTTTAGTAGGGGTTCTAGTTATTTCGGTCATGAGTCAACCTTCATGACCATAGAGGAAAGTAGGAAAAAAGACTGACTGGTAGATCGAGAGCTTTGCCTTCGAGCGAGTTAAAATCTATCCATCTATGCCATTTCTCCAGCAAATCTCATGCTCCGTTGTCCCTTCGCTGGAACAAAACCCTGTGGTACTTGAACTCCTTCACTTGGGGTAAGGACTCATACCCTACCCACAGTATAGCTAATTCATCGAGTTTTTGCCATGGCCTCAGATTGCTAAACTTGGTTGCACACTGTTCCATTGAGTGCTGAAGGTCAGAGCCAATGATTCCTTCAGGACCACAAAGCAGCAATGCAATCCAATGGACTGCAACACCTCCTGTCCCTGACACCAATCTCAATATCCTGTCCATGAACAAACAGTATTGGTAACAATATGCAGCCCTGGCAGAGGCCAAGATACAAAATTGGGCAACACGTCTGATTAAAGGTCAAATTAGGACATTAGCTGTCGATGTTTGGGTTTTTTCCTATTTTTCACCGTCATTTTAGGTGTAATGTAATGGACCGCAGAAGAACAGCATTATTGTGTTACCGTCATTAAGTACGGGCCCTCAATGTATTGAGAGCCCGTAATTATTACTCTCCACCATACTTATTCTTACTTCTTCTTCTTCATATTTCTTCCGCCTCATTTTCGAGCTCCTACTCCTCCCACACCGTTTCACTTAGAAACGCAAAAATTTCACAGAACGTCCGTCCCTACCCGCATGGTGTGCTATTATACAGTTTTTTGAATTTCCGCTAGGGGGCACTGTTATTAAGCCCCGACTGAAGAAACTTTGAGAGGCCACGCCCCTAAATCCGTAAATCCGATTGACTTGAAATTTCTCACACAGGTGTATGTTAGGGTGCTCTAGAAAAAAAGCCTCTGGGACCATATAAGTCCGCCTGGGAATATTTTTTGCTAATTAGCATAAACTGAAAAACAGGGTTTGAACCACAACTTTCTCAAATTTTACTTTATCAACACCAAATTTCTCACGAAGCTTCGGAGGACTATGACACACATGCCCGTAAAAGATTAGTAAGAAAGCATGAAAAATATGGCCGCCATTGACCAAAACGTTTACGCAGGGGCGGGGCTTAATAACAAATTGGCCATAACTCATTGACCATAGGTCCTATCATCACCAAACTTGCAGGATATGTGCAAAAGACATGTGGTAGCATGGCCCTCTAAGCTTGTCAAGATTAACCCATAGGGGGCGCCACAAATGCGAAAAACATCATTCAAAAATGCAATGTTTGACAGGCCACGCCCCTTTACCACTCACTCTGATTGACTTGAAATTGTATACACATGTACAGCCCATGGTGCTCTACAATAAAGCCTCTTGGACCATAGGGGTCAGCCATGATTTCTTTTCTTCCCTAATTTACATGACCTGAAATACAGTCAAGTGACATCTACTTAGTGGATTTCCAACCTATCATCACCAAATTGTGTACACAGCATCAGGGGCGGCGGTCAGTACAAGCGTTCGAGCCCGGCCGACGGGCGGGGCGCCGCCGAAGCGGGGCTGGCGGCCTGCGCAGGGCAGCCCGTACTTTCAAAATCTCGGCGGGATTTTCTAGTTTTTAGTTATTATGGTTCACTGGACCATTTTTGTTGTTGGGGACATAGTCTCAACACATCTTAAACTCACACTGTCAGATAAAGGAGGTACATAATATTTTTTTGATTTAAGCGACCCTTCGAGGCACTTACACGTTGGCTTCAACGATCAGCCAAGGTGATTGCTATGAGCTGATCATGGTCTCCATTGTTTGGTCAAAGGTTTTAAAATGTTTTCTATTTAAGCAACAGTCAACCAAATAACAATAACAATAGGGGTGTGCCCTCTCCATTTGCCCAAACTTCATATGACCTCACTCTGATTTTAGGATGATCACATCAATTATACCATTCAAACGTTGTGGTCCAAATCTAACCTTTTTGACTTCTATTAAAGATCTTTTCTGTGTTTCATTCCCAGAATTGAAATGTCCGGCCCCAAGCAGGAGGAAACGAGCAGCCGGTAACATAATGGATGTCACCACCAGCTTATGTAAGAACCACAGCTCCCAAATACAAAATAACCCCATAATCAGCCATCTTTTGCCGTATTTTCTTGTTGTTGAGACTTTCCTCATTCAAATCAAGGGTTTAACGATAAAAGCCATGTAAGTAAAACAGACTTGACTTAACCAGAACAACTTTTGTTTATTTCTTATTTGCTATATTAAAAATGCTCTATTAGTTGTTCTCCATACCATCTCACCTCTGTCTTTCCTCCATAACTGTATTTCTTTCCAGTGAGTAAATATGAAGACAAACTGCAACGTGACTGTTGTTCAGATGGCATGAAGGAGATCCCTGTTTCATACACCTGTGAGATGCGCAGTGAGTACATCGTGGATGGTCCAACCTGTGTTGAAGCCTTCAACTACTGCTGCAACGAGATGAAAAAGATGCGAGCTGACAGGAAGGAGGAAAGCCTTCAACTGGCTCGCAGTAAGAGACATGGACACATTTTGGGAGCGGGGTGGACTGCATGGTTATCAATGGTCATACTCCTTATGAAAAATTGTAAACCTTTTTAATCACACTTTAGGTGAGGAGGATGACAGTTACATGGACAGCAATGACATTACATCTCGCACCCAGTTCCCTGAAAGCTGGCTGTGGACAGATATCACACTCCCTCCTTGCTCTAAACAGAGCCCTAACTGGTGAGTCTACACAAACTATAAGGGCTAATAATTGATGCCTTCATTAATGACATTACTAAGATTTTCCCTGTACTTTTTTACACACTTTTCTTCATTCCAGTGACACCACATCATTTGTGAAAAATGTTCCCTTGCAAGATTCAATCACGACCTGGCAGTTCACAGGCATCAGTCTGTCAAGAACTCACGGTGAGGATTCAGTGACTACACTTAAACATCTTCCATTCATTACACCTTTGTTCTTTGTTTGTTTCATCCCTGGTACCTAATCATCCCTCTCAACTTTAAGGAATCTGTGTCGGCAAACCATTAGAGGTAATTGTCCAGAAGCCATTCTTCATTGATCTCAGGCTGCCCTACTCTGCTGTCCGTGGAGAGCAGATAGAAGTTAAAGCGGTCCTCCACAACTACAACGATGATCCAGCCACTGTAAGTCTGGTGTTTCAGGCCAGAATGACAATTGTACCAAGATATTTTTTGTATAAGAGTTTGTATTCAAAAGGCCTAGGTTTTAATTAGATCATTTCTCAAGTCTTAGATCAGTGTAATAGAATCGGATTTGGTCAGCCTCAGAACTAGGACAACCTCACAATATGCCTTTTCATTCTCAAGATAAAATAAATTCTGTAGGAAACAATGTAAAGCTTTAATTTTCTTCAAATTAAATAATTGTTAGCTTAACTCAAATACAACTAAAGGTTTTGTTATGCACTGCATGGGGGTCTTTATCTGGATCTTAATCAACCACACATACCTTAGTATGGTTCTCTGTCTTTTCTTGTCTGTTTTTTAAGGTGCGCGTAGAACTGATTGAGGAGGAGAATGTGTGCAGTGCAGCTTCTAAACATGGAAAGTATCGACAGGAAGTCCATGTTGGGGCCCAGACTACGCGATCTGTACCCTTTATTATTATTCCCATGAAGGATGGGGAATACAACATTGAGGTCAAAGCTGCTGTTAAAGAGTCTTATCTCCATGATGGAGTACGGAAGACGCTGCGGGTGGTGGTGAGTGAATCACATTCCATGTTTAAGAGCTCTTGTATATCAGAACTGTTTGCTGTAAAATGTTGAAGCTGCATTGAAGAAGGTTGGTTGAACCTATACTTTTGATCTCAGGCCTTCAAGGCTATGTTGGGAATGTATGTGTGTGTAAGTGTCTATGATGTGGCAATGCTGTTGTAAAGTTTAAGGTAAATGTTAAGTACAAATGTGACTGAATTAGGTTTAGAGTAAATAATTATTCTCTGGGTAAATATAAGTACTTAAAGTTCTGGGAGGTGGTTACAGTAATAATCATATGGTTAAGTTAAGAGTAGGATTGTGATCATCACTTTCTGCTTTTTGGTAATTCTGTGTCTCCAAATGATTCCAGAAAATAGTTCTAAATAGCTCACATAGGACGCAGCTGATTTAGCCTTAGTTTCCTTCTCAAAATGCACCAGATTGATGCATTTTCCTTTAAAAGGTTAACATTTTCCTTCCAGGGGAGCATGCCCCTGGACCCCCTAGAAGGTCCTTAGTCCCCACCGCAATCTTCCAAATTCCTGTAACAAACACTGTATCACCCTAAAATGATTAGGTCATTAATCAAAATAAATATGACACATTTGTATTGTAAGACCACCTCTCAGGGGGCCTACGAAACCTCTCAGCCCCAGCGCCTTATGGCAGGTTGAGGCGGGCCTGCTTGAGGGTCCTAACTTTGACACAAAATCCCTTTAAAAATAAACTTTAAATAACAAAGAAAAAAAGGAACATGTTAAATAACAGGCAAGCCATGTTGTATTTGTTACCAAAAGAGCACATGAGTTTACTTAAAATTTACTGTGATTTCTACTGTTAACTATTTCTTTGTTAACTATTGTTTTTCTAGCCTCGAGGAGTACTAGTAAAATCTCCTCAGATCATAATTCTGGACCCCACTACTAAAGGTGTAGGTGAGTTTACCCTTTAGATTACATTATATTGTAATTAAGTAATACAATATTTCTTATTATTTGCTTACTGATCCCCCAACTTCTCCACTTCTTCTCTCTTTAGATGGTACACAACATGAAATTATGAACAGTCAAATTCCTAAGAAGGATTTGGCTCCAAATACACCTACCAGCACACAGATCTCTGTGACAGGTGAGATATGTTATTTTTGGAACTGTTGTGGAATATAGTTGATGTTCTTTGTAATGGGATATTACCACGTCACTGGTTATTTGTTATTATTGATTCATAATTCAAATATTTTGCCTTTGTGTGTGTGTGTGTGTGTGTGTGTGTGCGTGCGTGCGTGTGTGCATGTATGTGTGTGTATACAGGCAGAGAACAAGTGTCTGTACTTGTAGAGATCGCCATTAGTGGGAACTCAATGGGTACCCTCATTTACCAGCCCTCAGGCTGTGGAGAGCAGAACATGATCCACACGACCCTGCCTGTCATTGCAACAACATACTTGGACAAAACCAATCAGTGGGAAACTGTGGGATTTCAGAAACGTAATGAAGCACTACAACACATCAAGACCGGTAGGCAAACACATAAGTATTTATTAGCACAAGTACTAAAAACTGATAACCCTTTGTGAAGGAATTTAACGTTTCTGATAGGTAGAAATGTGTTTAAAAAAACACACCTGCCCTACAAATTCAAGCTTTTAACATTGAGAATAAAGGCAGTCAGTTAAAAGGTTGGTTGTTTTGATTGTGCCCAGGCTACCGAAACGAGCTTGTCTACCGTAAAAGTGATGGGGGTTTTGCTGTGTTTACACATTACCCCAGCACCACCTGGTGAGGCATCCAAACATTCATGAACTGAAACTTATTTATTTGCACATCCTCCTTTCATTTAGATTCTGACTGTGAGAGGATGGTTGTATATCATGTGAAAAGAAATTAAACTTCACTATTACGCCCTCTTCTATCCTCTCTAAGGCTGACAGCCTATGTTGCCAAGGTGTTTTCCATGGCCAACAATCTGGTGGCGGTGGAAAGCGACGTCATCTGTGGCGCCATCAAGTTTCTGATCCTCAAAACACAGCAGCCTGATGGCTTGTTTAAAGAAGTTGGAAAGTATATCCACGGGGAGATGATGGTGGGTGCACTGATTTTTATCAACATCAGTTCTTCATCTTAATGCTGAAAAAAAAGTGGATTGAGATGAAAATAATTACATGTCATTGACTATTTGTTTGAATAAAATGTACTTGTGTGTGTGTGTGTGTGTGTGTGTGTGTGTGTGTGTGTGTGTGTGTGTGTGTGTGTGTGTGTGTGTGTGTGTGTGTGTGTGTGTGTGTGTGTGTGTGTGTAGGGTGATGTACGGGGCAAAGATTCAGATGCCTCCATGACAGCCTTCAGCCTCATTGCTATGCAGGAGTCACGCACAATATGTAATGCCATTGTACCTGTAAGTACCTTACCTCCATACACTTTCTCTTTTTCCTTCTCACGGTTGGTTTCTTCATGTAACTACTCCAACGAAGTGATGGGTGAAACAAAGCTTTCTGAATCACTGAAAAAAACTATGAAGCTACTGACATGGCACATAATGCAGTTTACACCAAGGCAAGGCAAGTTTATTTATATAGCACAATTCAGACACAAGGCCACTCAAAGTGCTTTACAGGGGCAAGATTAGAATACATAAAACACATTATAAAACATTTAAAAGCGAATAAAAGAAGCAAATAAAATAAAAATTGCAGGTTAAAATGGAAACAAAAAAGTCTTCAGACTCGATTTAAAAGAACTGAGGGTTGCAGCAGACCTCAAGTTTTCTGGGAGTTTGTTCCAGATTTTTGTGCATAATAACTAAAAACTGCTTCTCCTCGTTTAGTCCTAACTCTAGGGACTGTAAGTAGACCTGTCCCAGACGACCTAAGGGCTCTGGACGGTTCATAACGTATCAGCAGATCAGTAATGTATTTTGGCCCTAAACCATTTAGTGCTTTATAAACCAACATCAGTATTTTGAAATCAAGTCTTTGAGTGACAGGAAGCCAGAGTAAAGACCTCAGAACTGGGGTAATGTGATCCACTTTTTTGGTCCTTGTGAGGACTCGAGCAGCAGCGTTCTGAATTAGCTGAAGCTGTCTGATATATTTTTTTGGAAGGCCAGCAAGGACACTGTTACAGTAGTCAAGTCTACTAAAGATAAATGCATGGATAAGTTTTTCTAAATCTTGCTGAGACATAAGCCCTTTAATTCTTGATATGTTTTTTAGGTGGTAGTAGGCTGATTTATTAATTGATTTAATGTGTTTCTTGAAATTCAAGTCGGAGTCTACGACAACACCAAGATTTCTGGCTTGGGGTGTGGTTTCTAACATAACGGATGTAAGCTGTGCGCTGACTTTAAATGTTCATCTTTGGCACCAAAGACAATTACTTCAGTTTTGTCGTTGTTTAATTGAAGGAAATTTTGGCACATCTAATCATTGATTTGTTCAATGCACTTACTCAGTGCCTGTATCGGACTGTAGTCTCCTGGCATGATTACTGACTGATCAACAGAAAATAGACAAGATCAAAATGTAATACATACTAGACAATAAATGTGCTCGTCAAGAGGGGAATGAGAGACTTGTTTGAACATAACCTGTAGCCCCTCACAATTAATATTGTTAGGTCATAGTGTGCTCTTTGGTCTTGAAGGTAATACTTGATACAACAGCAGGTAGTAAGTTATGCAATCATACTTTATGTTAGAGCAGATCAACTCACTGTTAAAATACATTGTTCAGCAGAGGGGTTTAGCTAATAATTAGCTGTGCTGAAATAATAGTTTTAAAGCATAAACAAATACGATGTTGCATTTGTGTTTAAGCATTGATAAGAATCCGTACTTAGATGACAGTGAGTCAGAATTTAAGTGGTCTCATTGCTGACATTTATTAGTATTTTGCTAAATGACGGTTGTGTTAAAAAATCAACCACTTAGCTACAGTCTGCATCTCTGCATTCATATAATGAACCAGATGGAAAGGCATCCTATCTCCCGATCCTTAAGGTGCGAACACACTACACGCGTTACCCGCGTAAGCTTTACGTGCTTAACGCAGCTAAAATGTTGCTTGATCATTTTGTGTCAAAAATGGTTCTACGCGCGTAACGTGCCTAGTCTCCCCCCCGATATTGTATTTCCCTAATCAACCATGGCTGCGATCAGACCCGACACAACAGCGTGCATGTCCGCACAAAAACAACAACAACACGGCCAACAACTGTGCCAAAAGACAAACTGAACAGCACAAATAGCCTAGCATTAAAACAGCATTGCATATTCACGGCAGCTACATAACAAATACAGTTACAGCAGCATCGGTGCACGGCGGCACAACATAAAGGCAAGTAGTCAACATTACCCTACCTGGCTGTGACAGGGGACCGTGGCTGGCGTAGATCAACACCGGTGCTTCGCTGTACTTGTTGTGAAAGTCCCCCGGACATAGCCGTCATGTTTGGGTTCATAATATGAGGCGCTAGCCGGCCGCACACAACCGGGTGAGTTAACTAATGCTATACGGCGCTAACTTGGTTTATCGGCTAAAGCACAGCCGCACATATTCACTGAATTAACCAGGAAGTCCATTTTCCTGGTTTACTTTGCCCACGTCTTCTATTCCCGAGCTGCTGTCATACAGCACCGGGCCGCCTGCAATACATTTTCCTCCTCGGTGTTTCTCAGCCTCTGTGTACACTGCTCTCCGACCGTGCCAATGTATGTGACGTCGGGTCAAGCCCAACGATGATTGGCCAACGCAGCTAATCGTCACGCATAGGAGCGTAAAAAGTTTAATTTTTTGAACTCCGCGCGTAGCTGCATAGGCGTATTAGGTGCGTATATACGCGGCTCATACGCGGCTAAAGTGTTGCTTTAGCGCGAGTAACGTATCTACGCGCCATGTACGCGCGCAAACTAATGGTTCCCTATGGAAAATTTGACGATTTTATACGCGTCTGTACGCGTGTAGTGTGTTCACACCTTTATTCACACTTCTCTGACACCAGTGTGATATTCTGAGGCCTTGTTTGTGGTTACGTCATTGTTGGTGTGTTGAAGCAAGTGTAGGAATTTCCAACATATTATGCCACATTTGAAAGAAGTTACAGAACTCTTGAGTCAAGCAGAAAGTCACAGGTCATAATGACCTTACAGGTTGCAACAACAGCAGGTGTTGCAAACAGAGCAGCAAGCAGACACCAGTTACGTATTAATAACTAAGAAATCTATTAGAAGCAGCGAGTTGCTAATATGGTCAGATATTGAGACTCATACACGCAGGAAGTAACAATAGGCTGTGTCTGTCTGCTGTGTGTGTCCCGCTCGTCAGAGGGAGGCGCGTTTATTCAGAGATTACTTCATGCTCCGTTCTCACTGTGCTCACTGTGGCCTTCAGTGTGCGCACGTACTTCTAAACACTTCACAATGAAGGATGCACACCTTCGTACTTCTAAAAACTTCACAATGAAGGATGCACACCTTCGCGCAAGCAATATCCGGAAGCTCATGCCGATCTGACTAAAACTCAGAGAGATATGCGAGCCACAGATAGACACACACACACACACACACACACACACACACACACACACACACACACAGACAGACAGACGTTTCTTGCTTTATACATAGATAGATAGATGAACCAGATGGAAAGGCATCCTATTCACACTTCTCTGACACCAGTGTGATATACAGTACTGAGGCCTTGTTTGTGGTTGTCACGTCATTGTTGGTGTGTTGAAGCAAGGCTCCAAAACATCTTGCTGCAATACAAACTGGTCTTCGGATGCGTCCCAGGATTGAAATGCCAAGACATTCCTGAGAAGGAACAGATATTCCAAATACAGTCATTACAATTATCGGACCAACTTGCCTCCTTTTTTGTTGATCCTGAAATACTTGCTATGTACTGTATCTGATTCTCCCTCATTCTCCTTCCTTTCTCTTCCTTCCATCCAGAGTCTGCCAAGTAGTGTAGACAAAGCAGTTGACTACCTGGAGAAGCGTCTGCCCAGCCTCACCAACCCATATGCTGTTGCCATGACATCATACGCCCTGGCCAATGAAAACAAACTGAACAAGGAGTTACTCTTCAATTTTGCTTCACCAGGTACTATAACACTAGCCTGGCACCGCCCACCTACCTACTTCCGCTCAATTTTCATTTCACTTCAATAGTCAGTCTGGGGCTGCGGTGTATTCATGCGTTCCTGCTAAAACAGATTTTTGTCGGTCCAATCAGCGAACAGAGGGAGTAGCTGAGAACGATGACGTCGAGGTTGTGCGCCAGTTTCAGTTGTAGTCACAGTAAGACAATGGATAAGGATACGAGAGAAGCTATTTAGTCTGTTGTGGCAACGCTGCCGAATATCGATAAATTAAAGCCGGAGCAAGAACAAGCTTTGCTGAGTTTTGTTGGTTCCCGGCCGGGGACCAAACGCTATGCGATTGGTTGGCAGATCCAGAGTGGCACTGGGCAGATCCAATCATTTTAAACTTTATCAGACACCCGCCTCCAAGTGAGTGAACGTTTGTCAATTGAGCAGTTCCAGACCTTTTGTACAAATTAAATTAAGTACGATGGTCTGGTAGCACCAGGCTACCATAACACAGCATTGTTCTTAAACTGATATTCAGGTACAGAGACTACAGGTTTATACTGTGTCATTTAAAAAGTATGACACATTCAACGATGAATACTATAATACATTTATTAGAGCTTGACTGACACGTGATCAATAATATAATAGGATTTTTTCTCAGTGAAAAATGAAAAAGACATGTTAGAGGTATGTCTGTCTAATATTTGAATGACCAGGTTTAAGGGAAATCTATTTTTTTCAAAATATTAAGGTATTAATAGTGAATTAAGTGTGTTCACCATTATAATCAAACATTATTTGTGTGTGTCTCAATCAGAGTTGTCCCACTGGCCAGTACCTGGTCGACATGTTTACACAATGGAGGCCACAGCTTACGCTCTTCTGGCTCTGGTCAAGGTTAAGGTGAGCACGTCCTACTTGTGATTCACTTCATTGCATTTTGTTGAACTTGGTTCACAAGCCTCTAAGGTAAAGCCTGCTGCCTACTGATCATGCTGCCTGTCTCAGACTAAGGTTTGAAATGGTGCAGAGTCTGCGAGAAACGATCTGTTTATGTGTTTTGTTTTCCTAACCATTGCTTGACCCCACACATCAAAGGTGTTGGGTCTGTCTGTCTGTGACTGTGTGTGCGTGTGTGTGTGTGCTCATGCTCATGTGTGTGTGTGCGCTCGTGGGTGTGTGCTCATGTACAGGTATGTGCATGTGTTTGTGTGTGTGTGGGTGCGTGTTTGTGTGTGTGGGGGGGTCTATGTGTGTAGGTGTGTGTGTGTGTATATATGTGCGTGCGTGTGTGCTCGTGTGTGTGTGTGTGGATACCGTTAGAAGAAGGGGGGCGGGTATATCATCTGTTAGAAGCAGTTTAGTGTAACATTTTGCCCCATTGCTCCATTGTGTGCTGTGGGGTCATTTTGACCCCAGAGGACAACAGGTGTTATTAAATTAAATAAAACACCCATAATTTGATCAAAACACTTCAAATTTATATGAATCATCAAAAGCATAGTATTGAACAACCCCTATAATTTTCAGACCATTTGGTGAATGAAAAACATATTTTCTTTTTTTTGTATAATTATTTTTATTTTGTTTTTTTGTAACAATAATCAAACAAACAAACAAACAACACCAGACAATACATACAAACTAAGAAAAGAGAAAAAAAATTAAAATAAGAAAAAGGGCAAATGTGTATGTTGTTCATTATTGCATGATCTCACACACACACACACACACACACACACACACACACACACACACGTAACATTTAAAGACACACAAAAAGAAAAATCCATCCAAAAACATATTTTCACGCAAAAAGAAATGTCCCAGTACAATAGGAGGGTTAACAAACGTATGTAGGAAAAGTAACCTTTGCAGACTCTCATGTGGTGGAGAATGCATATCACCTTATTAAGCCTCCTTTAAAGAGTGCCTATTGTACTTTTTCGACTTTTATGACCTATAAACATTGTTATAATGATTTATAGTCATCTTTAACCATACTAGCGTATCAAATAATTACGTACATGCATTTAGACGTATTCCCTGCTGACCGTCTGGGGTGGCTGTGCAGAGTGCTAAACACTAGGGCAGCCGGTCGAGAAATCACTTGTTCAAATCGGTTCAAATGTCCCGCCATCGTGTCGTCACGTTCCTGGATTTTTCCATGTATGGTAATGCTGCAACATGCCCCCACCTTCCTGCTCAAATCTGCCCGCTGATGTGATAATTGAACATGATGTAACTTTTTACTTGTGCATATATTGTGACATTTGTATTTCTTTTTGTCATAAGTAAAAGTAGGAAATGTTTAATGAAACAGAATAGAATGTGAAGGCTCATCAGGTTAAAGTTGACCAGAGGAAGGGGGAGGACCATAGGGTCATAGGAAGGAGTAGGGGGAAGGACCTTATATGGCCATACAGTAGGAAGGAGTAGAGGGAGGTGGCTATCGGGGTCCCCCGTGCAGCTGTTCCTTTTTCACTCCTCCCTCTCTCAAGTCTCATTGGTCCTCAGTTCACTATATAACAGCTCGTTTGGAGCAGGACAGGGCTTTTTTAGGCATTACTATATACGCATATAGTTTGTCACACTCTGTTCCAGCAGACTCTATGTGTCCCTTCAACCATGGAGGCAGAAGAAAAACTTAGAAAAACTTTGTGAGTCCAAAATACTCTGAAAGATTTTGGACTTCGAAGTACTTAGAGGCAAAGTCTTTTAAAACACTTCTTTGAAACTCTTGACACAGATAACTTGGTCAAATGGTAAACGAAAAAAGGGGAAAATGATAGAATAGGAAATCGGATAGAATGAATAGGAAGTAGCAGGATATTGGTGGTCTAACAAGGCTCCTTTAGTTGGGCAATACCTGTTTAAGTCCTTATCATTTTTGAAGATTTCGGAGTAAAGCTTTAGACGATACTTATTTGGCATGCATGCATATGTCTTTGTATCGTTTCAAGATTTACAAAAATTCGGAAAAGAGATCAAGTCAACAGATATTAGGGGAAAAAGAACTCTATTGAATGAGTTATAGGCATACAACCTCTTTTCTTTTCCTTTCTTGTCCATTTTATGTATTATACCTATACCCTCTTGTATTTTGTAAATAAAATCCCTTAAATGTTGTAAAGCCTCAGTTGTGAATTAGTTTATAACTGGAACAGAAGGACTTTAGGTATAAGTTTGTTCTTCAAAGAGATGGTTCCGTCCTCGGGGAGGTAAGTACAATTCGATTCCACACAACGGCACATTACTGATTTAAAACACACACAATCTCATACACCTAATCTTTAAAAATAAAAGAATAGGTTATAATACCTTCCCAGGTTTAAACGAGGATGTTTAAATTCTGAAAATAGTATATCTGTTCTATTTTACTAGAAGGGTGGTTTACAAAACTAAGTTGCGTATAACTTATAAGCAATAACTTGTGAATGATATCTTCCGTGAAAAAGGAGGAGGATTTTCTGAAGCAATATTTAAAAGGGTTTATACTACACGGAGATCGGCATCATCATTAAGAATGAGGGGGTTCTGATGAAGTAAAACGCTAAACACGGTGGTATGTATTTAATATTGTACTTTATTTAGAAGTAAACTCAGGTAGTCCAGAGGGTAAAATCCCGTGCTTTTAACCGCAGAGGCCGGGGTTCACATCTCTTGCAGGAACTGTGGTGAGAGGAGAGACCTCTTTTATGAAGAAATAATAAACAAATAAAGCATTGTGTTACAAATTGGTTAATACGGGTTTGATAGGACATAACTAATAAACTTAGATACTAGCTTTTCATTATAGATCAGACTTTGGAAGTCGAGATCGCTTTACCGCGTGCTGCTGAAAGTGTTCCGGAAGGAAGGAAACCAATCACAACGGAGTGGGGTTGGCAGGAGGGGGGGGCGGAGAAGCACAAAGCCGAGTGTGGACAGAGACTGTTGTGCGTGCACAGATGAGAGGAAGAGTTTCCTGAACATCTACATGGTTTTTTATGCTGTGATTCGTGTCAGGTTGCTCCATAGGAGTCATAACTGAAAAATTAAGACCAGAAAAGTAGTTTAATTGGAGATCTTTAAGAACAGTTTAGGGGGGCCTTCAAACTGTATGTGCGAGCTTGTTGATCTTACACCGATGCTAAGCATGACTGTGCTTGCCAGTTTCATCCTCTCAGATGTTTTGCACCTCCACTTCAGCTTGAATAAGGAAAAACCATAAAGACAAAGAAACCTCCACCAGAGATTATTATTCATTATACAGAACCTCACTTGAGACACCTGCAAATAAAAGTTTGTTAGGCATTTTAACAAATCACATCATATACCCATGTTGTGACCCAAAGATAGGATGTTTCATACAAACACAAATTTAACACATAATATATATGTATTTCACTTATACAAAAAATATACACTGCAAAATATTACAACCACATCCAAGATCTCCATTGTCTCAATAGGACTTTAACCTATTTCATAGTATAGAGGACTTTCGCTTTAACCTATTTGTCAACAGGGCTTTAGCCTATTTTGTTGTAAAGAGGACTTTTACCTAAACCAAACACGGCTTTTACTCTATTTGACATATATTTTTTTCTGATCTCGTGAAACAAAGACATGGTAAGGCATAAATCAAATTTAGTGCACTTACCAGGTCGATGTTATCTTGAGATCCTGTTTGTGACACCAATTGTGGCGTCACAAACAGGATGGAACAGTGATGGAAGTTATTTCAAGGTTGGAGGTCAACTCAGGTGGAAGAATATTTCACGAGACTTGGATGAACTATGAAGCGATATTTATTCCAGGCTTAGCCTAGGAGAAGCAGACTGCAACTCGGGTGACTTGCACTTCAATTCTGACAGACACATCCTGAGAGCTGTGTATTAACCTCGTGCTATCTCGGGCACCAAGGGTACCAATGTTTTGGTTCAGAGCTGAACACAGTGAACCATAACATTCTGGAGTTAAAGGAGATGAGACTTTATCTATACAGCTGACCTAAGTGTGTGAGAGACAGACACACAAGAAAGGCATAAATGCACTATTTATCTTTACCATTACTTTTACAACTAAAGACCTTAAATTCCCTCACACTACTTGTGTGTGTGTTTTAACTGTATGTCATGCTACGTAAAGCATACAATGGAGTCCTCTTCCATGCTACCTCACTATTAGGGCAGAGGGCTAGGAGACAGTACTCAGTGACATGTTTCCCTCAGTAATGTCAGAAAAGATTTAACTTTTTTACAAAAAGCCATATTTTCCTACTACTTTCCTCAGCACTTTGTGATTATACATAGATAATTGAAAGGTATTTGGTTACAAGAATTGCAAAAACCGCCAGTTTGGAAAAGAAAACACGGGGATATTTGTGATTCATTGCTTTGATCAGGCAAGTCTGAAATGTATGACATTGTGACATAATAATAACTGATCTAGCTCTATGGCAGGTTTGGGAAACTGCCAGACTGTAAAATAATCAGTATTTGCAAAGTCAACCACAGAAATTGTTTAAACATCTACTTGTCGTCCTCTATTAAAGGCCTTTGATGAAGCTAGAGGTGTGGTCAGATGGTTCAACAAACAGCAGAAGGTGGGCGGAGGCTATGGATCTACTCAGGTAACACAGACCCCTCTTTCCATCTAAATACAGTAATGAACCTCTAGTTCTCTTTGTATTGCAATTAAGCTTTCTCTTCATCTTTCATCTTCCAACTTTTTTGCCCCCCCCCCCTTTCTCTTTCCCTCTCCAGGCTACTATAATGGTGTACCAGGCTGTAGCAGAGTACTGGGCCAGTGCTAAAGAACCAGAGTATGATCTGAATGTGGACATCTTGTTGCCAGGCAGGTCCAAGCCTGATAAGTTCAACTTTAACAGAGCAAATCAGTTCGCCACAAGGACATCGAAAGTGAGAACACACACACACACACACACACACACACACACACACACACACACACACACACACACACACACTAACAGACACACAGTGGTTAGTTATTCCCCTGTTTTTTATTTATGTTTGTTTTGTTTTTTCTACAGATTAATGATATCAACCAGGATGTGACAGTGACGGCAAAGGGCACAGGAGAAGCAACGGTGAAGGTAAGTCATTATTTTTTCTGTTTTGACATTCATAATATGTTTTTTGTTGTGTCCGTTTAGAATTACAGAAGACATTTATTTATACCGTGTGTGCACAATATTCTTGAGACGGATGCCTGTTTGATTCACATCACATATTAAGAAACACTTTTGACTATGTGACAGATGGTGTCGCTGTATTACGCTCTGCCTACTAAAAAAGAGAGTGACTGTTCAAGGTTTAACCTGTCAGTGCAGCTCCTCCCAGGTAATTTGTAAATTTATTTGTCATTTTATCCGTTTGTGCTGTTTGACTTATCTTTTCTCCGTGGTTCCTGCTGTCTATCCACCTTCCTTTTGCAAGAAACACAAATATTCAAAATGCTCATTAAATGTTTTGCTCCTGCAGAGAAAATGGATGAAAATGAGAAGATATACAAGCTGAAAATAGAGGTTTTGTAAGTAAAATCAAAAAGTCATACCGATCAGTATTGCAGTAATATGGCTTTATACACAGCATTTTCTAGCCAGTCATGGCCCCTAAATTAGTTCTCTTCTTCACTTTTCTGTTTAGGTTCTGCTCAAAATATTTAATGGTCATGCTCTCTGTGCTCCCGATAAATACAAATATAATGGCTTTTCTCTGAACATTCCTTTGAAAAAGCTAACTTGAGCTGCCCATTCCCCAAGTTTAAACCATATTTGAAATCTGAAATTAAGTTTTTTCTTTGTTTTTCTCTCTTTCTAATTAATGCTGTTATTTATACTGTCCATTCTCTATCCAGGTACAAGGACAAAGAGCATGATGCTACCATGTCAATCTTGGATATTGGCTTGCTAACTGGATATGAAATTAATACGGACGACCTGAACGCAGTAAGATCTTCCTTTAAGTTTTTAACATTAGATTTGACAGATGCACACATTCCCATGAAGTCCACACGTCAGTTAGGTGAAAGCAGATCAGTTTTATGTTCAAATTGTCTAATGATGTACAAAACCCTGCACGTCTGTGTGTGTGTGTGTGTTTGTGGGTGTGTGCGTGTGTGTAGTTGTCCACAGGACGTGCACGCACCATCTCAAGATATGAAATGAACACAGCCCTATCAGAAAGAGGCTCTCTCATCATCTACCTGGAAAAAGTAAAACTTTCTTCCCAACATCCCCTTTTCTCTCTGCCTTGTTCTGTATTCATGTATCTCTGTCTCACATTTGATATCATTCTCCAAAGGTTTCTCACACTCGACCAGAGGAGATCAATTTCAGGATCCATCAGAAGCTGAAAGTGGGCGTCTTACAACCAGCTGCTGTGTCCGTCTATGAATATTATGACCGTAAGTCTCGTAAGAAATACTAAAACATATGCTGCCTCGTTCTGCTTCAACCTGTGTTTCTTTGCTGCTATATAACGCTGTGGATAATCAGGCATTACTCCATTTGATGTGTTGCATTAAGGCGAGACACCCCAGGTGAATAGGGATTTTTTTTTAACTTGTAGATATCATCACGAAACTTTGCCAGTTGCTTACTGACACTAACACAATTATTTTTTGTATTACATGTTTTTCTTTAGTATTATATTAAATATGCAAATATGGCAATATTTAACCAATTATGCGTAAATTTGGGTCATTTTTCGAGAAAAAATTTGAGATGTTGGATAAAGCCAGAGTTAAAATCTCTATTTTATTTTAAGCACATATTAGTTTCTAAGGTTTTTACACAACAGATTTTGGATACAGCCTTTTTTCATTTAATAAATAAAAAAATACTATGTACATGTCTTAGAAATGCATTTTAGGCATGTTTTTAGGAGGAAAATGTATCATAAATCAGACAATTAACAACATATTAACAAATCCTTCTGTAAAAACCTTTAAAATAGTGCTATGAATGATTATAGAAAGTTTGGTTGATGTCAGTGGTCTAGAAGTTGAGATATCTTTCGCAGAGTATTGGAAAAAGCTCATTTTGAGAAAACGGCCGTTAAAGATAAAAACGTGAATTCTGCTGATAATCACTGATGATAGCTAGAGTAATTTATTGAATTAGGCCCTACACCCTTCAATGCCATATAGGCCTACCACTGCTTAACATATAAACCATAGCATAGTAACATTTACATCCACATGCTAATTTAAACGTGATTCATTTATTATTACCCACTGTCTGTCAACCTGCTCCGGAGTCGGCACAGACGCTCTCTCTCCCCACCATGTCCCCTCTGATCCTCTGACAGTCTGTGTCTCTCCGACGTGATCGGCGTGATTTACATGTCTTTAACACTTCTCCCCTTCAAATGGCGATCATGTAGTGTCCGTAGCCAATTGATTAAGTATTTTTTTTTGTGTTGGTTTGGCATATTTTCAACGTTTTTCCCATTTTATTTTGTGATTTTCGAGCTACCGCGGCTAGCATCACGTGATGCCTTTTAGCGAATCACATCGTCAGAAATGTGCATTAGCCAATGAGGTCGCGTTCCTAGCATTGAATCCCTCCTCACACTTTCACGATTGGTTACTGATACAAAGGAAATAACCATATTTAGATCAGATAACGTTGTTCTTGAGATTCAGAGCTTTCCAACAGTACCATGGTTATTATGATTCATACAGCGGTCGCGGTGCTGTATGTTCAACCCGATCTCACGCCGAGGCGTGAGATACACACGCATGGACCGGCGTCTAACTCACACGCCTTGCCTGACCAGGGCGTGTGAGTTACACGCGCACCTCCCGTAGTCAAGATGGCGGCCGCTGTCGCGGCCGCCCGTAGTCAAAATGGCGGCCGCGGTTTTCTGTCAATGTTTTATCTATATTATAACCTCTCCCTGTCCCCTTGCCCTAACCCTAACCACCGAGGGGGCTGCAGCTAGATAGTATTGAAATGCTGGGAGAACATGTCGTGCTATTCCTGGGAGAACATGTCGGCCCCTGTTGGTGCTATTCCTCCATTCATTTAGACGGCGGGAGGTGCGCGTGTAACTCACACGCCCTGGTCAGGCAAGGCGTGTGAGTTAGACGCCGGTCCATGCGTGTCTATTAGACGCCTCGGCGTGATACCAGGTTGGTATGTTACGTTAGAATGCTCACTTTTGACGAATTTAGGAGCAAAATACAGACGCAAGCAGTCAAAGTTTAGTAAAATAAACACCTAAAACGTATATTTTGGACCTTTTATCCATACTAGTATGAAATAAGAGATGTTATGGAAGCTAAATAGACACAAATCTCAAAATTGACCAGTGCTTAAAAAAACGATGTTTTTGCCTGCCGTGTCTCGCCTTAAGCACTATTTCTTTATCTGTATTATTTTGAAATGTCTTTGTTACTTGTTGCAGAAACACACTGCGTGAAGTTCTACCACCCACAGAGGAGAGCTGGGGAGTTACTGCAGCTCTGTGGTGCCAATGGGGAATGCACATGTGCTGAAGGTAAACAGGATGATGTG